>NC_139811.1:22123800-22528800 GCF_963457635.1 Microchirus variegatus | reverse complement strand
AGCTGTCGTTGATGTTAAAGCGGACCTAGACCGGAAGTTCCAATTAACGCTGTTTTTTAGTGTGTATCTGCGTCATTACCTAGTTTACGAAGCCCTGAAGGTTCAAAACAAACAGTTCAGCCACTGCTGAGAATGATGTGTTTTATTGTAATCTCGGGCTCAGCGAGATCTCTGAAAAAACCCGGTCCGGTTACGTAAACACTGGTTCTACGGAGCAGCAGATCGTCCTGGTCCGGGCACTAGTCCGGGCACATCCGGTTGCGTACATTGAACCGCAGGAGAAGAATAATGTCCGTTGTGGAGGTGTTTCACGAGCGACAGTGTCTTCTGACTCTGGGTCTGACTCCGGGGCAAAGTCATAAAAGGGACTGCGGCGGGGAGTCGTGAAGAAGCTATTTTTAAACAATGTTAAAACAGGGGGGAGCTGCGCTTCTGAGAGCGGGTGTGCTGAATATGTCACTTCCGGGTACTGGCCAATCACAACACTCTTCTGGGGGGGGTGAGATTTATGTCTGAAATATCGCGGCTGGGGAACAGCGTCAGAAAAGAGGATTTCTATCGGCTCGTTTACAGCAACTAAGGGCTTCAGCCAACCACTAAGCATGAGTGAAAGAAAGGTTTTTGTGTTATCATTTATATTCTCTGAAAAATGGGTAAAAAATAATAAAATAAATTAAACTGCTAATTTCGCATTTTCACTGGACCTGACCTCTGTGCAAGTTTTTTTTGCAAAAAGTTTTAACCCACTCAAAAATAACCGCAACGAAACAGAATAATAATCAGGCCCTAATAACAGAATCATAACATCAAAATACAAATCAAAATAACATGTAATTAAAACTATAGAAAAGCTTATATGTTGAATTTAATGTTGTGATACATATAACCGCATGCATTATTATTACAAAAAAAATTGTTGAGCCATAACAAACATTTGCTTTTCTGAGTTTTATTCAAACATTTTAAGTGTTTTTAAAGCCATTGTGTAATGAGCAGTTTTTTTTTCTTCTCTTATAAAAGGCTGCTCAGCCCTGAGTGACTACTTGATTACTCTGCACACAAAATCTGCTGCAACCTCTGTTATTACTCTTGTGTAACCCCATGTATTTACGCGCACTGACGGAGAATTAGACTGGATTGTTTCCTCCAAAAAGTCTTAAACTAAGGCTGATGAAACCCAACAGTGAAAGATGACCTCCGCTGAGGCTGCCAGGATGAAATGATGATAATATTAATTTTGCAGGTCAGTCCGTCCTTGTCATTTGTTGCCTTCACAGACTATGTGAGACTCTCACGTACACACAGCGTGAGACTCTTCTTTGCATTTTCCGCCACACCACCTCACGTTTTTCACATTAGAAATTAATGACAAATCAAGTGATATTATCACAACCTATTTTTTCTGAAGGTCTCTTCACAGGAAGGAGTTTTAGGATTTTATCTGCCGTGGGCAATAACAGCTCTCATTTCATCCCAGCATGTTTTTATTGTGTTTTATGTACAGGTTATAATAGTTTCGGTCTCTTGTGGTTTATTTTTGTGTTTACAATTTTTGACAAAGGACTTTCTCAATAACAGAAAAACAGTCTTGGTGGAAATAATTCTGCCGTTGTCGTAGTTAAACACCACAGGCTCATGAGGAGTTCTGTTTTCTACAGAAGGAGCAGGAGCACACATCACTCCATCATAATCAGAGCAATCATTTCAAACATGATGTGTGACTGCTAATTATTCTTTCCACTTAGCCAATTCCTGCCCCTGCAATTCCTGTTTATTGTCTAAGACAAGTATTCCTCGTAGTTCCTCGTACTTCCTCAAGAAGTTCTCTCTGTGTGACAATACTTCCTGTTCTTTTATTTAAAGGTCCCGAGGTCTGTCTGCTCCCAAGGCTCAGTGTACATCCTGCTTATTATGGAAGGCCTGATTTATTATTCATACAAAAGCTCCTCTGTGACACTGTGGCCATTGTATGTGATGCATCCGTGTACATGCATTATATTCATAATTAATCCGTATTGTGTGGTTACGATGTCATGCATAATACAATGAATATTAATACTTTGAAGCGAGTGATGTGACCTGGACTAAACCCCCCAGATATCAATGTTACCTGTTGTGAACATTTTTTTTTTAATCAAACGTTCTAATTAAATAAAAAATAGCTTGGCACCTTCTTGTGTGTGTGTGTGTTTGTGTGTGTGTATGTGTGTGTTAGCAAGTCAAGGTCTTCATTTATCCAGTGAAATATGTCACATTCAACTTGAGCCATATCTTGATTTCCCATCATTTCTCATTTCTGTTTTTTAAGTGAACAACTACTGATTGTCATGTAGTGATCCTGACCACTTGTGATGGGATTGGCAGTTCATTTGAGCATACTGAATCACTTGAATCAGTTCATTATAATGATTCGTTCAAAAGATTCGTTCACCGAATCGTTCAGTGCTTAGCAGGAGCCCAGTGCCCTGCTACGTGACTCACGTCCTCCCTGAGTGCAGTACGTTCGCGCCGCGGGTCATTGAGAGAGTGACATCGCGAACGAGATTCATGTCCTCAGAGTGAGTGTCAGTTCGTTCGCGAGATTCACGTCCACTATCACAGTTCAGTTCTCTATGTGTCAGTTCGTTCGCAAGATTCACGTCCACTGCCACACTTCAGTTCTCTCTGTCTCAGGTCGTCCGTTCGCGAATCATGAGTGAGTCAGTGACCGACTGCGCGAACGAATCACAGCAGCACGGCAGACGCAGTTCTTCTTACTAGTCACTCCCCCCGCTCGGGCGAAAGTTGGCTGACGTTGTTTGCCAAAGATTCACGAGTGAGTGACGGCGTCGGCGAACGGCTTCGCGAGTGATTCATAGAACGCGGCAGTTCCACTCCCGGCCGCCGCGATCGCTCCTGAGCTCAACTGAACTAAGAAAGGAACCAATCAGTTCATGAACTGATCCCAGTCAGTTCATTCACTCATGACTGACACAACACTACTGACCACATGTGACACAATCATTACATCAAAACTTTCATTTCTTTTCAATTCTTTGCACCAAAAATATACAAATATTTGGCTGTACAAACAAGCACTTACCAGGAGCCCCGTCATCAGAGAGGATCCTGGGTAATAGCTGAGTACTGGAGGGAGGGGATCGTCCCCTGGTGGCTGACTACAGTACAGACCATAAACCAAACGTAACAGGTAAAGGCCCTGTGCCATTTCTCATTTTTACTCCTATCCATTAGAACTAAAGTCATATGGGTAAGTGGTTGAAATATGATGCCCACAGAATGTGACAACCCTCGAAGAACATGATACATCATCGGTAACAGTCACATTAGTTTGTTTGGAGTCTGGTGTTCACCTGAAGCAAAATCTCTACTTCAACAAGAATTATGACTCCCGAGGGCAAGGTGTACATGGACCATGCTACATTGCCAACTCCCTTCTTAGCTATGTACACTTTATTGGAGGTTCCCCATAACAGTTGAAGGACAATTGGGGATTCCAACTTTGGAACACACTACACTTAGATAAGAAGACTTATAGGCTGAATCCCAATTCCACTCCTTCCCCCTTCCCCTTCCTGCTACCCCTTTGTCGGAGTTCCCCTTTGCCCTGTGGGGTGGAATTGGGATTCAGCCTTATTTACCTATATCTTTTTACTCGAGCCTTCAACTACAGCTCCTTTTTATTCCACCCTGCATTGTGTTCTATTTTCATTTTGACTTTATTTCAAAGTTAAAACATGATTTCAACCCTTTAACGCCGAGCGTATCACTGATGATATCAGAAAACTTCCAATGGTTTGTGAAAGCTGAGAAGTTGCATACCAAACCAACATGGTTATTATGGTAGTTTTACCTGCACTGTTGCAGGAAGCCGGCGAAACAGCGTTTTTGTCACCAGAGAGGAGAGAATTAGAAATATGCCTGTGCATAATTTCCATTTTTCGATTTATCAATGTATTTCAAATATGTTTGATACTGTTCAAATTTCAAATTTAACATCTGCAGTGTGTTTTCTAAATAGAAGTTTCTATTTTTCTTCATGTTATATTGTTAATGCACTATTTTAACATCCAGCAAATGTTTAATAACTTCCAGATATTGAACGTTATTCTGGAAAAAATGCACTTAGAGGATTTTCTGGCCATTTTGTGAATAAAATAAGTCAAAAAAAAGTCCAGACGAAAATTTTGAGGCTTAGGTATTAAAGGGTTAACCTCTTTTTCCTATTTTGTTCCACCCTGTGTTGTATTTTAACATTTCATTTGCATCTTTTATTTTACTTCAAAGTTAAAACAGGGTTTTTACTCAAGACTTTTCCTTTTCATTTCACCCTGTGTTGTGTTTTATTGTTGTATTTGCATCTTCTTTAATTTAAAATGTTATTTTCCTTTTATTGTGAAGCACTTTGAGGTGCAAAAAGGTGCTATACGAATAAAGTTTATTGTTATTATTTTTACTACATGATGAATTCTGTCAGTTTCACACATTTTTAGTTTACACAGTTTACATTTCTGATCATTTATCTTTTGATTTGTTATCCAATGCTATACATAAAGCTGTCCAAAAAATATTATTATTATGATTGTTGTTGTTATTAGTACTATTATTAATAATACATACTATATTCGTCAATAATGGAATGAATGAATGGAAATAAATACAAATAAAAGAAATGCAATCATTTATATTTATACTTCTGATACACAGTCATAGCCATTTTTCAACCAGAATTGTGATTTATGTGTACTGAGATGATGTGTTTTAATGTAAACACACAATGACTGAGGGGAAATATGATGAGACTCTTTTTGTTTGTTTGTCTGACTGGATAAATGTTCAATAACTATTGTCACTCTGCTCCAGCTGTGTTGACAACACACTGCTGGACTTCAGAACATCGATACATTTCACAGCAGTTTCAAATGTCTGATCCGATTCCACTGGTGTTGCTGGTGCTGCATCCTGGACACAGTGGACTCATTTATCTGTGCATGGAGAGACGTCATTCTTATTTCTGAACCACCAACCTCTTATGCTGCTCTTTATCTGCTTCCATCCATCACTATAACTGACAATCACTGTCAGTGCAGAATCTTAACAATCCCTGGTAGATTTGTGACACTGTTGTTTCAGCTCCATATGGAAGGAAAGCTGTCCACTTTGACGCAGAAGCACCGGATCAGTAATGAAGTCAGCTCAGACTTAGAGTCACGGCACGAACACATCTCATGTCTGAATGGGGGTGGATTTTTCTCTTTCAGTGAAAAGCACTTGTCAAAGTAATTGTCCCGCTCTATTCCTTTGCTGCTGCGATAACATGTCGTTCCTGAGCTGAGTACACTGACCAAAAACTTTAGATCTTAAAGGTTCAGGGTGTCAAGTGTAAAATCATGATCACATTTCGAATCTTGTCTTTGCAGCAAAAAGACCCGCCCTTTGACCCGGTCGGAACAAGGGTCTTTCTGCATGGACTTGTGTGTGCGTGGGTATTCTCTGGGGTCTCCGGTTTCCTCCCACGGTCCACTAACATGCAGATTTGGGGATTAGGCAAATTGGACACACTGAATTGACCGTCGGTGTGAGAGTGGATTGTTGTTTCTCTATGTCGACCCTGTGATGGACTTGTATTCAGCTGGGATTGGCACCAGGATAAAGCGGTAGAAGATGAAGATGTTGTTTTTCCATTACCCCAGAATGAGCCTTTAATATTTATATCAGGAGCCGGGTTAGCCCTACGGAGGCCTTCATTTTGGACCACCATGTTTTCACAGTAGCCCACAATAGAAAAACCTTTTGAGAGATATTCAGCTGTAACATTCAACTTTTAATCTTGATTAATTTTACATACTCTACATACTCTTAAAGGTTGCTTTCGGTTGTGACTGTAGGAAAACAAACATGATGACTCTCATTGTTTTTACATCTTGTGGCAGAATTTGCTCCATAATCTGGAATCAGCATGGGAATCCAGTCAATTATTATGTTGCTGGTGCTAAAAATACAACTGGAGATCACGTGGCTGTTTAGCAAACAGAGAGGGCATCGATTGAAGTCGGGACTGCAACAAGCCCATGAGAGTAGATCCGAATGAAGTGAGTTAATCAAAGGAACAAGTTGCAGACAGGTTGTCCATATTATTGATGTTCCATAAACAAGAGGCATATATTTTATCTTTTGACAAGCTTCCTAGTTACTGAACAATTTCAAATCTGAACATTTTTACGGCTGAACTTAATGCAGTGCTGGTGGTACTTAGTGACTGAAGACTTTGAATGCTGTCAGTTATTTTAAAAACTTCAGCTGTCTGAGGTTGAACAACAACACCTTAAGTCACACGCTCAAAAGGATAGGATTGGATAAAATCCTTAGCAAGTTCTCCATTTACACAGCCAGTTTACAGCCTTACTCATTTTGGGCAGAAAATGGCATTTTAGCTATATTTATATTAGCTTTATCAAAGAACTATCCATACTATTTCCCACAATAAAACGTAACTGCTTGCAGTTCCCCCATGGCCCACCGGGGAGACACGGCCCACATTTTGGGAATCGCTATCCGTTTTTAGAGGGATTATGAGTGTTGTTGTTTCATATGTTTGCCTCATTATGAAACTATGCCTCTTGGGTGTTCTGGTCGCAAATTGACAGCTCGGAGCCCGTCTGTCGTTTCTCACCTGGCATTAAAATGCGTCTTCACATGAGCGTCTCGAGTGACCACTTGCTATTGGCTCTGACCTCTCTGAGGTGGAACAGATCAATACACACCACACGCAGGCTTTTAAATTAGATTTTAATCAAGTGCGAAATTGACAAAAATTAAATAATAAAATCAATATGGAAAAGGTTGGAAAAAAATCTACATATGGGGAATATTGAGATGTGTTAAACATATTCAGCTGAGTAAATATTGTGTCCCACTCTCACATCACCTTTGAATGTACAGCAGGGGTGTGAAACTTGATTAATATCAAATTAAAGGGATACTTCACCGATTTGAATGTGGCTTTGTATTGCTAGAATAGCAGTAGTATTTTTTAGAAAATGTGCTTCCCTCCCTCAGTTTTTCCCTGACTTGTATAACATATGTGTTCCCTTATCCAAATGTGCCCTACTTGTGAGTCAAATGACGCGTTTTGCATCACAGTAGGGCACATTTTGAAAATTTAAAACAGATTTTTTTTACAACTCAGTGATTAATTGATTCATTTTGCATCATAAAGGTTTATATTGTCAATATAACAAACACTTTTATTTTGAAATTCTGTGAAATTGACCGGCCCCCTACTGACCAAACTAGACAATGAGTGACCCAAAGGTCATCTGAGGTTGAGACCCCTGATGTGCAGTAAATCTGAGACCTTACATACACAGTGCTTCATTATTTTGGGGTTTTTCACTAATTCCTTATAGTTGCATTACTGTTATATTCAAATGGGGACGACCTTTTACCACCAATACATGGAATTATCAGGGAAATAATCCCACAAATTCTGAAACGAAGACACACCAGTCTTGGTTTTTCAGGTGAGTTGTGCATTTCAGTTCTCTCCAACAATAGGTTTGTGGACAGTTTCACTCTGTTTAAGGAATTGTTTCTTTTCTTTTCATCAGATGTGAGAAATTGCGGCTGGAATGAGGAAGCCATAGTCCTGCGAGAGCCACAGCCTCAATTTATGTTACATTGTTGAAAAGTCAACTAAAGACCTGCTCAATCCCTCATTCAAGACGTGAAGAAACTGTTTCCAAGCAGCGGCTGTGCTTTCTTGGAAAGCTGCGAGCACTGGCTCGCTGTGTGTGTTGATGAAACACTGCAGCCTGGACCACTGATAGTAAACATAACAAAAAAGATTTGCTTGATTAATTCGAAGCTTTATTACTGGAGAATGAAAGTATATGGGGCTTGCAGTCATGGTGATAACACCAAATGCTCCTCTGCTGTGTGCAGAAATGGGACATTTCAGTCTGGAATGCCACACTTTCATCACATTTACTTCAGGAAGCCACAGTCAATAATGGCAGTAAAATACAAATGAGAAACAAAAAGTAAAACAGTGAAAATGTGCTGCAGGAAATGTCAGCTGGCAGGTCGGCCTTTTAATCCACATTTCTGTGGCTTGTGTGTAGGTGTTGAAGCTAATTAATATTAAATAAAAATGGAATTTTACATAAATGACTTCAGAGAATGAGAGGAGACACTGAATTGAGTTGCGACAACATTAAAGACGTGACTGCTCATGTGTGGCGGTGGCCCCTCGCTGGGTCATTTCCTCTTCCTCGCTTCCTCCAACAACAGCTTTCTCTGCTGCTTTTTCATCAGCTTTGTCACGATGAACGTCTAAATGAACGGTAACGATGCCTTGATCTTATAGCTGGTACCTGGCTAGGGTCTGTGTAGTGCTGTGAAGCAATTTGCGTTTCTCGCGAGACCTCCTGATTCCGGAGACTCATATTTGTTGCATCTGTGAGGACTTGAGACTTGTTTGACCATCCATCCATCCATCCATTTTCTACCCCTTTTTCCTCCACATGAGGGTAGTCGGAGGTGCTGTGCCATTCTCTGCTGACATAGGGCAATAGGCAGGGTACACCCTGGACAGATCGGCAGTCCATCACAGGACAACCATCCACTCACAGTCTCACACCCACCAACGGTCAATTTAGAGCAGGGGTGTCAAACTCATTTTCACTGAGGGCCGCATCAGCATAATGGTTACCCTCAAAGGGCCAGATGTAACTTGTCATACAGAATAAATGTCACTAAATATTAAGTAAAATAAAGGTAACTACTCCGTAAAATATTGCGAAATAACTTTCTGCATTTATTACTTATTCAATTTCACTCGTCGCATGATGCATATACAATGATACACTGTGATCTAGTGGCGGTGCCGTCACTTTGTGGGTAACACAATCACCATGCATTGTGGGAAATGTAGTTTATGGTCAACGCGCGCCTTAAAGCAGCATAGACCTATTTTAACACAGACCAATGAATCACTCGCGTGCCACATAAAATGACGTGGCGGGCCATATCTGGCCCCCGGGCCTTGAGTTTGACACATGTGGCGTACGAGATTCACGTCCTCAGCCCACGGTTCTGTGTGTCAGTACGTTCGCGTACTTGTCAGATTTTTTGATTTGTAACATGCCACCACTCTGGTGAGAATCTCGCCTCAAGTACTTGAGAGCTCTGTCACAATGATACTTAAGACAACTTTTTTTTTCCTGAGAAAACTTCAGCGAGAATACAGTTCAGTTGTGGGGGGGTTACATCATGCCACAGCGTAGGCTGCAGTGTACCTATAGTATAAATTGGCATTTACATACATGTCCACTGAGCTGCACACACACGTGTCGCCATGTGTCACAGGTTCCAGCACGAGTCTCACCTGAAATGACAGTTTGCTCCTACACACATGGACTGTATATAAAAATGGAAGTTTGCAGTTAGACACCAAGTATTCATTTTGAGTGGAAGTCTACGGGAGAATTTGTCTATTTCTCATGATACTTGTTTAGTCAAAGGTTTAATTTGCTAGATTAATAGAACATGTCAAACAATGTCAAATGTATAAATGATGTTCCCATTTAGAGAAAACAGTCAATTAAGCATGGCACATAGGAGTGGACACTAGTATGGCTGACAGCTATGGTCCAGGTTGCTGGTGACATCTGTGACGTTGACGTTTCCAAAGCCTTTTTGATTTGAGAGGCCATTTCATGAATTGGATAGAGGCCAATGTGCTGCTGTGAGAAGTAGAATTTATTCCGACTGAGGACTATCATGATAGAAAATAAAGTTTAAAAAAAGGACATTCATACTGTATTTTCTACATGTGTAATGTTCAAATTATGAAGTAAGTCTAATGTACACATTTGATGAAGAATTTGCCAAAAAAAAACAAGTTAATCCTGGTCCAGTTTTATTGTTTTTTGTTGGCAACAAAAACCTACACAGACGTTTATGACAATCGCTCCAGTGGATGTCTGGGCCCGAAGTGGCGGAGTGACTCGCTGATATGCTGTCAACCAAAAGTGAAACAGCTACATAAAGGTTACAGCTGTATAGTGATCTCATTTTTGAAATATCAAAAACGCAACATAAAGTGACAGCGACTACACAGTCCCATGGTATTAATATCAAACATGACATCTGCCCGTTCAGTAAACTCGGCTTCTACACTTTCCGTTTCCACTATGAAACAAACAAAACAATCCAATGCTTCATCTGTCGAGGCGGCTTATTGCAACCTGTCATTACATTTTATTGTTAAATGACATCTTGCAATTTTGAACAGCAGCGTTGGCCTTTTGGGGTTAAAAAAACACAGTAAAGAAACTGTGTTTGTACTTTTAAGTGACACAGCCTTGTAGTGGTCATGAAATTATAGTCAAAATATACATTTAAACTTTAAAACACTTTAAACACTTAAAAAAAAAATAATAATAATTATAGTAAGGAACATTGCTGGGAAATATATTGTTGAGTCTCAAACCACACATTTTGTAGACTAACGTTTTGGGGTAGTATCAACCCACCAATAATAATTTGTAATTCATGCTCTTTTGAGTCTGTTTCGCTAAATAAAGGTGTCTTGTAAGACAATCAAGTCAAATCATCATATTCTGTAACAAATGACCCAAGAAAAATCCCATATTTAGTATTCTTTGCAGCCTATGGAGGAATTGGCTGTGTGGATGTGTGATGCAGAAGACTTAACTGCGCCATAGTCAGGTCAAACCAACCAAGAGAAACTCTTCTCCCATCCACCAGTGTAGGCCCCGCCCATCAAGTGCTGTTGAATTCGCAACCAAAACTTTTGAAGTTGCAAACAAAGAGGACTGATTTATAAGCAAAATGTTTTTTTTTGCTTACCAACATTATGTTTTGATTGAATTTGAAGAAATATGTTCTCTCATATATTTTTTTCAATTGCAAGCTGTTCTGTTTCGATCTCAATTTTTTTTTTTTTTGCAACTTAATGTTTTTTTGCTCTCAAATCTCTTTTTTGGTTTCAAATCTATTCTATTTGATTGAATGATAAAGGAACACAATTATCTCCATAGTTAAACAGAGATCATGTTCTCGATTGTGAAACACAAAGAAGATTGTGCAATGATGTCAGAGCCACTAAATGATTATTGTAATACGATGATGGGGATCCAGTGTAATAAATCTAAAAATCTGTGTATTGTTGTGACTCTACTGTGAATTGTTTTATACTTTATTTACTCAGCGAAGCACAGACAAGACAAGCAAGTTCTCATTGTTGAAAAGTGTTCATTATTCTTCCTCACCATCTCAGCACATTCCAGTGTGACAGTCAAATTGACCACAGGGAGGAACCACTAGAAAATAGCTGCAGCTGCTCAGTGGGAGAACGGGTACAAATGACTGGTTATCTGTTGGAAACAGCAAAGTGAAAAGAAAACAAGTACCACGAGAATTGCTTCTTGCTCCGTCGGATGCCAGCGTGCTTTCAAGTCAAAAAAAATGGCAGCATAGATTCATTGATTATTCTGGGTCAAAGTCTGTGCTTTCATGAAACAGGGAATGCAATCGTTAAGTCAGTGGTGCATCAGCATTCACTGATAACCAGAGTCTGTGTTTTCCTTCAAACATGGGAATCACGGAGCTGACACACATTGACCACAATGGCCCGCCCGAGTGGTTACCTCCACACAAACAGAAACACACACAAATACAGTGTTGTAACACACACTGAAAAATGCAGTTAACTGTCACTATTAGTCAGTGCAGTTCTGGACACTGACAAAAGTGGAAGAATAAAGCTCTATCTGATCATTTGGTTCTATCTGCGTGGATCCGCAAGTGGAGTCAGTGCACGGCAGTCACATTGCGATTTGGGCATTTACCTATGATTTTCTGATGTGTATTTGTTTTTAAATACTCTGTCAGGGGTGATTTATGTGGGCACTTTGATGGATGTTTTTTCGTTGCGATCCAGCACCAGAAAATCAGGCTGCGTTATCCATGACAAAAATGAAATTGGCTGATTCTCCATCATCACAGTGGATGTGCAATCACAGTGCCGATGGATGAGCAACCTATCATCGAGATGCAGGTCTCCAAAAAATGGGGTAGACAAAAACAAATCTACTCTGGTTGACCAATTCTGTGTGTTACCTTAATTTGTTTTTCTGAACGCTGCAAGGAGGCCGACGTCTGAACATTAATGGTCATATTTTATTCAACACAGTCGTTAATATTTGACTGCAATCATTTTATATATGGAACTATCACACTTTTCAAGTGTCAGAAATGGTTTCGACAGATTTTCCGTGCACATGAATGTGACACATAGATGATCTGCTCTTTGGGACATTATACTTTAATTCAGTGCATGATGACTTGTCACAGCTCTTACTTTTACATCTTGTCATACAGCACCACAAGGATCAACAGTTGAGTTGAAAAAAGGACAACAAATAGGAAGTATTGAAAAATTAACAGATACAAATGTAATAAAAGATGATATATAAATAAGACAGAATCACAATATAAATTTTTAATAGATTGAAAATTATGTTTCAGAGATTGAGGGCAGCAATGACGACAGAAAATGTTGGTATTTTGGTTTTCTGCAAACCAGAGGAAATGTTGCATTTGCACATTCTGTTCAGAAAGTATTGGGACACCTGACCATTCCACTAACAGGGACTGTAATGACGTATTCAAATACATATACAGAACTTTATTATGGAGTTAGTCCCACTTTTACAGCTATAACAGCTTCCACTTTTTGGAAGACTTTCTGGAAACTTGTGTCAATTCATTCTGTAGAGCATATTTATGTGGTCAGGCAGTGATATTGGACAAGAAGGCCTGGCTTGAAATTTCTGTTCCAGTTCGATCCCAAAGGTGTTTTATGGGGTTGTGGTCAGTGTTCTGGGGACCAGTCGAGTTCTTCCACACCAAACTTGTCGAACCATGCCTTTATAGTCATTGCTTTGTGCACTGGGGCACAGTGATGTTATAGACTAGAAAAGGGCCTTCCTCAAACTGTTGCCACAAAGTCAGAAGCATATTGTCCAAAATGTCTTGGTGTGCTGAAGCGTTAAGATTGTCCTTCAGTGGAGATAAGCACAGGTGTGGTCAAATACTTGTAATATCGTGTATGAAGCTCTAAACATTCTAACAAACAACTGAAAGGGCTTGTGGTGACTAACATACAGTAACATACCGGTTATCATTGTTGGTTTGCAACAAACCTGTGTAAAACAGGAAGCAAGACACCGCACATATAACATCACATCATGTGACCCTTCTGAGGAAGACCACAGGAAGTGGTCCAAACATGTCAACGTAATAATAGAAAACCTTATTTTTCTACCTGACTGAACAAAACTAACAGCTGATTGTTATATGAATCTAACCTTAACCCTCTAACCCAGGGGTTCTCAAAGTTTTGATACCTGAGGGCCAATTTAGGAACCCAACGTTGGACTGAGGGCTGCCAAAGGAAAAAAAACAGAATGTAATCATTTTAATGACCAGATTGCAGTTCTACAGTTTACACTTATTGGTCTGTATTCAATAATGTTCAATAAACATTTAACAAGCTTAGTAGCTCCTGGATTAAAACTATCAACTGTAATTCATTGCGGGCTGCCAGAGATGTTTCTGCAGGCCGCCATTGGCCCCCGGGCCACACTTTGAGAACCAATGCTCTAACCCTAACCCTAACCCTAACCCTACAAGGAGAGCAGAGGCAACTTCAAGACAGGTATGTACACAGCCTGATGCAACCTCCAATTCTGAAGATCCATCCTGAAGATGACACATATAATCATCTGTCTAATGACCTTTAACTTTATTTCATTCAAATCAAGAAGACACAAACCCACTCTCTCTCTCTGGAATGATCTGCTCCCGGCTTCATCTTTATCTATGTTTTGAGTTGCACCAGCCTACTGACAAGTAATGAACACAATAGATAACTCTTGGAGCCAACCTTGAAACTGGCTCAGTCTGCACAATAACAACTGGACATTCAATTATAGGAATGGCTCAATGTTTATAATAAATTATATTTAGTAACACTAAAGACTGACTGAGGGTTATGAGTTCCCCTCACAGTCATCACTCTTAGTTCAGCTAAAATTACCACAAGCTGTTAAAACACTATTGCATTAACATTGTAAATAAGTCACATAATTGTGGTTGGTTCAGGAACGTGAGCTGAAGTGGTTTGCAGCAGTGTATGGGTTTGGGCATAGTTAGTCTCAGCCTATATCCATCAATTCTGCTGCTTCAGTCTTTTATAAGCTCTATTTTCCAAAGTAATCGACAGATTACTCTTCAAAGTTTAGACTGTCCCTTCCTACCACTCCTTCCATGTTCCTTTAACTAAAGCAACTAAATTGAGAGCTCTGGTAGTCGATGTCACGCAATCACATCATGCAGCAGGTCGAATCAAAACACAGCCAAACAACAACAACAGTTGTGTTGTGCCTTAGGATACAAAACAGTCAGAAAACAAGAGGAGGGAATATCATTCAACCCGATTCCCAAATGAGAGCTCGCGGTGGTGGATTACTGCCATATATGATGAAATTAAGATTCTGCTTCACTTACATAATCTAACACTTACTAACTGCAGTTGGATCATAGAAAGTTTATCAGAAAGTTGCACAATGTCAGAAAACTGCATATATCTGGAATAGTGTCTGTTCCGGGCGTTTCCACACTGGTCAGTTATGTTCAGTCTGTCAAGTCCTGCAATATATTACTCAATCTCTGTGGATGTAAAGTGCACAGTGAACTACAATGACTTGAAACCAACTCTGGCACCAGTTGCCAACATTTGCGGTGTAAACAAACTGAGTCACATTTAACACATACACACACACATAACCCTAACCCTTTGTGCTTTTGACAGCATCTTCACTTTTACACTTACATCTGCGGAGTGACCTTTACTGACTGTAACTCAGTGGCATGTGATGGAATTAAACTCATGCAAACATGTGTTGACTATATTTGACATTTTATCCACATTTCCTCAAAGTTAAATTTAAAAGGTCATAAAAAAAGGAAGAACAATGCATCAAAACAGCTTTATTTAAAGAAGTTGAATGAATTGGAAACTCCTTCTCCTTTTCTAAGCATAACCTTTACTGTTGCCTCAGCCTCATGGTAATTTATTCCATTAATGTTAAGTGAATATTTTTCTTCTTACCTTTGGTGCAGAAAACACAACAACATTTCTTGCAAGGAGATTTTTTTGCTATTAAACTGAACCAGCAAACTGAATGTTGTGCTTTACAAACATCCATCTAAATCAGCTGCACTTCTGAATTTGGAAGTGTTTACTCAGGGGCTACAGGTCCCCTGACAGAACAACTTTAGCCCTTTCCCTATCATGCAGTTGCTTGTTCAATAAAAACTAATCTGCAGGGCAACATTTTCATTAATCGATCTTATATTAGGTTTATGAGTGGAGCAGGTTTAAAATAGATTTGAATAACTGTCACGTACACTCATAAATATTCTGCATTTTAAGGAGTCTTGTTTTTGAATTCTTGCTATTAAAAGGATGCCATTGTTCCTTTGGTTGGTAGTCACATAATGACTTTCATGTTTCACAGAAAATCCAATAGTGTTAGAGATTTATTTTAACAATAACAAAATGTCTGGCCTTATTTGTGCCTCTGTTGTGAAACATTTTGTTGCTTGGTAATTTGTGCTATAACTAAAGAGAGGCTCTGAAATGAAACCCAAAGTCTGTCAACACGTAGTCCTCAATACACAATTAGAGGTTAAGAGTTTAGTGGACAGGTATTCTTGTAGAAAAAGGGAAGTTGAGAGCTGCAAAACTGTGGCCACTGCAGAGAGCTGCAACGGAATTCAATTCAGAATAATACCAAAAATAACCAGCTCTGACCCTGTTCCATGCTTTGGCACCCTTCCCTTGGGCTATCAGAGTAAAATGATATGGTACTGGAGATTGTGAGGAAGACTAATGGTATGGTACGGTCAGTACCTACAGTACAACAGTTAAGCCCACATTATACTTCTACTGCATAATGCGTTATCCAACTGCATAACCACGGAGACCCCTCGAGCCCTGATAGGTCTCCGTCGTGGTGTCGATACGCACTGCGATTTCCCACCAGGGTCGCTATGCAAGGTTTTTGTGCTTCTGGCTACAGTGAGCAATGGCGTCCGAGAGAGAACGACTGTTGTTGTTGCTGCAGCTGAATAACACTGAAACACAGATACTTTTGATACAAAAATGGAGACGTGAAAGACTGAGGAGTCCAGAGGTGGTATGTACGTCCACTAAATGTACCGTGACTGAGGCAGGCAAATATAACAGTCTTATTGAACCGTTGAGGGACATGGATGAAGAAACCCACTTCATGTACTTCCGAATGTCGGTTGGCAAATTTGATGAACTTCTACACCGTGTGCTACCTCATATTAATCATCAGGGCACCCACCGCATGCCGTCCAGAAACTGGTTGAGGACCAATCGCAGCCCTTTGTCTCCGTTGTCCCTTGACGGAGTGACGGACACTTAAAAAATATTTAGTGCAGCCGGAGACGACAAAGAGACTCTCCGACAGGCTCTCCGGCGACATAGAGGGCTCGTCGTAAGAGCACTTTACGCAGGACTATAAATTGGGCTTCAGCTGATTGCCTTGACTTCCATGGCATATTTACAATGATCGACTGCTTGATGTCTTGTTGAGACAAAGAGCGATAAAAAAAGAGAGCTGGGTCTTCCATTTTTGGCTCGTGTCGCCTTCGATGGCATTGGTACGATGTCACACTACATGACCATCAGGCTCATCCTGCCAACCAAGTAATATGGTGCTGTCTCAGTCAAAACACAAGCCTTACCCATAGTGTACCAAACTGAACCGTACCGTACCACGATGGAAACACACTGTCTGCCGTTCTCACTCACTCCCGGAGGATGTGATTCGTTCACGCTGTCAGTCACTGACTCACTCATGATTGGCGAACGTACTGACACACAGAACTGACACAGAGGAGGACGTGATTCAAGTTCGCAGCTCGCGCTGATTCGCGAACACACAGCACTGTCACAGATTCACGTCCTCAGTGAAACACTCGCGGTGGCGCGCTGCTGTGTGTCTATTGGAGAAGACTTCTACAGAAACGGCTAATGTTGAGTCAAGCTACGCCACTTGAAAACAAGCACGTACACACGCACGAACACCCCCCCCCCCCCCCCCACACACACACACTCGCCCCATTAACAGACTTATGTACACATAAAGTAATGAGAGGAGAGGAGATACAGAAGAGAGACTCACCAATAGCTGCAAGATTTAAAATAATAACAAATGTATATGTGCATATTATTATTACCCTCTATGTGCCTCTATTATAATAATACAAATACTAATACTAATACTACTAATAATAATACTTTTATAGTTTTACTTTTTATTTAAGTATTATTATCATCATCATTATTATAATGATGTTTTGCAATTATACTGTACTTTTATATCAAAACTTGGGAGGGAGGAGTCTGTCAGGGCAGGCGAGTGTAGTCAATTACTCACTGACCCGCAAACGTACTGAGAACTGTGGCTGAGGACGTGAATCTCCTTCGGAAACGTACTGACACAAACTGAACTGTGGCTGAGGACGTGAATCTCGTTCGCACCGCGAACAAACTGACACACATAGAACTGGAGAACTTTGGCTGAGGATGTGAATCTCGTTCGCGCTGTCACTCACTCACTGACTTGCGAACGTACTGCACTCAGGGAGGACGTGAGTCACGTAGCAGGGCACTGGGCTCCTGCTAAGCACTGAACGATTGAATGAATCGTAAAGAAAGATGGTGAATAAATCTTTTGAACGAATCATTTTAATGAACGGATGAGAGAACAGACTGGTTTTCATAATTGCTGAACACTTAATGAGCAAAGCAAAACAGTGTGTCCTGCAGCAGTTTCCTCTGCTTTGTGCTTACAATTCATGTCCATAGTGGATCGACACGTCTTGGGAAGATAAATATCCCCTCATAATATTATTATTGTTCTTTCCAAATCTTTCTTGCAACGTGAAACAATCTAAATGCGTCAGAGACCAACCATGTTAACAAAAAAAAAAAAATCAATTGTAACTTATTAGCAGTTTTTTTCCCTATTCACAAAAGCTCCACAGTGTGTGTGTGTGTGCATATTGAATTCTGAAATGCGGTTAATAAGATCTTGATCTGGGAAAGGTGTGAAAACCAACTCCTCATTATTTAAGCACTGACATGAGGTGACTGGAAGATACTGCCATATTAGTGGTATTAACATCCAGCTTCAGTGATCCCACAGTGTGCACAGACTGCTTTAAGTAGGACTCTTCATATCTGGCATTAAAATGTGTCCTGTGTGTCAATCCTCAGACCATATAGGCTCGGATATGACGTGTCTGCCATATCCGAAACGTGGATGTGGTCGATGAGGTCATGACAATTCTGTTTTTCATAGTCTGACTGCTGTCAGTGATTGTTTGTGTTTGACACACAGAGAAAAAGAGTTTGGAGAAGCTGAGTGAATCAAAGCGGTTATATTCACATTGCTATAACATGAAAACAACCATTAGAACCATTAGAAAAACTAAATATGTGGCAATCAGTGTTGTGGCCCTGGCTACAAATAAATCAAGGTATGGGTGCCGAAGATGTCTTCTGAGGAGGTGATCTCCGATGCGTCCTGAGGATGGATTGGGTCCATGCAGAAATGTGACCGTCAAACCCTTTTGTGATTGGATATGAGAGCATATAGAATGGATGTTAATACCAAGTCTGAACGGGGTCACAAAGAGTGGCAGCTTACATTCAAGCACAAAGCCCTCGAGCAGTTGTCGTAACTATGACAGGAGCAAAGATGAGAGACTTAAACTTAGTTGTTTTAGTATGTGTCGTTTTTGCATGACAGTACAAACAATAACAGATGAATATGACACAATAATATGTTTTGCATAACCTGCTACTTCGAAAATAGAGTCATAACTTGGGAAAAACACTATTTACTCTGGCCCATAATTGTAGATTTAGCCTCAAATAGCCTGTGCATTGGTGCGTTATTGCACTGCTGCTTTGATTCATGTGTAAATAGCCATACCTGCGATTGAAAATGTATTTTGCAGTGATTTCAGTCTTTTTCAAAGTTATGTGATAGACTGAAAATGATGGATGCTCGCTGTCGCCTGACTGATCAAGCTGGATACACACAATGTATGAACACATACAATAAAATCTTACGACATAAGCGGCTGCCTGAAGTTTGTTCTGGCTTTTCTATTCAAGATAGTTGTCAGAATAGTCTCCTTAAAGCGTTATGGTGGTAAGGCTTGGTTAACTATGTCAGGGCTGATAAAATCACGGAAAACTTGTTAAAATCTCAGAGAATTCAGATCTTATTTTTCTATAGAATAGATTTATGTAATACTTTGTTTACTTTCAGTAAATGTTTTTCATTTAAGATCTTTGCTGTTGGCCTCTCACCATTTCTAAATCTTTTTTTCCCTCTACTGCACTGTTTATATTTGGACATTTTGATTAAATTGAAGACAGTTTAATGGAACGCTTTTCTTGTAGCACTTAATGTAACGTGTTGTCAACTTGTCTTTCCGCTGTGTTTGTGGGACGGAGTGGAGACAAAATAGTAAGCTGACCTCTCAAGGCAATTACAAAGGGAAGACACACAGTTATTTTAATCCTTTCAAGAGAGAGAGAAAAAACAATAATACCATGTTTGTACAAATGAAACGTTGTCTGGTTTTTCAAAGTTCAGATTTCAAACGGTGAAGCAAAGTCACAGGTGTCAATTTATAGATTTCTTTTGTCTTTATGTTGTCTATAGCATGTTGTTCTTGAGGGGATAATCGTTTTCACAATTTGCTACACTGCATGAAAAAAAAAAAAAATCCCTCAGACTGTAGGAATGACACGATAGGCAACTCAAGTTGGTCTGAGCATTAAAGGAGCTGGAAAACAAAAATCAATAAAACCACCATGATGTTTCATCAGAGATTAAGAAAACATCCATCCATATATTTTCTCCCGATTTATCCTGGGGGTGCTGTGCTGATGAAGGAAACATGTTAAATCAAAATACTAGCTTCACTGACAACACTGGTACAGCGAGTATATTCATAATTTCAAGATTAATGTTTATGTTGTGGAAAAGTGGAACTCCGCATAGATTTGTCTTTCAGTTCCCGTTTGAATGTGCTTGTCAAGTCACATCCACCCCATGGAGTGGGACTGAAGTATTATTTTTTAGTGGCTCTGTGGCTATTAGTGTCTGTTTGTTTGTGCTTCCGCACTTGCCAATATGACCAACAGAGGCCGCCAGAGGCTTGTTGGGTGAATGGGGTGAAGTCTGCCATCTCTGATTGCCTTGTTCACACACGTGAGAGAGAGTTTGCACAGCTGCTCAAACAGTTTGAAAATATATTTTCGTGTCTATTTTTGCTGGGAACCTGCGCGCGTCAAAAACAGACACCTGAGCTCAAAAGCCGTGTCTAACAGTTGCAGAGGGAACGCTCCTTTAAAGATGTGATACAGCTCTCCATTAAAGGTCACATAGAGTGGTCCTGTTGCACATAAATGTTAGTTATGGAGGTCTACTTACATATATTAACTTGTTTTTATGGTCAAAAACCTCCTAGTTGCTGTAAAATAGTCGATAGAAATCCTCTTTTCTGACAGTGTTTTTCTGCTGCGAGATTTCAGAGTGAACTTTCACCCCCAGAAGACAGAGTCTTGTGATTGGCCAGTACTATCCAGCACATCCGTTCTCAGAAGCGCAGCGCCCCCCTCTGGAACGGTGGATGCACTGCTCCTCATTATCAAAACATTGTTTTAACAGTGTTTAAAAATAGCTTCGTCATGACTCCCCGCCGCAGTCCCTTTTATGACTTTAAACCGGAGTCAGACCCAGAGTCAGAAGACACTGTTGCTCGTGAAACACCTCCACAACGGACGTTATTCTTCTTCTGCGGTTCAATGTACGTAACCGGATGTGCCCGGACTAGTGCCCGGAGCAGGACGATCGGCTGTTCAGGAGAACCGGTGTTTACGTTACTATTACAGGATTTTCAGTGATCTCGTTGAGCCCCGAGATTACAATAAAACACAACGTTCTCAGCAATGGCTGAACTGTTTGTTTCGAACCGTCAGGCTTCATAAACAAGGTAATGACGCAGATACACACCAAAAAAAACAGCGATAATAGGAACTTCCGGTCTAGTTCCGCTTTAAGATTCCATACAGTGATGTAGATGGAATTACACTCAACAAAAATATAAATGCACTAATATAAACTTGTAGTTATTGTTATGTGACAAAACTATGAAGGTATATTTGGTGCAAAAGTCACAAGCACATTTAACTGCACATGCGCACACTAAAGTCACAAATGTGTAACCGTAAAGTTGAAGTTGCACATATTTTCTTCTCTTCTTTCAAAATAGGGCTACAGGTACACAAATCCTTGTTTTAGGTCCACAAATCCTTGTTACAGGTACACAAATTCTATTCTGTGCATCACAAATTCCAGCAGTCCAGATTGTATTTGTATTGCACTTTACATTTGAGCAACAAACCTCAAAGTGCTACAGTGTAAAACCAAGATAAAATAGTCCTTTTTTAAAAGCATCCTCCGTCTGTGGTGAACCTGTAACAAGGATTTGTGTTAACAAGGTATAAAAAAACATATGCAACTTCAACTTACGGTTACACATTTGTGACTTTAGTGTGCACTAAATAAATAAATAAATAAAGTGACTTTAATTAGCGAGCATTAGGATACAAGTCAAAACAAAAATCCTGGAGTAATGGCAGGAACAACACAAGGTGGTCGATGATCCAAGTTCACAAACTTTAATAACGTGTGTGTCCACCATTAGCCTCACACAGAGCAGTACACCGGCGATGCATGGACATCACCAGGTTGTCTATCGTGTCCTGGGGGATGTTGTCCCATTCCTCCTGCAGAACCACTTGAAGTTGGCCGTAGTTCAGGGGAACAGGAACTGGAACCCGCTGGCGGACACGCCTATCCAGAACATCCCAAAGGTGTTCGATAGGTGACATGTCTGGTGAATACGGCGACATTCAGTTGTGTTGCCACAGCTGTAATGCTCAACCCAGCACTCAGCACTGCCAATGGCACGCTCCCTCATGATTTGTGACATCTGTGGCATATTGACAAGTGACAAAAGTCCACATTTTGTGCCCTCCTTATGGTCTGGTCAATACCAGACCATAAGGAGTGTCTGTGTACTGGTCACACATATTGACCACCACTCTGCCATGCTCCATGACTCTTGTGAGACTACTGGGTTTGACAAAAACAAATCATTCCATAAACAAATGCATCAAGAATCTGAGCAAATGTCATGACATTCTATTTTTGTTCACCATTTCAAGTTATGCGTTTATATTTTTGTTGATTATACGTTATTATAAAAATGATGTTGCCTCTTATGTTAATGTGAGTTTATAGTGTTGCCATTCTTTTTTAAACTGTATTTTTTTTCCTTTTAGTAAAATGTCATCAACATGCAATGTCATTGTTCCCCTCTGGATCAATGACAAACACAGGTGGAGGTGGATGAAAAAGGCACCACCTGTTGTGTGACATTTCGCTTTTAATATTAATTTGACATTGTTTAGAGAGGATTTTTTATTTTATTTTCCTTTTTCTCACTACAAAGTTGAGTCGAGTTACTGGATAAACATCTTGTGGGCATTCAACCGGGGTGATACACAGTGGTCTCAGCAGGTCGCTGCTACTCACATTTCTTTATGTCTTGATGAGATTTGTGTGTTTTAAAACTATTCAGTTTGAGCATGGGACTTCTGAAAAACTGCAGCATCAAGGTGAAACTTCTGGTTGCCTCGGCTTTCAAAAGTGTCTGAGTTAGTTTTTTTTTTTTTCTTTCAATCCCTCTGAGATGTGGAACATTATCTGAGCAGTGACTCATGTCTCTACTTTTGACAATATCTTTATTTTTTGGGGGTCTTTTCTATACTTTTATGTGAAGAAAGACAGGAAATGAAAGGAAATTAAGTACAGGCAAATAACATGCAACACATATTCCGGGTGGATGGACTCACTGCTCAGGGCATTCATGCAGTACGGTAAGTAAGGAAACCGTATGGTTTGTTAACCCACAATTTGAAGCCTTGATTTTTGCAGTTTGGACGGCACCGTCTAGGTTTTCAAACTGGAAGAGTCCATATTTGGATGAGAGGGTGGAGCAGCTGAACATCTGTAGGTGACACCTGGTGAAAAACTGGTTCCTATAGCAGAGAATGTAACACATATCATGCTTGGAAAACATTTTTTATGGATTTAAGGAATGTTTTTGTCTAAAGTATCTACACCACTCATCAAAATATGCGATAGTTTAATGCAGAAATGCAACATATCTTTTAATGGGACCGTAATTGACGAAATCGACACCACGATTTATTGAAGAAAACCTGGCTCAAGTGACTGAGATCATGAACATTTCTGACTGTTGCGACAAAGCAAGTGAGAAACAGGACCATCTTGTCATAGACATACAGCTTTCAGGCACTTCCGCATTGCCATCACATGATAAACACAGTGACCAGTCCATAATTTATATAGGGTGAATTCCAATTCCTTGCTTAACCCTCAATCTTAACCCTCAATCTCAAAAATGTGTGCTCCCGCTAGTGCAAGTGCTGTCCCAATTCTTAGATAAATTAAGTTGAGGGGCGAGTTTAAGGGCTGTATCGCCTTCAATATTGAGATTTTCCGACACCACCCTTGGGAGCAAGGGCTACCCAGAATGCATTGCGTGTTTTCACATAACAAAGATGGCGTCGAAAGCAGCGAAGCGAGTGCGATATAAATTAAGTATTTTCTTTGTTAATAGAGATATAAAAATTATGAAAACCATTGTATTATCTTAGTTTAGGCCCATATTATAGATTACTGACGTCATTGTTGCGTAACATTTATTTTTATTTTACGATCTTTTGTCAATAGCTATCGTTTACCCTTTAATAAGCCGTGGTGTGTGGTAACTGTCAGCTGAATATGTCTGTGGTTGTGGTATTTGTATGAGTATCATCTTATAACTAACTGACAACCTAATAACTTGACTGAAATAAAATAATAAATAAATAGTCGTGACGTAAATGTGTTCTTCTTTTTTGGAGTTGACAGACTGGACACAGCTTTCGCGTTATTCTGCCCCCCACAGTCTGAAGACGTATCTGCATTTAAGGGGTGTCCCATTTCTAAGTGACAAAATAACCCTCAACACTTGGTTTTGAGGGCCAGTTAAGATTAAGGTTTGAGCTTGAGGGTTAAGACTGAGGGTTAAGATAGGAAATGGAATTGGCCCATAATCTCTGATTAATGATCTTGTGGTGTATGTGCTTTAACCACTTAAACAGTGAAGTGACAAAAACTCTTAATTGGCACTGGAAACAAATCATGGACATTCAACAGGATCTCTCCCCCACGTTCTGTGGCACCTTAAAATCCTCTTCGAAAACACAAAAGTGATCAGATGAGAAAAAGACTTGTCTGATATAGAGCCCTGGATTATAAATGACTTTGGCTAATTGCTGCATTTAGAGGCACAATGTGGCTGAGAAGCGAGGAGCAATTGGACAGAAGGCGTGCAGGTGCAATGCGTGACGTCTTTCCCCTCTAAGAAACAGATCAAACATCTGTATCGTGGTTTTGACATCAACACTCCAGCTGCTAGTACAGCTACTTCTGCAGTTAAATGAAGCAGAAAAAAGCACATGTGCCATCTTGTTAGTGAAATTCTACATGACTTGAGAGTCTGACATTGGAAATCTCTGTCTTGTGTTAAGAACAATGTGCACGTCAAAGTAAATTCTCTCAGCATACTTGAATGACATGGACAACCTGGTGTGTTAACACAAAAAAAATAAATTGGTTTGGAAGCTGGGCATCTTACATCATCAGGGTAAGCTGTAGATGAGAGGATCAAGGAAGGAAGGACAACATAGTGGTGTCAATGGAGAGAGAAAATGAAGACCATGCAGAAAAACAAAATTGGGTAACGAAGTAAAGTAACGCATTACACTAAAAATATCGGTAACTACACTACTTTACTCTCTACTGAGGGACATTTTGAGTTATGTACAGATTCTTAAAGTGACATTTCTAACAATGTCCAACACATGCAAATCAGATAATATTTGAAGAAGATGTGGCCATTTGAATGTAGGCACTACTCAAACTGCTTTAGGGAAAATTTTAGCCTCAAAGATTTACACCTTCTGGGAGCCAAGAGACAGAATCATCACATTTACATAGCACAACCCCCCCCGGTCTAAGCTGTCAGTGCCTGGGCACAGCTACTATTGTTGTGAGCAACAATACATATAATATATTAAAAACTGGACATAATATCCTCTTAAGATTTGAAATGAAATAATAAAATATAGGGGGGGTTATTCTGTTATCATTTCTTTAAAAATGTGCATAGAGAAATGATCCAGTCTGCGTTCATATGGTTTTACATGCCATTATGTATACATTATACAATAAACACTATGTGGGCAGGCTTAGTGATGTTTGTCTATATATCTACACGGTAAATTAAGAAAGTAAAGTAATAAGTAATGAAGTTACTTTTCAAATCCAGTAACTAGTAAAGTAATCTCATTACAATGTACAGAAGTAACTAGTAACTAAATACTTTTTTGAGTAACTACCCCAACACTGGCGAAAAGTGACAACGCATCAATCACTGTCAATCAGGCCAAAACAAAAAAAATGTCTGCATTTTGATCACTGTCCACACAGCTGTGACCATCACGAGTGGGGAAAACTAAACATGGTTTACAATTCAAGCTGCTTTCCCTTCAGCAGCCACGCGCAGATGTCCCGTAACTGTGTCCCGTAAGGTGCACTCAATTCGCTTACCCACAAAATAGTATTTCGTTACCACAATTTAATTATTTTTTGGACCATGTCATGCCCACGGCTCCGTAGATACCCTGGGATACCCTTAATTAAACGACAGTTAACAAAAGTTGTGCGTCGAGTAATTTCTGCTGTTAATGACAGGGTTCTTTGCACTTAACTGGTGTGAACATGGGCTGGTATGTGGAGAATACCAACGTTCTAAAAGGAACCTTCAGAGCCTGAAGGGGAACTGTGCCGACGACAGTGTTTCCAGAAGATTACCTGGTCTGCAAACCAAAGGAAACTTCACATTTATCAATTTTGCACAAATTGATTTTGTGAAAGTGATAAGTAGCAGCCTGCGTTTTAAGACCAAATTCTGCAGTGTCATAATTGCGTATGCATTATCCGACTGCGTAACCACGGAGACGACTCGAGCCTTCATACTTCTGCGTCGTGGTGATGGATACGCGCTGCAATTTCCCGCCCGATCAGTAGGGGTTGCTGCGCAAGGTTGTTGTGCTTCTGGCTACAGTGAGCAATGGCGTCGAGAGAGAAAGACTGTTGTTGTTGAAGCAGTGCCTGTTTCTCACTTTTATGTGTCACGGAACCAAGTTTTAAGATAATTTGAGGCGAGAAATTGGCCATTTAGAGTCTAAACATGTGCTGTGTGTGTTAAGATATGACGTATTTGTATATACGTTGTCGGCCTGGATCAGCTCCGCCTCTGTGGACGCTCGGGTGCGCACAGTGTGAGCCGGCACAGAGCAGCGTTATCTCGGCCTGTCCTGAGGACCAATCGCAGCTCTTGCCGTCTCCGTTGTCCCTTGACGGAGTGACGGACACTTAAAAAATATTTCGTGCAGTCGGAGACGACGCAGAGGCTCTCTGACAGGCTACGCAGAGCACTTTACGCAGGAGTATAAATTGGGCTTAAGACAATAATTTGTTTTTTTTAATGTCATGTCAACGTTGGAATAACATACCTGAATAACACGATTCATAGTCTGATTACTCCTGCATGTGTACGCTTAGTCAGACTGGAATCGGACTTAGCGTTCTATCCGGAGGTAGAAGAAGACAGTAATGCAGTACTGTTGCAGCCATGCGCGATCTAATTTGTATCATTATTAACATGTACAGCAGGTTTGTTTTTCTGTGACGTAAAGCTTGACAGAAAACTGATTCAACGGAGTCAAACGGACACAGCCAATAAATCAATTTTCTCCTCCCCATATATACTCAGACAAGTTGTCGGCCTACGCGTGTAGATGTACTGACTGTGTGTGACAGATACTTTGGCAGTGTTTTGGTGGATTTTGAAGATGTTAACGGTATGAAGAAAAAAAACATGGCATTTTCCTTTTCCCTAACCAGGTGCTTTTGGCCTAAACCTACACATTCCTAACCAGGAAATAGTTATTATCACCCTCATTTCACTAATTGCAGCGAAATACACCACAAACCATTAAAACACTATCAGGTTGATGCAGATGTTTGCTCACGTATCTGTGGGTTTGCAGAAAAGCGTGATGGCGACTGGGCTGAATATTAACATCCACTGTGAGCAGGATTACAACGAGAAACACACAAAGCAGAGTCTTGTGATTTTTTTCTCTTCCCTCGAAACATAATTGCAAGTGTTTTATTTTGCAGCCTCTAATGTTTCCAGCTCACAGGTATCAGTGAGCTGTTAAATCATTGGAGGTAAGAGATAGAGTCATACTGTGCGACCCCTGGGGCTTCAATTACCTGTATCCATTCATTTTCTAAATGGAAAGTATTGATTGAATTGACATTAATACAAGGAGGTGAGAATGTCCTCTAGAAAGTTGCTCACAAGCAATTAGTCTGGAGATATGTGTATAAATGTAGATGCTGCTTGGATTTCAAGACATTTTGGTTCAAACTTTACATAAAGAGTAAGAAATTGGTTGTTTTTCATCAGTGATGTCATTTTTACATTTGACCTGAACGACAGCATGAACTTGTTTCCACTGGAACAAAAGCTACAGGTTTTTTTTTTTTTTAAAGTGAAAAATAAAATATCTTTCAAGGCAATAGATGGTATAACATTTGCATAATCTTCTTGTTATTTCATTCTAGATTCTCAGATATGAAACGGAAAAGCAAATTGTCAGACTGCAAAAATGCACTCCATCTCCCTGTAGAGGTGTGATGAACAGTAATTCCTCCTGTAGAAAAAGAAAACACCAAAATTATAGACACAAAGGGAAAACCTCAGTACTTCAGACACATCATCAGATTGTTAAGAAACTTGAGATGATACATCGGATAGAAACTTTTCTAAGCTGCATTTTCTCCTTTAGTACTTTGGTCTCTTTTTCCTCATGCTTACAAAACGCACCTCATTAAAGACGCTTTAAGCTTGATGATTAAATGGTACTTAGCGTGGTAAAAAAAAAAAAAGAAAACTTAACAAGGTTGGAACCTCGATATCATGGCAATCTGGAGCTGTAAAATTAGCAAAGGAGAAACGCTGCAAGTAAAACTAATGCAATTAGAGATCCATAGTTTCAATACATCACACTGAAGGACAGAAATTCAAAGTGAGAGGATTTTTGTCTTGTTCAAACATCACAACAAGGTCAGTTAGTGTGAATTTTTCTGTGAAATAATTTTAGAGGCCAGTGAATTTCTGCCTGCATGTCATATCTGCTGATATCCTGCATTTAATTTTGACATTTTTGATTTGTTTATTGGGCCACACGGTTGGTGTAGTGGTCAGCACTCTTTGCCTTTGCAGCAAGAAGACCCGAGTTCACGTCCAGGTTGAAACAAAGGCCTTTGTGCTTGTGTTGGCATGTTCACCCGTGTGTGTGTGAGTTTTCTGCTGGTTCTCTGGTTTCCTCCCACAGTCCAAAAACATGCAATATGGGGATTAGGTAAATTGGACTGACCATAGGTGTGAATGTAAGAGTGAATGGTTGTTTGTCTCTATAAGTGTCCCTGTGATAGACTGGCAAAATGTCCAGCGTGTACCCCACCTATCACCATATTATGTCAGCTGAGCACCCCCTGCGACCCTCATGTGGAGGATAAAGCAGTAAATAATGGATGGATGGATATAATATATACACCTGAATATGTGTTGCAACAGGAAATAATCCAAGTTCCGCTCACAAGCTGCATAATTCTGCTCGTAAATCTTCATTAAAGTAACATTTTCATTTTGCCCATAAAGCTCCTGAGGTGTTCGTGGTCCAGTCTGTACGCTACAGTAGTTTGACAGAGCTTTATTGTTTGAAAAAGACTTCTAACTAAAGTTAACTAAACCATGTAATAACAATAATAATAATAATTATAATAATACTAATACTAGGTGACTTGCCACAATGAACTTTAACATCTGCAGCTCTTTGGTTTTTAACCCTAACCCAAGCTGTGTTGTGAGTTTAAGCCCATTATTAACTGTCACAACTGATGCCAGGAAATGCAGTCAAGGAGAAAAACAGTAAATAGATCAGTGATTTATCTGACGACAGAAGTATAACAAAAGGCAGACGGGCTGGTGAGGAAGGTAAAGGCTTAAAACTGGAAGAATGAGTCCAGAGAAGGAGTATCCAAGGAGTCTGGATAAGAAGCACTCACAATTTTAATTCTGCTACATGTGTGCAGTCAGGGTCCACATCAGCTGGACACAGCTTAACACTTATCGGCCTCATCTGTCTGCAGATCAAATCACTGGCATATTATTATTATTTTTTTTTATCTGTGAGGCAATCCTCAGCTCATTACCTTCATACTTAAAGTGTTACATTAGTTCCAAAAGTGGTAGAAATAATGATCACCGCTCACAGGGCTCATTCTTATTAAATGTTCCAAAAGTCCGCACTGAACAGGGGGGGGGAAGCTGTTCAATCAGCTTGGACGAAATAAGAATCGAGAATATTTCAAACTTTGAAGAACCTGGAGTCACTTTAATCTGGCTGGAGCCAAATCACTCTGTCCTTTTTTTAATTTTTTTTTTATCACTGAACAGACACATTTAACGGTTTATTTTCGATATCATTGTGGGTTTTTATCTTACTTTTGGATGACTATTATGATATTGTGACTGTACGCCTTATGCCAGTTCTGAAATCCAATCGTGGTCATGAGCACGAAATGTGCTGACACAGCTTAAGACGGGCGGGCAACTTCACTGGGCACTTGTGACGTCAGCTTTTATTGATTTTGCAGCGCGCTCTGCATCTGGACAAGTGATTGTCCTTGGGATCTTGGTCAAAGTCAGTCTTTGTAATTTTTTCCGTTGGTAAGACAGAGACTTGGACTTTTCATTCCCCAGGCATCACATTGTCATTTCTGCTCTCTTGCTGAGCACAAGATTCAAGCACTTTCAATGAATCATGTCTATTTAAGTCAGGGGTGTCAAACTCACATAGAGCACAATTTGAACCCAAGTGGGTTGGACCAGTAAAATAAAGGCATAATAACAACAAGAACTCCACATTGTTCCTCTTTGATTTACATTTAATGAATTACATTTTTATAAAACATATGAACAACCTGACATCTCTTGATAAAAGTGCAATGTCAACAATTTTATGCCTAATAAGTTTATAATTTACACAGGTTCATTACAACTTACACAGTGAATCTACAAAGACACAAATCCTCACAGGTATCTGGAACTGAAATATACAGTGGTATGCAAAAGTTTGGGCACATCTGTAAACTTTCATGATTTTCCTTTATAAATCATTGGTTGTTTGTTCAGTTAAATATATCATATAGGAGACAAACACAGTGGAATTTCAGAAGTGAAATAAAGTTTATATGATTTACAGATCGTGTGCAAGAATTATTTAAATAAAATTAGGTATGTGCATCAATTTAGGCACCCTTGTCATTTTATTGATTTCAAAACCTTTAGCACTAATTATTGGAACTGACAATTGGTTTGGTAACCTCAGTGACCCTTTGACCTCTATACACAGGTGAATCCCCACATGAGAAAGGGTATTTAAGGAGGCCAATTGTAAATGTTTCTCCTCTTTGCATCTTCTCTGAAAAGTGGCAACATGGGAGCCTCAAAACAACTTTCAAATGACCTGAAAACAATGATTGTTCAACATCATGGTTTAGGGCAGGGATGCCAGGGTGAAATTGGACAGGGGGCCAGATTGTTTTCAAGTGAGACCTCAGGGAGCCGGATTACACTTTCGGACTGAAAAGCCAAACACTGACTCAACAAATGGATATGTAGGCGATTCTAAATTACACACATCCTACACAGCCTACACATCAAAAAGAAATTGAATTGGCACCAAAATATCCTCACAATGAGGCCTACAATTACAGCCTAAACCAGGAGACAGTTACCCTCTAGAAACGCAACAAGGATACAGAAATCTATCTCAGAGATTTAAGCTCTCAACTTAAAGTTTCAACTGTGAGGAACATTGTGAGGAATTGGAAGACCACACGCAAAGTTCTAGTTAAGGCATTTAAGTGGCAGACCAAGAAAAATCTCAGATAAGCAGAGGCGAAGGATGGTGAGAACAGTCACAGTCAACCCACAGACCAGCTCCAAAGACCTACAACACCATCTTGCTGCAGACGGTGTCACTGTGCATCGTTCAACTATTCAGTGCACTTTACACAAGGAGATGCTGTATGGAAGAGTAATGCAGAAAAATACTTTTCTCTGCACCCGCCACAAACGGAGTCGCTTGAGGTATGCTAAAGCACATTTGGACAAGCCAGCTTCATTTAGGAATAAGCTGCTGTGGACTGATTAAACTAAAATAGAGTTATTTTGGGGGAAAAAGAACACAGCATTCCAAGAAAAACACTTGCTACCTACAGTAAAATTTGGTGGTGGTTCCATCATGCTGTGGAGCTGTGAGGCCAGTGCAGGGACTGGGAATGTTGTTAAAGTTTGAGCTGCATGGATTCCACTCAATATCAGCAGATTCTGGAGAACAATGTCCAGGAATCAGTGACAAAGTTGAAGTTGTGCCGGGGCTGGATCTTTCAACAAGACATAGACCCTAAACACTGCTCAAAATCTACTAAGGCATTCATGCAGAGGAACAAATACAACGTTCTGGAATGGCCAACTCAGTCCCCAGACCTTATTGAACATGTGGTGTGATTTAAAGTGGGCTATCCATGCTCGGAAACCATGAAACCTGACTGAACTGGAGATTTGTAAAGAAGAATGGTCCAAAATACCTCTGAATCAATACAATTTATGCATGTCTAATGTCTATGTCTAATTCCTTTAAATAATTCTTGCACACTTTCTGTAAATCATATAAACTTTATTTCACCTCTCAAATGACCACTGTGTTTACCACTGTAAGTGCGTAAATGCCACCAACATTAACTTCATGAGGTGATGAAATGTCAGCTTGGGTTTCACTGTTTGGTTTTCACCCAACAAATTATATAAAAATACTTTCTGCAGCTTTAATGCTCACAATGATAACATAAGAATAATAACCAAAAGAACTGTGATATTTGTCTAACTGGATTCTGGACAAAGTCAGTGATGTGCAAAATGATTCTCCTCCCTGAAAAACATGAAAACACATCCCTGTAGACAACCTTCAGAAAGAAGCGCATAACCTGCAGCTATGTTTGTTCCCACTGCCGCTCCACGAATGTATGAAATAAACAACATCTGAGGCAGTCGACAGTTTTCAGTGTGGTCTGTTTTCTCCTGTATCTTAAAGCTTGTGTTTGAGGGACATGAATACACGATTTCTTAAAAGGTGAACAATGGCAATATCAACTTTTCATGACAAAATTAAGAGAATATATTCACTTTAAAAACTGGAAGTGGAGTGAAATTTGAGGCCACCAAATGGTAACGAGCAGTTTTCCCCCAGTGTGTCACAAATCATAAGTCTATCATTAACATATTATCACACTGGTGAAATACTCTGAATAGATTATTCATAGAGCCTGATAACTGTGTGGGATGTCTGTGTAGGAGTGGGGATAGAAGAATGGAGCCACTGAATTACCTCTGCGATCACCAACAGCTGATGTCTTCATCACACTTACAACAGGCTTTTATCTGAACAAGCGCACATTTAGGCGGCACCTACAGAATTTACAACAGCACTATAGTTTAATGGGAGAAATGTTACGGAGCTCCTCTTTTGTCCTCGGGGTAAAATGAGTGAAATCATTCTTCTCTCTCTTGATATGCCCTCATCTCTCTGACAAAACTGAAGCAAGTGTGTGTGTAATGCAGGAAACCTTCCTGTGTATGTCATCCCGACAACATACTGGCCTGCAAGTAACATTTCCCTTGCTTTTTAATTTAATCAATGAGTGATTCATTTCCAGTAAGAACACAAATATGTGTGGACCCTTGAACAGTTTCACTTCATCTAATATCAGAAAATATTTAGATAATTTAACTGAAATAGCTTGTTTATGGCATGCTTCCACCATCTCGCCTCGCCTCGGCACAGGACGGTTAAGTTGCGCTTCCACTAACATAGTACCTGGTAGCAGGTATTTTTTTCTAGTACCTGCTCTGGCGGGGTTCCAAGTGCACTGAGTAGGTACTATGCGTGACGTTGCCAGACTGCCGGCCACTGATTGGTCAGAGTGCTGTCACAGAAAGAGACGTCCGACACAAGAATCAAGCGGAACAATGCCGATCTATAGATCGGTTAAAAACACTTAACAATTCTAAAAATATGAGTTAATCTCCAACAATTTTTGTTGTTGTTTTGTTAACAATAGAAACGTTTGTCTAGCATTAGACTATTATTATTATGATTAATATTATTATTATTATTAGCCTATTATTATTATTAGCCTATTATTATTATTATTAGGCTATTTAACAACTCGACCGACATCATTTTTATATGCTACATCTATACACCAAACCTAGGCCTATAACCCATAAGCATGCTATTTCAGAAGTGAAAGTATGGCTTTTGTTGTGGATTTGCTGACTCGTAGAGAAATACCTACCTCTCGTCTGCTAGCTAGGAAACAGATCCACCCATGACAACGTAGCCGACGGATTAGCGTGAGCCATCGCTGTTTATGGCTCTGCAGGAAGTTCCTATCTCGGACTTGAGTTGACTTGTGGAGTTGTGGTTGCCTTCGAAATTGTAAGTTATACAACTTTTGACAGCTAAGAAGGCTAGGACTAGTAGGTAATGTTGCGAGATGTTTGTGTGTGGCGCTGTTTAAATTAAATTGTAGTACGACTCAACTGATCCGGGTTAATGATGCTAGTGACTCGTGGGTTAATTTAAAGACACGGGTTAAAGAGTCGGTTGAATCATGACTCAACCAGCTCTAGTCTGGTGTGTTTAGCGACAGTACTACTGATCGAGTGGCATCACAAACCCTGCCACTGTATTTCAGTCCAGTGACTGTGTCAGACGGAGTCTATGCTCGGGTCATGGAGGAAGTACTGAACAAATAGTTATGAACTGATTCTAGTGATTCAGTTACATGAAAAACAACTGCTTTACAAGTCACTAGTCAGTCACTCGTTTGTCAGTGTCGCGTATGAAACTTAGTCCAATACAGAAAGTATGCGTTTCTTCCACAAGCCTTATCCAGTACTGGCCTACAGGTAAACATGGTGTAAAACTATCTGAGGTAAAATGTGTGTGACCCCAAACTCAACCCTCTCATGAGGAGGTTCCTGTTTGCTTCCCAATACAATTGAATGCACATCTTTAAAGCGGACCTAGACCGGAAGTTTAGTGTGTATCTGCATCATTACCTTGTTTATGAAGCCCTGAAGGTTCTAAACAAACAGTTCAGCCACTGCTGAGAACGCTGTGATGTATTGTAATCTTGGGCTCAGCAAGATCTAACCCGGTCCGGTTACGTAAACACCGGTTCTCCCGAACAGCAGATCGTCCTGCTCCGGGCACTAGTCCGGGCACATCCGGTTGCGTACATTGAACCGCAGAAGAAGAATAACGTCCGTTGTGGAGGTGTTTCACGAGCAACAGTGTCTTCTGACTCTGAGTCAAAGTCATAAAAAGGGACTGCGGCGGGGAGTCGTGAAGAAGCTATTTTTAAACACTGTTAAAACAATGTTTTGATAATGAGGAGCAGTGCATCCACCGTTCCAGAGGGGGGAGCTGTGCTTCTGAGAGCGGGTGTGCTGATATGTCACTTCCGGGTACTGGCCAAACACAAGACAGTCTGTCTTCTGGGTGCGAGATTTATGTCTGAAATATCACGGCTGGGCAACAGCGTCAGAAAAGAGGATTTCTATCGGCTCGTTTACAGCAACTAGGAGGTTTTTGACTATAAAAACAAGCTAATGTTTGTAAGTAGACCTCCATAACTAACATAAAATATATGTATGCACATATTATGTGCAACAGGACCACTCTATGTGACCTTTAACACATTCAAGACAAAAATGCGTTTAAATTAGTGTTAATGTGTTCATAGATGTGGTCTGCTTTCAGTGTAAGAGAAACAAAAAACCCACAGACTCACTTAACTTATCATATCATCCATAATTGCATAGATATTCATAAAGACACTGTTGACTTTCTTCCAGTCTGGACTAAAGTAAAGAAAGTGAAGATCGACAAGACCACTTAATTGGTCCTGAGCTGATTTTAAATGGAAACGCATAAAAAATTGACCAGTGCTCTTTGGGGCTTTTCATTTAACATGCTATGAATATGGATTACGGACCGGTGTTATGGTCACATAATATTTTCTCATTCTGACTGTGTTTGGCACTCTGCACCTCTATTTAATTATGTTTGACATAATATAACCCGTTAGTTTACCGTATGTATATTTAAATGTCTTAGCCATATCATGGCTTTTTAATAAGCATAATATAAAGATGAGATCAGTCATAAAAACATTAATTTCTTCATAATGAACACTTGCAGTATGGCTTATTGGCATTTGTTAAGCAGTTGGCAGGGCGAGGAGCTCTATTTGAGATGTAATCATGTCTCAAATTAGTAAAACTACAAGGTCTTCCATTGATGTTTGCTAAAGGTCAAATGGAGTAACACTCATTGACAGGTCAGGGAACCAGTGATACCTGGAAGTCCATGTAGGTGCATTAAGCCGTCTATATCTGGAATGCTAATGTTAAACAGTGCCTGGCAATTCTAATTGTGCTCCCGTTAATCAACAAGACTGACAACAGGCCGGGTGAGCTCCAGAGGACGGGGAGGAAATCTATTAACATACAATATGTTGCTGCGCTTGTTAAAATAATGGAAAAGCTTTGGGCTGGGGGGAGGTGCATTGTTCTCCTCGCTGCTGCCTTAGTTAATTGCAAAACTGAACCCTTTAAAGCCGGGTGGAAGTTTGTGCCGTGTGACAAGCTTCGTGAAGACTTGAACTCCACACTTGCTGTGAATTGTGTCTCTGGGTAATCCTAATTGAACATGTATTGGCCATGCAGCTTACGCTGTTTTGGCACTTATTAATCAGACACTGAAGGAGAATTCTAATGTGAATTCTACAATTGAAATGAAAGATAAACAAGAGGCCAGATCTCTTTGGCTTCAGGAGGCCAGTAATGCTTGACTTGTCACTGTAACTCCTCTAATTGGGCCCTGGTTGAAGACAGGATTGGGCTTTAGGGACTGTCTAGCTTTATTTTTCAGATCTATTCTTGTAAAGCAGTTGTGCTTTAGAATGTGAATGTCTTTGCTCTCAAATAAAAAAGACTGCTAACTGGGGTTTCTGGAAATTTTTTCTGTATGAGAGAACAGGAATATCTACAGCTCTTGAAATGTAGAAAAAAGCCATTAGACAGCATTAAAAACCTTGAATATACACAATATATATATAGTCATGCATCCACAGTGCTGCATCATCGCCGATTTCCCAAAAACGATTTTGAAAAAAAAAAGAATTCAAATTAGTTTGTCATTATTGGTTCAGTTAGTGATATTTCAGCGAAAATAATACATTTTCTTGACATTTTCTTTGCTTCAGAAAGAAAGAAACCATTAAAACTGAATCATTTTGTTGTTTTGAGACAAAAGAAGACATTTGATTTCAGGAAACACTTGACATTTTTGACGGTGTCTTCGGTGAGAAGCTGATCCCATTGTCCTGTCATGTTTTCAGGTAACATGAGAAGAGAAATATATTAAACCTAGATCGGAAGTTCCAATTAACGCTGTTTTTTAGTGTGTATCTGCGTCCTTACCTTGTTTAAGAAGCCCTGGTGGGTTCTAAACAAACATTTCAGCCACTGCTGAGAAAGATGTGTTTTATTGTAATCGCAGGCTCAGTGAGATCTCTGGAAGAACCCGGTCCGGTTACGTAAACAGCAGTTCTCCAGAGCAGCAGATCCTCCTGCTCCGGGCACTAGTCCGGGCACATCCGGTTGCGTACATTGAACAGAAGAAGAATAACGTCCGTTGTGGAGGTGTTTCACGAGCGACAGTGTCTTCTAAAAGGGACTGCGGCGGGGAGTTGTGAAGAATCTATTTTTAAACATTGTTAAAACAATGTTTTGATAATGAGTAGCATTGCATCCACCTTTCCAGAGGGGGGAGCTGTGCTTCTGAGAGCGAGTGTGCTGAATATACTGGCCAATCACAAGACTTTGTCTTCTGGGTGAGAGAGTTGACTCTCAAATCTCGCGGCTGTGAAACAGGATTTTTATCGGCAGCAACTAGGAGTTTTTGACCATAAAAACAAGTTAATGTATGTAACTAGACCTCCATAACTAACATGTGCAACAGGACCACTCTAGGTCCGCTTTAATATATATATATATATATATAGTATATATACATATATATATAATCTTGTGGCTTTATGCTCCAATGAAGAATTATTTAAAAAGGATCTGTATGCAAGAAATGTATTGTATCGATTTGTAAAATGACCACGATGTATCATCAGAGATAAAGGAACTGAGATACTGGCTTCCCTGACAACAATGATCCAGCCAATTTTCTGTCTCTCACCTGGATTCAACTTCAACAACAACTTCTATTCTCAATTATATATCTATCTACAAGACTGAGTCTTTGATCACATTTGAAGGAACAACAATGATTGTATATATGTGGTATATGTGGTAAAAAAGTCACAGTCGAACCGGAAAGCCTAATAAGCACTATAACTGCAATATGTAATCTATCATAAAATTGGTCCAAAGGATTTATTTCCATGTTATCGTGGAAATAGCCCGAGGGAGGTATCTGAAAACAGGAAGCAAAATGTAATTAATTTATGCTTGATAAAAGTTAAAGATATCGAGTCATTAAAGCCTGTGCTGGAGTATCAGTCGCAGAGCAAACCACGCCTGATGTGGTTGTTTGTGACTGAATGTTCACAGGCACTCGTCCCGGGGGAACTGAGCAGAGCGGAGCAGAGCAGAGAGGCTTCCCGATGGTGCCTCATCCTCTCAGCAGACAGCGGCAGCCCCGAGGGAGGGCCACTCATCCCTGTCCGCTCCCTGGCCAAAGCACAGACATGTTCTGTAGGATATGTCCTTCCGCTGGGTGGCCAAACTTCTGTGCATGCCTGAAACTACATGACCTATTTTACATCTCGTCTCTGGCCAGTTTGGACATTGTACCATCTGGTTCATGCGCCGACAGAAAACTCTCACGCAGGTTAAGATAAAAAAAAAAAAAAAACGTTGTGTCCTCATCCTCTGCAAATACAGAAACCTTTAGTTAGTGGGTGCTCAAACCAGAAATAGCACTGTTCAATAAATACATGGCGTGGGTGTTTTGCTACAGGTAGATAAGGGAGATGAGGGAGAGAAAAGTGAAAAGAAAAGCCAGGTAAGAGAAATTCATCCATTTATCCTCAATTTAGTTTGACGGCTTGTCACACTTCAAACACTGCATGAAAAGATTTAAAAAAAGGTAGGAGATGAAATTTCAAAACTCCTGAAAGTCAGTTAGAGATCAGGTGGTTCACACTGCAGGTACATTAGCTGATTTAAATTAAAAACACATACTGTAGACCCAACGTTTTTGAAAGGATGTCTGATATCTGGGTTATATCCTCACGTTTGAAAGAAAATATATTTGTCAGTGTGGGGGACAAACTTGGAGCAGTTGACATTATTTTTTAATTATCAGACACTCACTCATCAATAGATATGCATTAATAAAGTGCAATAAGTTACCTGGCAGACTCATCAGTCTTCAGGGACAGATGAGTCTGCTAGGTAGGTTGCAACCTGGTCGCAAGTTGGCGTCTACCATCTGCCTCCCCGTAGCTTTGGATTTTGGGCCACTGCCCTGGACAGTTGAGGCTGAACATCTCTGCCATGCCTTGCATTTCACTAATGTTACTCTGGTTGATTGAACCGCTCCACTGTCAGGTAAAAATAGTACACGAGACCTGATGTGACTGTTTTAAGTGCTGCAAAAGTAGGGCAAAGGCCTGAGGAAGCTAAGTGTTGCACTGACATGGACCCAGAAGCCTCCAGGAAGCTCAGCATTTAATTCAAGTGTCCCACACAGCCACTACATTTATAGCTTCTCATGGCACTCATTACTAACTACACTTTGCATCCTTTACAGCTGTAGTGTGTAAATATAAAATAATGTTTGTAACTTTCAAAACAGCGTACACCAATGCTGCTCCACACAACTCTCTATGATACTCAGTGTGTTGTTTTTGTGTCGCCTGGCATTACTACGACTCATTTTAAGTCACGACGAACAGAGCGACGGTGGAACGCCAGTTAAATGTGACAGCAGGGAAATGTTTTGTCACTGATGTCACTGTCCACTTCTGTGGCTGACAATTGCATGAAGCACTCAAGAAGGGTTTCTTCCTAATCTTCGTAGTCCTGACGTGTCTTCCGGACTGCAAAAGTCTGGGTCACTCACTGCAGAAGCTCAGTTCATGTCTGTTTTTACCTCCAGCTGCTCGTTTTTGAGTCGTACCGCTCTGAAAATGTCAGACGAGTACCTCTATCCACTGTTTCCACCGAGCGGTGGGGTTCGGTATGTATTTTTCATTTATCCGCTTTACGTTTTCATTTAAGTTGCGCTTTTATCCAAATCTACTTACAATAAGTGCATTTTAACGTTTGGGTACAAACAAGAGCTAGAGGTCAGTAAGTGCTTTGAATATGCCATACTACAAAGTGCTATTCATAAGTGCGATGTACAAGTAAGTGCAAAGTGCTCAACCGTTTAATTTTTTGGTACCCTTTCCTTTGGATACCAGGGAAATGGTACTGTATGAATGGAGCTAGACCCATGACAGTCAGCTGAGAAAAGTGTCCTTCCCTAGCGACTGGTGTTTCTGCAGTCTACTCCCATACAAAGCTTGACGTCTGGTTGAGACAGCCACAAACAACAAGCCACTCTGTTGTTGCTCGTTGTGTTGTGTCGTGTTTGATGTTGTTGGCACAACAGTACAATGTCAGGCTATCAAGCGACACCACCCCCTACCAAGTAAAAGGTACTGCTCTCAGTCAAAAAACGCAAACCATAAACAAACTGGAGAACAATGTCAATTTGTAATATAATGTCTATGTCTGTACCTCATCTAGCTGCTGTTCCGTTGCTTAGCGACTGTGTTAACCAGTTAGGAAAATCCCCTATAGACCAGACTGTCTCATTGTGGTTCAGCCTATTAAGTCTATGCACCTAGCGAAGGGCACCTGCCTTCATAAGCTATGCAGAGTTTGTCCTATAAAAGAGGCGGCACCTATATGGCTCATGTGAGCTGATACAGGCTGATGGGTAATAGACCCCACAACCATTTAGCTTGAAAGGATACAGAAAAGGTATTACAATGCCGTCTTTCTACCCAGAGAGACAGCCGACTTCTGTCCTACCTCCAGACACAAAGTTGAGCATTTGCTGATTAGTTAAAAGCACACAGTGAGTGGCAGGTTCATAGCCCATGCTGCGCATTGTTGTAGCCGAGTGCAGTTTCAGCACTTTTAGCCTTTCAAAAATCGTGTTTCTTAATGTCACTAAAAAAAATCTGATCGTGCCAAAATCTTGCCAAAACCAATTAGGATACAGTAAATCTGCATCGAGAATTCCCACATTAAAATCAAAGCACTCTACTGAGACACATGCCAGGGCTGCAGAGTTAATTAATCCCTGCAATCAGAGTTCTGATGAAATAAGAGCTGAATGTTTCTCCTCCCAAGACAGCCATGAACAAAGCTGTTCTGCTCTTATTAGTTCTGCAAACTGCTTATCAGTCAGCTCCATATCTGAAGCCTGACATGCCATTTTCAATCAAGTGTTGCTCACAGGAATTAAACTAAAAAGTAGTCACCATTGAGTGGAAGCCTCGTGGGAAACGCGCTGATCAAGGCAGAACATGCTTTGTCTTTTATGAATTGGTGACCATGTGTTATCAAAGTAGGCGTGATTTATGTGGAACTGCTTGCTTAGATTTTTCATTAATTCTTACAATGCTGTTTCTGTGTTGTGAGGAACCGTCAGTTCCTTATTAATAACCTGTCTGTGTGGAGTTTGCATGTTCTCCCAGTGTGTACATGGGTTCTCTGTGGGTACTCAGGTTTTCTCCCACTGTCCAAAAACACAAACAGGTGGACACGCTAAGTTGATCATAGTGTGAGTTTCAGAGTGAATTGTGGTCTTTATACTGTATGTTTGCCCTGTGATGGACTGGTAACCTGACCAGGACGCTCCCCCGCCTTTCGCACTGCATCAGCTGGGAGTGGCTCCATGACTGTCATGTGGAGGATAAGGCAGTAGCGAGTGAGTGAGTTTCATTAGTTAATAAGGGATTTCGCCACTGCTAACTAATCAATTTGTAAACTTCCTTGGTCTTTGGAGACACAGGTGCGGACCTAAAACAATGTCGAAGTTGACATCAAACACACTAAGTTTGTGTTTATACATACACCGAAAACTTAAGAAGCAACAGGGAGAACCTCTCACTAACTCTGAAGACAATGAGTCAGCACAGAGCATTGGAGACTCAGGGAATATGAACATTCCCCAAACATGGGCTTAATCAACGCCAATCAGTGCCACACACACCTGATTGCAGTGATTGATTCTCCCACCACTCTCACAGAGCTGGAAGATTGACTGTCCTAACACTTTCATGGTGATGGAAAAACGGACACAATTGTCACCAGGAACACTTTAGTTCCTAGTAGCTACTTCAAGGGCGCTTTCACACCAACAGCAGTTGGTGCGCACCAAACGATCCATTCGAACCAAAAACTCTAGTTCGTTTCGTTTTCGTTGGTGTGAAAGCATCAATTGCACTTGGGTCCGCACCAAATCAAGCAGACCGAGACCGCCAAAAAGAGGTGGTCTCGGTCCGCTTGACTCCGCACCAAATGTCAGACTCTGGTGCGGTCCCTCTGGTGAGAACGCAAACTCGGGTCCAAACAGGCTAGACTATTCATTCAGTAATTTTACATAGACTCATTTGCTATCAGTGGGAAATTACCCTGTAGCCTATTGGCCCAACAGATTAGATTCTGCAGTAAATGTCATGGACACAGCCTACCTTGTAGGTCTTTGGAGCAATCTTCGTCTCATAGCACGACCACATTCATGAAAATAGCGCGTCTCCTCTGCCTGAAATGACGCGATATACGTCTTCGCTGACTCCAGTGTATCAGCAGATTGTTCTCCAGACGCAGCCGCGACTCATTCTCAAATTGGATATTTTGCCAAAAATGGCCAATACAGAGAATGTAATAAACGAAGATCAGAGCAAGTAGCAATGTGCAAACGTGTTGCTCCATAGTGAGTCAAAATTGGCGCTTTTCTACCGGAAGATATAAACACATAGATGAAACATCAATCGGGCCAATTTTTGTTCGTTTGCTGGTGTGAAAGCTGACCACACTGGAGTCATATGTTACATAATAACAATTGTATTGCCTGGTGCGGATCAAATAATCGAACTAGTGGTGTGAACGCGCCCTAAGTTACAGGTACTTTGTTGTGTAAACCAATGGGTCCATTTTCCCTTTGTAGCTGTCGCCCACACTGCTGTTTTAATCAGAACCAACTCAAATACTGTTACCTTAATTGTTTCCGTACAGTCTTAACCTAATCTATAATTCACCAAAATGTTTTTGGATTGCAAGAGTTCTCGAGAGAAATACACCTGCAACACAACATAATCAATATTAGGCTTCTGTAAGTTTTGCTTCAGTTTCCACTACAGATGCAGAAAATATAAAGCATTACATAAGAAAAGCAGCAGCAACAATGGTTTCCTATTGTTAGCTGTATTCAAACCTGAGCTAAATCCGTATTAAATACATTTATAGGCAATGTTTATGTGGTCGCAGTAACTGCAGGCAGTTTATCAGTAGCTTGTAAAGTTAATTGATCACGTTTTGCTGCCCGATGTTTAGTGTCGCACAAGCAAACACTTGCCGCTTTACTGCTCACTGTGGACCTAGTTTGTACATGCAGATTACAGGGCAGCAGTGACGTTAATTTGGACATAACTTAGAGGTCACAGAGCAGAGCAGTTAACTTTGAAAATATTGAGAGCCTAATTTATTTGCCACAAACACCCACTGATGGATGTTCACTCTCGCCAGCTCCATTTTCTTCCAACCACCCTTTTGTTATTTTAGTTCAAGCATTGAAGCTAATCTGCTTCAAACATACAGAAACACTTTCACTTAAAAAACTTTTTTTCGTCTTCATTTTACTCCCAATTACTAATGCTTTAACAGACGTGGGCATGGAAATGTTGAAAAGCAATTACCAACATTCATCAGCGCTGAAATCTAGCAATTAACACTTTGATATGAATCTTCAAAACATGATGAGCAGACTAACTGCGTCATGGAGGCCGTACCCTTTGTGTCAGATGCAGGTGCATCTGATTAAAATAAGCTCTTAAGCAAAGGGAAAAAGTTATGTAAATCAATGCTTTTTCTGATTGAACTTTATTTAGATCACCACCATTCATAAAAAGGGACATTGCTGAGAGGTGGTTTACCGATATGGATGATTCAGCTTGTTGTTGATCCAGATTCTGAGTAGGGGTGAATTTCAATTCCTTGCTTAACCCTCAATCTTAACCCTCAATCTCAAAAATGCACACTCCCTCCAGTGCAAGTGCTGTCCCGATTCTCAGAAAAATTAAGTTGAGGGGCAAGTTTAAGAGCTGTATCGCCCTCAATGTTGAGATTTTCCGAGACCACCCTTGGGAGCAAGGGCTACCCAGAATGCATTACTTGTTTTGCCACAACAAAGATGGCATCGAAAGCAGCGAAACGAGTGCGATACACATTAAGTATTTTCTTCGTTAATAGAGATATGAAAATGATGAAAACCATTGTATTATCTTAGTTTAGGCCCATATTATGGACGTCATTGTTGCGTAACATTTATTTTTATTTTACGATCTTTTGTCAATAGCCGGCCGGTGCGGACAAGCGATCTTTTGCTATCGTTTACTTTTCAATAAGCCGTGGTGTGTGGTAACTGTCAGCTGAATATGTCTGTGGTTACTCATATTTGTATCATATTATAACTAACTGACAACCTAATAACTTGACTGACAAAAGGATCGTAATAAATAATCGTGATGTAAATGTGTTCTTCTTCTTCTTTTTTCGAGTTGACAGACTGGACACAGCTTTCGCGTTATTCTGCCCCCTACAGTCTGAAGACGTATCTGCATTTAAGGGGTGTCCCATTTCTAAGTGACAAAATAACCCTCAACACTTGGTTTTGAGGCCCAGTTAAGATTAAGGGTTGAGCTTGAGGGTTAAGATTGAGGGTTAAGATAGGAATTGGAATTGACCCTAAATCTAGGTCTGTGACACTAGATACAGTAACTCTTATTGTGTCAGTTGTCTGCTGTTGCTTGGATTTACTCCAGTGCTCAAAGCTTGACACCTGTATCCATGGCGACACAGGCATGGATACAGGTTCAGTAGCAATACATTTTAGAAGGTCTCCATTTGCTATTGTGCTTCCTCATGTTTTGTTTAGCTCAAAGTTGAGCACTCAAAATGCACAAATCACTCACAGGACAAGTTGAAAGTATTAATTGTTTATAGGTATAATAAAGAATCGGGCAAAGGGCAGATAAAGGTCTAACACCACTTAATACGCTGGAATGCCACACTAATGCCAGATGATCTGACAGAGAACAAAGGTATATATGTGAGTATATATTATATACACACTCTGGGGTGGGGAAGACAACTAGAAACAGGTGATGCACATCAGGGCGGAGCAGGTAATCACACAGGTGGGAAAACAGAGAACAATATATATTTCCATACGCTTTGGCCTCTTTTACACGAAAACCACGTTTTTCATCACAGAAAACGATTATTTAAAAAAACTTTGGCCAAAGTTGTTACGAATTCAATGGCGGAGGACCCGAAAGCAGACGGAGACGGAGGTAAAATTATAAACAAATATATTTATTTACAGAACGGGGATAACAAAAAGCGACTTCACAAAAGCGGAAGTGAATGAGGGAATAGAGAGAGGGAGAGAGAGAAAAAGCAATGCAGCTGTGACAGGTTTGACTCTGCGATCTGGCAGCGTTCCTTTAAGGAACAGACTCACGGAGTAGATGGTGTGAGTTGGAGAGATTCCCAGGAGCATAGGGAATGCAGGCAAGGACCAGAGACTCTCAAAGGAGCAGGAGACGTGGCGACCTGGAGCGAGGAGAGACGGGTAAGTATCCAGCGAGCAGGTAAGTTTAAAAGGGACAGTCTAGGTGCATGACTTTACCAACTAACTGAGAACAACGATCTGACGCCGGTGAAAAGGAACGGCTCCGCTTATAAGTCCTCCTGACTGCAGATCAGGAGCAGGTGAGGCAGAGCCGCGCAGGTGTAGTCAATCACCGGCGTCTTGAGAGAAAGTAGGTCAACCACGCCCCCTGCAGAGAGAGAGAAAGGCAGAGCACACAGCAGCAGCAGCAGTGACAGAAATAAACAGAATAATAATAAAATAATGTGGAAGGTGCGGGTGAGATCGTGACAGAAGTGGAGATTTCTGAAAATGGCGGTTATGTGTCGTCGCGTCAACTGGGAGAAACAGGGTCTTAGGCTCTCAAGCATCGCTCATGTTATTCGTTGTTGTTGATTCTGAGGATTCTGATTGGCATGCATGGCTTTATCCTTCTCCCTACACTGCGGCCCATACGTTTTGATGGCATATTTATGCGGCTTGATCAAATGACAACTTTTTTAAAAATGATGTTGTGTGCACAATGTTATTTTTGAAAACAGAGGGGGGGGGGGGGAATATTGTTTTCTCTAAATACCCTGCTATGTATAAACGTGGCCTAAGAGGAACGTATTAAAAAGACAAAATGAAACAGGATTGAAATGATAAAATTGTAATAAGATCCAAAATCTGAGCTCAGCTGGACAATGAGGTCAGTGTGTATTTAAATATCACGTGTGTCCACAGGAGACACATGCAGGACACATGTTATTGCCCTGTGTGAATGGGGCCCTGGCGTCTGCAGTCTTCCTCATAAGCTGCAATAAAGCACACGTCTCTCTCTCTCTCTCTACCAGGAAGCACAGGCAGCTGGTCCTGTCCAAGGCAGAGACTCCTTTTCATTTCACTCACTATACTGCTGGCAGGGCTCGAGTGTAGCGGAACAATATTAAGAGATTGCTTTACTTCATGAGTCAGAGCGCTCTCCCCCCTCAATCTCCGAAGGAAATTACTCATTTACATGGTAAACCCGTGGTTTACTGATGGCAGTGAAACAGTCAGAACAGCAGTGTTTACAGTGGTGGTTTAGTTCATATTATTAATGTTTCTACTCTTGTGTTGTGCAGTTGTGCTATGGTTTCCTCCTGCTGGCCACAGAACAGCTAAAAATCTCTCTCTTTCTCTATCAGTGTATGTGTGTGTGTGTGTGTGTGTTCTTGTACTTGCAGCATACTGAGGACCAGTGAGGGTTTTTAACCAACAAAGTGAGGTCATTTTTATGAAGTGAGGACATTTTGGCTGGTCCACACTTTGTTTTCATTGAAATCACTTCCTTAGATTGTAAATATGCTATACACTTTTTTTTAAACAGTGGTCCTCAATTTGGTTCAAAAACCCGGCTCCACCTGCAGACATTTTATGGTACTGCACCCAGTAGTTCTTCATAGATGTCATTCATGAAGTATATTGTAATTGTGTTGATTTATAAGGTGGAAATGGAAATGTGCAGCAAGTACAAGAATGTGTGTGTGTGTGTGTGTGTGTGTTACACAAAGGCACCTTGACAGAATCAGTAGCCTTTTCAGGTTCTCCTCCTCCTCATTGAAATTTGTTGCCGATGCAATGAACAAATACAAAAGCAAATTGCTGCTAGTGGTGTAAAAGAAAAAAAAGGCCCATACTGTTTTATTAATGAACTATCTTCTCTAACAGCAATACACATCTTGGTTATAAATTATATGCCTCAGTAGATTATAATGAAAGCTCCTGATGACCATGTTAAGTGTTGTGCTCCCATAAGGCCATGCTTTTCACATGTCAGCAAGCTATTATTCTGAGCATAATTAGGATAAAGGTGGATGGAGATATCAATATTGGCGATGAATGCTGAGAGGCAACAATAACACTTGGTGAGTAACATGACACAAGGCTAATTGCTTTTACCAATGTATCATATTTCATTGTATGAAAGCAGATTCTTCTTGCTGGATTGTAATCTCATTATGCGACCAATAGGATGAAAAAATATAAAAAGAGCTATGGCTGAAACCGACGTTCCAGATCAACATCTCCAACTGTGCGATTTAACAACATTTCAAACAAACTATTGTTTGTGGCTGGCATCTATTGCTTTGTTGTAGCTGTCAGTTTTTTTTTCTCCAAACATATTTCATTGTTCATGACACTGGAGGCTGAAGACAGGTATGTGTATGTACAGTTCGACAAGGAAATCTGGGAGTCTCTGAGCTGCACTTTTATTGCAGGCACTTTGAAAACTCAACAACACAAACAAGAATTGGGATAAAACATCTGAGAGTAAAGTTTGCCCCACGCGAGAGGATAATTGGCCAGATTTCGGTCCCGATCTGACACTTCCAACAACCTTGGATGGATCCAATTTTAGACTGATTTGAACAGATTATCTGTTGAAATCTCTCACACACAGGCATGAATTTAACAGGAGTCTTCCCAATTTCAAATCGTAAGTATTAAACATGTCTGATATTTACAACTGAGCAGAACTCCTCAATAACCAATGAGAGAGTGGTGACCAGGAAACGGATGCATCCTTTTGTTTAGAACTGTAACCTCTACAAGCCAAGTTGATTCCATCTTCACGATCTTCTCCCTCCATGTCTGTTTATATGCTAAGGTCATATTCTAAATCAAGTAAGATCCCAAATCCCAGGAATTTGATTAAATGCCAAGTGTGTGGGCCATTGTCTTGTATGCGCTTTCTCATGATTAAAACATTGAAAATCGGTTACTAAGTTTGTTGTGTCTGTGGTCTCCCACGTTTGTAAAATCAAGTCAAATTTAAAAAATCCTCCTCTGGTGGGACAAGCTTAAAGTGTTTGTACAGTTACACCATAAACTATAATTTACACTTACCTGAAGTGTTTGTATTGTTGTGTAAAAGTTTGTCCTTTGTAATGTTGTACATCCATTTATTTTACCATGGATTTACCCACTGACGCAGCTCCTCAATCATTTTGGCAGGATGTCATCACTCAACAGCCCCCAGACAGTCGCCCACGTGAGTACATGATGTCAACTAAATTATCTACAACCTGTAAGGGCTCACTTGTTATCGCTTTATAGATTCGACATGGTGAGAGAACAGTGGCAAAACACTGATTGCCTTGTATTTGAACAACAGATTAAGGACCAGAGGGTCAGTAAAATTCTGAGCTAAGTTATTGCTCATGATGAATTCAATATGTTCAATATATCGGTCTGTCTATCTTTGATTTAAACCAATTTGGGCAGGTTTTGGGGAGACAATAGCAATCACAAGCATGATAAAATTATCTCCCTGAAATCTCAAGTTTTTCCAGAAACTTCAACGCTTGTTTTCACTCAGTATATCTTATTTCTTCAATTATCTTCATCAAATATTTATACATATTTATGAGATTTCTTTCCTCTCTTTATTCTATTTTACCATTTTCTTCTCAGTTCTGCCAATGCTGAGGTTTCTCTCTAATTTCTTTATAATCATGATTCTATTAATTTTCTAATCTATTCATTGGTTTTTCTATAGTAATTTTCTATTTTATTGTTAAGTTATTGTTGGCTTCACTGAAGCTTGACATAATGGTTTCATAAAGTGTTAGATCCAGGCCTGTGGGAGAAACCTGGGTGCAACATGAGGATAAAGAAATTCCCTCTCAACTCCCAACTCCCAAGAAACCACAATGATACCATTTTAAAAGGTTTATTAAAAGAAATAATATGTTTGGTGACACCCACACACACACACACCTCCTCAATCTGTCCCTGCTGGGTCTCATCTCTCTCCTCCTCTGAATCCACCTTAATATCTACTTACATGGCCCTGCACCCGCTGCTGAGGTGGAACTCGTGGTGGTAAAAAGATCTGTAATTTTGGCGTATTTTGCTGCGTCCACTTGTCAGTCCACCTTTGAGCCTTTTTTTATCTTCGTTTCTCTATGTGCCCCCCTTGCGCGTTTTATCCACTTCAGTAAGACACTCACTTCTCTCCAACTCCGGTCAAACTCAAATGGCAAAATTGGATAACCTGGGGAGCGGCTGGCCGAGGAGGGATGGGAGGCCTGAGAGCTTTCAATGGACTAGCCCAATGTCCTTGAAAATCAACTAATCGGCCGCATTTTGTGTCTTAAATACCACCGCGGTCGATAAAAATGATTTATAATATACTTTTTCGAAATTAAGACAGCCCCGGTCCTAACCAAAACTGTGCATCGGCATTGCCCGGTACTCCACCCATAGCTCGTTGGAAACATCTAAAACATGCAGGGCAGTGGGTCCCATGCACGGCCGGGATTGACAAACTCTGCCCTTGCCCCTTACCCAAACCTGAACCATCACTACTAAATGCCAAACCCAAACCCTCACCTAAATCCAATTCTAAACCCTCAAAAAGTCCTTTAATGGTGTGACAGAATGTGAAGACCAGCCCAAAATGTCCTCACTCACAAGGTTTATAAGTGTTTTTGGCTTTGATAAAGTACCTAACTCTCACCCTAACACACAGACTCCTGCAGACTTACTCTAACCTTAATCATAATTACTACTGGCCTAAACCTAATCCTAAACCTGACCTCAGCCTAACTTTAAAACATGTCCTCCCCCTTAAAATGTTCTACTTTATATTATGGGGACTTGTTTTTTTGTCCCCAAACTCCCCATAATGTTTGCTTTGATTTTCCTACAAAATGTTGTTTATTGCACAATCACTCTTGATATTTGTGGGCCATGCATCCTGTAACATTCCGATTGCTACCCCAGCAATTCTAAACCCTGGAGTTGGTTCCATTTCCCATTTACAGGTCAGTGGTTAATCTTTTCAGTGCATTGTCCCTTTAACCCTGGGACATGGCATGGGTGTGTTATTTGGGGGGTGGGGGGTGGGGGGGTGGACAAAGGTTTAATTTAGATCTTACCAGTGAAGGAGAAATATAATTTTACTTAAATTAAAACTGATATCAATACAGACATCAGAGGTGAGGAAATTAGCTATCGACATTCTTTAACTTTGTCTATTAAACACATATTGATTTTCTATTTCAAGATACATGAAGTGGGGTAAACAAAAAGTTGTTATCAAGTAGCATTTTCAAGCATTTGCTCAGCCTGTAGTTAACATCTCTGCTGTCCCCATTCCCGCAAATGCGTTTATGATTGTGGCTCAGAACTTGAACAATCAACTGTGTCGGACATTTTATGGCCGTGCGACTCTCCACCACAGCTGTGGGCTCAGATGGACAAAGTAATACATTTGTGGATGCAGAACAATTTATTTAGCATAGACTGTACTCAAACTGTTGATGTAACAGCTAAAGTGGGCGTAATGGACATCATTAGTGAGGTGTTTGGGTGAGTGCGCTTTTACAAGACAATAAAGGGGTTTTATAACAGCGATGACTCTTTGAAACGAAATGTTTAAAATGAAAATCAAGCACATGAAAATTGTAAAAGTAGAGGCTTTAGTCAAGGACTGACCAAACATGTATTGTATGCTGTGCAAGGGTAATTGTGAAATGATCAAGTGACTTTGCTGTTTGCTTTTTCCATTGCAATTTCAGAAACGAGAGAATTCTGTACTCAAAGGAAATCATTTTGTTTTCATTTGAATTTCATCAAATTACTTGTGATCTTTTGAGTCTGTTTAAATAAAATGGAATGAAAGTCACTGGTTAAGATGTTCCACCAACTCAAAGAGCCTTGTGAATCACAATTTCTGGTGTGGACAGGATAACTGGAGGGGATGATTAAGGGGGGACGACCTTCGCAAAAATGTTTTTCCAGGTCTGGTGCTCGGGGGGAACCTCGTGTTGGCATTGGATTATTCCGACATTCCTAATTAGTGTGCTTTAGCTCTGGATCAGGCAATCTCCATCAAGGAACATCCATGCAATTATTTTTATCGCAAATCTAAATCTAACCAGGCTGGTGGACAAAAAGGGTTGTTTGTAAAGGAAACATTTTTTTTTGTTTGTTTTTTTTAAATTGTATTGATCGTCTTGATGAAAATCTTGCCAGCAGTAGAGCGCTGTTAGTACTGAAATATATATTTTCTATACACCACCTGAACTACATTCCTCCCTCTTTGATTTGCAGCATCATGCAGCACAGAATTTTCTTCCTTCTCTATTGTTTTAAATCACCCTCTTCGTCACTGAACTGCCCTGCATAATAGGACTCAGCAGAAAACAGATCATCACACTCAGATGGCCTTTGTTGCATCATAACTTCGATTAGCGAATTGCACAGGTGACCAAATCGACCGCAAGTTTGGATATCAACCAAGCATTCGGCATCAATTCTTAAAGGGTTAGAGCAGGATTTACTTCAGTAAAGGGTGTGTTTTTGCCACACGTTCAGACTCTTATCAATGAGTGTTTTCAGAGAAATTGGAGTTGGAGTCTGACAGGATTATTCCCATGGACAAGAAACCCAAGGAGTGTCTGAATTCGTATTATGAACAGAGCAGCACACAGTGTTCTTGACCTTGTGGGGGCCAAACCTTTGAAGAAATAGACCAACTCTCCAGTATTCCATTAACCCAAATGATTTCCTTTAATTGTTCTCAAAAGGTTGAGTGGGAATGTTTTTAATCATTGGTACATCGTCTCCCCCTCATTCACGGTGAGGCTTGAGATGATCACATTGAAAATGCTTCTCGTAAAAAAAAGAAAGAAGGTGGACACAAAATCCTCTTGAATAATGATGGCAAATGGGTGAAATTACCTTTGCCAGGTCACTTGAGATATTAATATAATTAAAAATGTAAATGGCCACGGTTAAGGCGAACTACACTCTGGTAATGACTTCCCTGAAGCATATTTTGAAATGTGAATGTAGTGATTCTGCAAATCAATTGGTGCACTTTAGGTCTCTTATTTGCAGTATAGGTTCTTTGCAGTATAATGCCACTTATAGTTGGCTTGCTGCTTCTTACAATAGGAGTATGAGAGAAGACCCTCGCTCCAGCTGACCGTGTCATACTTCTTGTCCAATTTTTTAGATTAGATGAGCATAATGTAGGGAAGAAGGTTCACAAGAGTACTCGGTGTGTCATGTTCAGGTCACCTCTCGTCCTTAGATTGGCAGGACCTTAACAGAGACCGAGACATTCTCCTCTTGTTGCCAACAAAATGTGATGATGATGCAAACACTGAACAGACGAGGGCAAAGGATGTTCATCATCTGCCCATTGGCCATTGGTATCCAGTGTATTAAAGACGCGGCAAAGTACCAAGCATGATTTGTGACCATCTCTACTTTAAAAAAGTGTCTGAATGCTGAATATTGAATTCTGAAACAATTTAAAAATGTATGTTCAGTAAAATGAAGGCAATGGGCAATTTATTTGAATTTTTTTTTTGAAATATACATGCATTAAAATAAGCACTTCAGTTCCTTATTTTACTTGAATAATTTGGTCCCTAAAGCACTTAAAGATTTATTATCCATATTTTTCCTTTGCTCACATTTTTTTCCAGCAAAATGCTTTAGTTGGGAATACACTGGAATACAGAGTGTGCATTATTATATATATATTATATTTATCATATATATAATTTTTTATTATTTATAAATAAGCATTTTTATAGATAATTTTTGAATCTTTCTTTGTTTGTATTGCTTGGTTAAACCTCTGATGGATGACCTGCCTCATCCTTACAGAAGCTCTATCGTATGCGATCTGAGCCTGTGTACCTCTGATCAATGTTTGTCAGATTGACTGAGTTAACAGTAGCCTGGAGTGTGCACCTGTGACCTGGTTGCAGAGATTATTCTCCCGTCACTGTTCACTAAGCCAGAACTGTTTACACCAGTAGGACTTGTTTTCCGTGTGACTCTGTGTGTTCTTGCACTTTCAGATGGGAAAGTCACTTATTACTGATTCTAATAATAAAATGCGTGAAAGCCTATGGAAGTTTCCTTTTAAAGTTCTTGAATAAGGTTTTTGGTTTCTTTTTCTTCAACCTTTACAATTTTCAGCTCTTCACTGAGGAGTAAGGAATGATCAATGGTCATCCCTTCAGACTACAAACTCTGGCAGGCCCCAAACTGTGGTAGAATCTGCTTGACTGTATTTGAACCCAGACCCTGGAAGGTTTTAATTCTCTGCTAAAAAAAATAATAAAATACTTTGGCTTTTAATACCAGTATGTATGTATTATTATTATTTTATTACTCTTTTTAAAAGTGTGGAACAGGACAAAGACAAGAAGTAAAGGTGGAGCAGACACACAACAAAAAAACAAAAAAAAAAATTGAAGTACAATTCAATTAAAACCTGATGAAAACACAAGAGAAAGACAGTATAGTCCAGGGGTCATGCTTTACTTTATTGACTTTTCTTGATGACGCTGATTTTTCTTTTTCACCTCATAGTCTGTTTGCAAACTTGTAAAAAAAAGAGTTGTGTCATCACGAGGTTAAGTGATGTCATTGTAGTCAGTGTCAGTTGACGGCTGAAAAAACCCATGCTTGGTAATGGGGAGTGGAGTTAGAAGGAAGTAAAAATCCTTTTATCTCTATCTCCTCATATCATTTTTGTTTTAAACTGTCACACAGCTTTAGGCCACATTTGCTGTGACAAATTGAATGAAAAAACAAAACAAAAAAAACACTATGAAGCTAAAAGTACTTCTCTGCTGCTCCCTACATGTGTTCACCATGACCTCTCTGTTAGGTGTTACTTTGTTCACAGTCTAGTCCAGAATGTGTTTGTCCAGCTTACTTTGGTCTTGTTATTTCACTTGAGGACCATGTGCTCGCTTTAATTTGTAGAACTCCAGCAAACTATCAAACACATCTTGGTGTTTTCTCTTTCCACTTCACAGAGCTCTCTCTCTCTCTCTGTTCTCTTTGTGTGTGTGTGTGTGTGTGTGTGTGTGTGTTGTTCCCATTGCAGTAAACATCTCTCAGCTGTAACCTCAAGTCCCCGCTCTTTTTAATGTGCAACCAGGGAGCGACTTCAAATTGCAAAGCGCACTTGTTTCTCCAGTTTTAATGTGATTTTCCGACATTCCCTACTAAGGATATACACGGCCAATAAATGCAGTGTCAGCGAGAGTAATAGTGCTAATAGACGCTTATAAATTTATAAAAAGATGTTGGCCTTTGATTTATTCAAATAATTGTCTTGGGCCCATCCATTCAACTTTAAATCATATATGTAGGAATAATAGGTCCTGGACTCAGATATGTCCTGCTCCCCAGAGGAAGTCTCTCGCTTTGATTGACGAATATTGGTTTTGTTGGAGGAAGACATTTTTCAGTACATTCTATCAAAACCTATATATTCTACGACCATAAACCTGTTCAAGCAGCAGTGCCTGTACTCGGGCGTACACACTATTGCTTTGCAGTTGTCATCGACTATTTCCAAAAAGTTATTTTCTAGATATATAGATATTTTTGTGACCACTGTCAGTGTGTTTACCACTTTAGATATAAAATAAAACAGTATGCATCTAAATCGTCATGTAGCCATATATTCTCTCGTAGCACGAGCGGTGTGAATGGAAATAATCTAGTGACATTGAAATACACATAGTTCAGCTCTGTTTCTGATCATAAGTAAAGTAAACATGTCATACATACATACATGGGACAGCCCATAGCCAAGAGGAAAGCAAATGGACATGGAAGCAGAAGGTCACTACTGATGTGTAATAATGATGGGTTAAGTGCAGAGGTCAAATTCACTGTCAATAGATGGTGTGTGTGCAAAAATAACTTAAATTCTAACCTCATGTTGTCTTGAAGTCATACTTCTAGTTGTGAGTAGTAGCCATTGTCCTCCGTTAGTGGGTTTACCTGTGTTCAAAAACCAGCATATTCCTGCAAATTCAGGTGTATAATTGTATACTTTATATAAAATGGATGTATGTCTTCTGGTGAGAAAACTGAAACCCAGGAAATGGGATGGAATGGAGTCATGGGTCCCAGTCGCTAGTTTCATGATTTCAATTTTATATATTATGTCCCCATTTAGAGGAAAAAAAGACACAAAACAGGACACCCATGATATGCGGTCATGTCATGTTATTTTATGAAGGTTGTGACAAAATAACATGAGAGGAACATTCTGGGAAGCAAAAGAGAACATTCTATAACAGTTATGTGAAGGTTGCGTGTAAGTAACATTAGGGGAATGTTCTGGGGACCAAAAGAGAATTTTCTCTAAAGGTTGTGTGAACGTTATGACAAAGTAACGTCCTGGGATGTTTTGGGAACCAAATGTGCAACCAGCAATGTTAAAGTAACTTTAAGGGTATGCAAGTAATACTTTCCATATCAACCACAGGAGAACCTACGGGGGAACCTTCAGGGAACATTACCGCAAGCAAAAGGTAACTTTCCCAGAACATTCTGAAAACCAAAAATTGTTAGATGGGATGACTCCACTGTTGCAAAGCTGTTATAAATGGATAACTACTGCCACTGTTTGCATCATGCTAAAACCACTCAACAACTAGTCTACAGTCACAGTGGATTTGATAGATGTTTGATAGATGATGAGTTAAGTGGCCTGTGTCAGTACTGTCATGAGCCATAGTTAAGCATATGATGCTGGCACATGCTGTGAAGTACGATGTCCAGAGGCTTTATTCCAAAAGATTCGAGCGCCACACAGCCATAGCCGCCTCCGGCTGTGCTTTGCTTTTGGATCCAACTCATGTGAAATTGATGTCTGGCGGACACTGATCCATGCGGAAATGGGACAACACCCGAAACAAATGTCAAAATCATTCTCGTCCGTGCCTCCCTCCGAGCAACACCATTTTGCTTGTCGGGTAGCAATGGGAGGTCAGCCATTCAAATTAAAGGGCCAGAGAAAGAGTAAAGGGCCCAGTTGTGAGCAGCATCACATGCTTTGTGAATCACCGGTATGCCAAGCATACAGACGAAATTGGTTAGCATCCTCCCTTCAGGGGCATGTTCCATGAATGTGCAGACATATCATTCATCCCAGAGGAGCCTCTCAGCTCTGGCATGAGTAACACTACAGCTTAACGACAACATGACATATTATTTCCCTCATCTAGGAGATCATGTCTGTCCTCACGTGTCCTCTTGTTTCATATACTCTCTCTAAAAGCACAAGGAAAGTGCAGGACTGTCAAAAGCAGCCATATCGGTAATAACCGGTGATTTTCTTGGGCCTTTCTGAGAACAGACGCTTTGAATTGGGCCGAGCCATCATTACCAGTATGACCTCAGTCTTTTTTGAGACATCCATTCTTTCCCCTTCTTACTTTGGATATTTCACATCAAACAGCCAAACAAAAGAAGAAAGAATCTGCCTGCTCAACTCTGCCGCTTATGCGAAATGGGTGCTGGCCCCCGTAAAGGTCACAATTCACAGAAATAGTCTGCACTCTTGGGTAGTTTTTAACACCTTTATAATCAGTAAATCAATATTCAGCAGCATAAACGCAGACACATTTTCACTTTGTGTCTTTCCTCTGCGATGATGTGTCGACTCTTGTTTAATAAGCCTGTGATTTAGCGTTTTCCAAATTCAAGCCTTAAAATGTTATAGTATTAATAAGTAATACAATTAATATTATGAAGGTAATGTTCAGTTTTTATTGACTCAAGAAACAATCAAATACAATGTTATTTTCATAGCACCAAATCACATCATACATTATCTCAAGGCACTTTACATAACAAGGCCTTAAAATACTGCAATACTGAAGGCAGCACTTTGTTATCATTAATTATTTTATGCTGTTATTTTACTTATGTGAAGCACTTAAAGGTCCAGTGTGTAACATTTATGAAGATGTAGTGACATAAATTGAATATACTGCTCATTATGTTTAAGTGGATAATCACTGTAAAGGGTTTTTGCAGCCTTAAAAATAAGCCTTTTTATGGCTTAAGCTGCTTGAAGGGACTCTGAAGTGAAATCTTAGAAAGCCAACAAAATGTGAGTGGCTTCAACCACATAAACCCGTGGCAGATAGAGTGAAAGAGTTGTGAAGAAGTGTTTGCATCCTTTCTGATGTGCATAGGCCACCGTAGTACCCTGACATGCTTGGGAAACGGAGGGGTGAGCCTGCAGTCTCCACCATTAACTGTGGCTATTTCTCAACGGACCATTAAATAAACACAACTATTTCTTCATTATGTTTGCATGTGTTTTTTATTTTTTTATACGCCCCATTTACAGTAAATAGGTTAAAGCTAAGCAACATGGGAAACGTGTCCGTGTTAAACCAACGGCAACAACATATACTATGTCCTCTCATTCTGCACCAATTAGAGTCTGACCTTTCACCTGGTCACCATTCAAACACCACAATTAGTCGCTCCAGCAGTCTCACTTAATCGCTGCTACACTAGCTAAGCATGATTGAAATGGTTTTGTGTTGTCTCCTTGTTGGAGTGCTTCGCTGTTTTCACCTGTGTGCAACTGTTCACACTCGGTGACCCGGTGAGGTCACCCTCGTCTGCGTCTGAACTTAATCTTCCCCGTCTGACGCCTATTGTCTGACCCGCGGTCTCAGTTTCACTGGTGCCTGGTATCACTTCATTTGATACTCAGTCTGGTGGTTGTGCCCAGTGGATCACACATGATTTACACTATCAATTCTTGAAAGGCGAACATTTCCTCTTGAATTCCCAACGCAGCAGGTCAAAGGTCAGCATAGCTAGAGACACAATATCTTTCTTCATAACACTTCAGCTGCCCAGATGTAGTTGAGCATGCACTGTAGCTCCACTGGACTTCTGTTCCTTTCCCTAAGCGTCTCCAACCGCTCTATGCTGCGTGGTTCACAGACCAAAACACGTTAAGTGTTATTCCGGTATAGTCATTTTGAAACTTTTTTATTTATTTGTAAAGGGCTGGAATTGAATAATTCTTCTATGTTCTATGTCCGTTTTTTGTATTATTATTATTAATGCAATATATATACAAATGCATATGTGTCCAGGCATGGCAAAAGCGTTCACAAGTCTACTTTGGGACATTTGGAGTTATTTACAGAGACTTTAAAATCTCATCTTAGTGTAAATGCTATTTCAATGGTGTGACACATGTAACTATAGCCCAATATACCCTGTTGTTGGGCTATATATACACAATCGACTTGACTTCTAATCACATTATGTGCGTTAGTCTGACTTTCATTAAAGAAAAATTCACTAAACTACAATTTCACTTGGACCAACAAGTCAAAAGTCGGGTTCAGTCAGAACAGTGGTTCTCAAACTTTTTATACCTGAGGAAATATTGAGCTCTCCAAGTAATATTAGATATAAGCCACAGTTACATTATATTTTTTAAAGCAAAATTAATTTCTTTTTATTCAGAATTAAAACTCTCATGTAAAACACAGCCATAGTCACATCTCAACCTTTTCCTGATGAACTCACATGATGATTGTTGTTTGTTGCATACTTCCAGTCTAGTCTTGATTAATATTGATGACCACTGTTAGAATGACAGTAGAATGTGGTCACGCACATTGTATAAATGTCTGTGTCAATCTCACTTTGTTGTTGTTCTGACTGAGCTCTTGCAGGAGCAACGTCAGAGCAAACCAGCGCTGAATTACCTGTGAGAATAAAGCTTTTTGTTTAACTGTTCTTCATAGTTTAAGTCTCATCATTCGAACCGTTGTGAATTGATCCAAAGAATTGGGGTGAGGTAGCTTAGGCTAACATCAACAGTAACACCATTATCACCAACATTAACATCTGCTACAGACTTGTCACACGAGGCAGATTTACCACCAGAGGAAGCTTGTGTACCGCAGGTGGTACACGTACCACAGTTTGAGAACCATGGGGCAAGACACTGTAATTAAATTTTTTTGATTAAATTAAAAGGTGTAAAACCCCTCATCTGAGTGACTCATTCTGTCTTACTTTAAAGAAAACAGTGAAAGAACATCTAACCTCACAGTCCTATTGATAAACACTTTGTTTGTCTCACTCATTCTTTACATACATGAATAATTTATTATATGTAAATGAAATTAATGGCATTGCTATTAAGGGCAGGCTTTAGGAAGCCGGGAGCTGTGCTATATTTTCAGTGAGGGAGAGACAAAGTTCTGTATCCACAATGTGGGCCTGCTGTGTGGAAGCATTATCACCTGCTATCTCGGACCGCACCATTGCCCGAGAGCAATGGTGCGGTCCGCTGGAATGCCAGCTAGTTCATGTGATGGCCACTGCATTCACGGGCAGCAGATGATAATCTCGCTGAGTCGATGATGAAAAGGATAATGAACTCGCTTATGGCCGCCATGAGAGGAGAAATGCATGAGGAGAGACACACAGAGCCTCTTTAATTATTAATACTTTTCCATGCGGGCAACGTTAACCTGCTGCTCGGGCCGTTCACAGACAGAGAGACACCACGGGAGGTTCTCATGCTCTAATGTTCCTGGTAAAGTGGCATCGCTCAGACCACAGACAAAACCCATCTTCATCATCGTTATGACAGGACTCATGTAAATTCTAGCTGGGAACATTATTACCACACTCGTAAAGCACCATCTGGCCCTGTTGTCCCCGACACAATGAATAAATAAGAAAGTCATTTGGTATTTCCTGTTGCCTTTGCTGTGGACTCTTTGTTGCATTTTGTTTTTGAAGCTTTTGACACATCATCTTAGCAAGTGTTCATATTTACATAATACTCACAGTATTTAAATAAGCAAGATTTAGTGAGATCCCCAGTGTTTGTTTATCTCAGTGCAAAGAACTTTGTTTAACCTCCCCTGTGCTGAGGCAAGGAGCAACAACAACAACAAAAAAAACAGGCTTCCCGTGAACAAAAACAATTCTGTGGAGACAAACACCTAATCAAAATATGGCACCGGCCCCTTGTTTGACCGACTCACACTGTCTCAGTGCCTCAACTGTTGCGGTTTCCTCTGAAGCAGCTGGTTTTCTTAGCAGTGACTCAAGCTCAAGTGCCACAAGTGCACAGATCTCAGACACTGCCCAGAGGTGATGGAGGAGAGTTGGTGACATATTGTATTTCAATCCATGCCATGGCTGACACAGCGTCACTTGGCTGTGGCACGGTCGCAAAAAAAAACAAAACCACATGTGCCTGCTGTCGTGGTGTTGTGTATTTACAACTGAATATCACAGTGCATCTGCGTGCAGCACTTTTTTCCACCTTTTATACAAATGTACAAACAGTTGAGAGAGGGGACTGAGGGTCTTGGACAGACAAATATTATCACTGATCCACTGCCACCACTGAGGCTATACAAACCAGAATGTGATGTAAATATTTTAGTACTTTAAATCCAAATAAAAGTTTTGAATTAGTTCCTGTTTTATATTTACATATTTGATGCAAATATAATTCATTTTACTATTAAAATGTGTCTTATTTAAGCATTGGCACATTTTGCAGTTTCAGTACAGTGAAGATTTTTTTTTAGTGCACAGTACAAATACAGCAATTCAGAAACTCCATAATTAAACTTTCTGTTGAAGGGCTGATATTTGTATTTTAATGCAATGACAATAAAGGCATTCTATTCTATTGTATCTATCAGAACAACAGGCCAACCTTAACTATAACCCTAAGAACAAAAATAAAACAGTAAAACAGTGACAATTCAAATTTTGCATTTTACAAAAAGTAGGACCCCAATGCAATAATACAAAATAGTTTCATACACGAAGCAAAACAATTTAAATGGCAACAAGCAAAACACAAACAGAAAAAATAACAAGGTACACACACATAAAAGCTATAAAACGGTTAACAAAAAACAAAACAAAACAAACATGAAGCCAAAGACAAAGAACTAAAAACCCAACATTCTGAAAACAGAAAGAACAAAAGCACAACAAGAAAGTCCAAACGGAACAAATGCCCAAACAAAAAGGTGCCTGGGGTTACTTATGGATAGGAAGAATAAAGAAAACAGAAGTGCCTGGAGAAAGCGAGGCGTCATGACCAAAAGAAACACTTTGGAAAGTGTTAAAGGAAGAACACAGGTAATGAGCAGTTCTCATAAGCTGCATGATAATTTTTTTAATTTTTTAAATAAGCTTATTTTAAGAAGAAATTGCTTCCCAGCCTCTTTAACAAAATAGCATTTGTGTATGAAAATGAGGACTGTGAGTGATAACACGTTAACTGTGATCAATAAAGGGCTGACTTTAATGCGCTATTATTTTTAAATGCGTTATTAAAGAAAAAAAAACACATTAATCATGGGTAGCGTTTGTCGCAACTGCTCGCCCAGAGACAGACGTCTGTCAGTGACACACTTTTAAAAACATCTGTTGTGTGACATAATGCAACTCAAAAGACTGGAATACAAGTTGAAGTTCATAAATTAACTTTTTAAACAAGAATCAAGATGAACATGCTTTAAATTGTTCATAACATTTTTAAACATGATAAAAATGTAATTCGACTGAGCTTTTCAGATTAGTTGAAAAAAATGTTCCAGAGCCCTAATACATTTATTTTATTTAACAATCTGTTTATTGGCCAGAACATGGAGTTGCTGCTGGTTGCCGGGCAACTGCTCTGAGTGAAGGACTCACCCTGTTAAAAAAACATTAATGACAATTTTTTTTGGTTTGGTTTAACCATTAAACAATATGGACACAATGTCACTCAAGTCAGTTCACCCTTTGAAAAAATCCTCAAAATGTTTAAAATCCGATTTAATTTGTGAAATTTGGTACGTAAGTTGAACGTTCACTTTGCTTGGTTTTTATGAACAAAATAAATCGTTGGTACTTTATATCACTAATAAAATTTGAAAATGAATCATAACTTTCACTATCATATCAGAAGATAAACAAACAACACATTTTTAAAGCCTGAATAGACACACCCCAGGATGCCCATATAAGGGCAATAATAAGTGTAATAAGTAAGTACTTTATAAAAAAAGCCAACAAGGGTTCTTCTATGAGGACAAGCCGAAGAACCTTATATGGTTCGACTTAGCACTTTTATTTCTAAGAGTGTAGTGAGAGCGATTGCGGTGATAAGATGGAGCCAGAATCAGAGTCAGTGTGACTGTGATGTCAGGATGTACAGTAGTTGCTGCCACAGCAAATGACCCTGCAGCATATAGCAGGGAGGCCTGGCCCCTGAGGTTAATTAGCCTGGACAAGGCAGTGGTCCATCATGCCTGGTGCTGGAGTTTCGCCTCTCTCTGTCTCCCAGACAAGAGTCTGGCAGGATATTGACATAAATATACATCAGGATGTCCTTTGTTGTAAATGGTGTGAAAGTAAAATACAATACAATTCCTAAAGTGTGGAACAAGCAAGAGGAGAAACATGAAAACCCAGGTGACATCTCAATTATCCACACATCAATCAGCGGGGGTTGTGATTGGTTCTGTAAATGGAGCTGGAGCGATGTGTTGTGGTGGATCGATAGCTCAGCAGTCTGCTTCTCAGACAAGTCCACCGCCATCATCATCATCACCTTAACCCCCCACTGCTGCCTGCATTCTGCTTCTTAACAGTGCTGATTTCTTAAAAATGATGCAGATTGTGCAGACTATAAAGCTTTGATCATATGAGTGTCAAACTTACACCCATGTCTGACTTTGTTGATCAAAATCAAAGGCTTCTGCACAATTCACATGTAATGCAGTTTCAGCGATGGTAATTTCTTGCTGAATCGATAGGAACATGCAACAATTTCAGCACAATTTCCGTTGTTTCTGAGTGAAGCAACAAGAGTTAAGTGACAGCAAAATCATTGTATAGCTCCTATCCATTAAAACGTATTATTGCCCGTTTTTAATAACTGTTTGATTGGCCTCTTCATTGCTATGATCGCCATTTATTTGATATTATAGTGAACTCAGCAGTAGTAGACCTGCTTACAGAGCAACATAATCACATTAGTGATTCATATTTGTGTCTCTCTGATGAATGTTTTTGAGCACCTGCTCAACTCTCTGACACCGTGTTCACCACCTACTTTCTACTGTACTCATTTTGTTTATTTGATGCTGATCAGGTAGTTCAAAGATGGTTTTATTTAAAAATAGCTGCCTTGACAGTGGTCAGAGTGAAACACAACATTGACAAAGTGAGGACAGGAAAAGTAAAAAGTCAAACTCAACAACTCAGGTCTGTATTTAAGGAGCACTTTTCTAGTCTTGATGACTGCTCAAAGCTGCTTTACACTACATTACTCCCTGTATTGCTGATGAGTGATGGAGGTGAGGGTGATAAAGATGTGTAGCTTCAGCACAAGTTGCATTATTCTTTTTATATGTGCTGTGTAAATGCTGTGCCCTTATGGCTTCTAAAACTGTGCATGTAACTTTAATATTAATACATGTTTGTGACATTCAGACCATTTTCAGATGAGTTTACCTAGCACTGATTAAGACAGTTACACACAACTCTCTCTTAGCCGATTCCGGTTTGCGAACCTAATTTTCAACCAGGCCGTCACATTCACACTGAAAAAAAGATACTGAAACTGAAAACTGAAAGATACTGAAACTGAAAAGTCAATTCTCAGCTGGAACCAAAAAAATAGTGGTTCTTCCTCGTGACAGTGGTCATGTCATATTCTGTGTTGTGAAGACGTGTTGTAGAGTAAGTATGGAGATTTTGCAGGTGTTGCGTTTACTTCCGCCTGAGTAACGTCCTCCCACTTTGGTTTGTCTTGAACTGGTGTGAACGCAGGTTTGTGTGTCATGGTTCTGATGCTCCAGATCTGCACCAGAGCCAGAGCCAGAACCAAAACCATGTCTATCTAATTGTACTATCTGTGTTTCTCTTTAGATCTTGTCTCACCCGGTGACACTCTCACTCATGCAAACAGGAAGGGCCAATTCCAATTCCTATCTTAACCCTCAAACTCGACCCTTAATCTTAACTAGCCCTCAAAAGTGTTGAGGTTAATTTTGTCACTTAGAAATGGGACACCCCTTAAATGCAGATACGTCTTCAGACTGTGGGGGGCAGAATAACGCGAAAGCTGCGTCCAGTCTGTCAACTCCAAAAAAGGAGAAGAACGCATTTACGTCGCAATTATTTATTACGATCCGTTTGTCAGTCAAGTTATTAACAAAGAAAATACTTAATGTGTAGCGTACTCGTTTTGCTGCTTTCGGCGCCATCTTTGTTCTGTCAAAACACGCAATGCATTCTGGGTAGCCCTTGCTCCCAAGGGTGGTCTCAGAAAATCTCAATATTGAGGGCGATACAGCAATTAAACTTGCCCCTCAACTTAATTTTTCTGAGAATCGGGACAGCACTTGCACTAGAGGGAGCGTTAATTTTTTAGATTGAGGGTTAAGCAAGGAATTGGACCCTTGAACCTGTACCCCTTCTGTACTGCTGGTGTATACACATAAACGCTCCCTCGATCAGGTCTGATTGTCTTGTTTGACGGGGCCAATTTTCTGACGCAACATACAGTTACAGTTAAGAGTTAACATCGTTGCTGTTAGCGAAAACTAAACAAAGGCAGAATAATAACGTCAACAACTGCACAAATCATCAAAGGTTGTGCACTGCGCCTTAAAGAATGAGTGTTGACATGTTTACAGGGTCGTTACGTTGTTTGATTTCATACTTGTAAACCTAATAGACTGTCATCAGATTATTAATAATTAACTTTTAAATTGCTTCAGTGCCATGATTGATTAACTCCCTCAGTAAAAACACACTTTGTTTACAGTATCTCATATCTTATACTTCTCATGGGAGGCACTGGGAGACAATCCAAGGAGTCTCTCTTCATTCCTTGTGTGTTTTTATGTTCTTGTGTTGTTGTAGACAAAAAAAAGTGACAGTAACTATGGTATAAAAGCTATAAAATGTATAAATATACCCAAAAGGGCATCCTTGATGGAGGCTATGAGTGTGATAAAATAGGCAAGAGATAGCCCTACACATATTAGTGAAGGGAGGTTGGTAAAAGTGCTTTTATCTATCATGTCTGTGAATGGAGAGCTCTCACCTCCATTCCTATCAGTCCTCTTAGAAACCTCACCATCACTCTGATGTCCTCTTCTGCACATCACAGAGAAGACAAGGGTGCTTTCAAGGTGTAATTTGCTGCCATTCTTTTTTTTTATATCTTGGAATCCTTGTCGACAGGGACCTCAGGTCCTCTGCTTCTGTCGTCCAAATTGTCCTCCTGCTCATGATCATCTCTAATAATAAGGGCTGCTGCAGTTTTGTTTTTTCTAATCTGAGTCTGTCTAATTTTCTTGCTCGTCCTTGCCACCCAGCCATTTCCATGCATGGCCATCACTCACGCTGCAGCTATAAGATAGGCCGTGTGGAAACATAGCCTCATTATATTCTACAGCAGAAAACATCCACAGCCAATTTTGAAAACTTTGTTCTTGGTTTTCTAATCAGAGGAAACTTCTACTCAAGTAATAAAAGGGGAATTAACTCAAACAAAAGTGTCGCTGCCCCGTGGAGTTGTCATACATACTGTACCTGTTTGAAAAGTTTTCAAATTAAGCTTTTTGATGTGAAGTTCAAGACGGTGTTTCCGCCTTTCTGTCGGTGATAATCAAATGCAGCAGGTGGTGAGGAAATGTGCATCTCAGCAATCATCCCCATTGACATGTGTTAATAGCTCATCAGACTTAATTGTACTAATAACTGCTTTCAGGAATCATGATTGCTCATACTTCAAAGATCCAATGTCTAATATGGGTTGTGTTTAATTCCTGAGCTTTACTTCTATAAAATGTTCTCAGAGCCAAGACTGATATCTGATGGATAATTGAAATCGAATCGTGTACAGTGAAAAATGGCATTGGATCTATGATTTGGTGAATGGTTACACACTCATTAGCTCCTTTTCCTGCTCTGCAGCGTCTCCCTTGCGCTCCTGCTTTAGCAGATGCGGACTATCAGCCCCCAAATGGCTATAGCTATCTTCTGTATTTTCAATGAATTTAGTGGCTGTTGCTCTTAAATCAGATTTTCGCCTCAAGCTGCCAATTCTGGTTGGTGTGGTGGCTGCAAGGTTATGTGTATGAACTTCACATACCCATGCAATTCAGCATTATACCTTTTAGCTTTCCTTCCAGCCATGATATAGATGGTTGGGTGCACATGAATTTGAATTTTAAGTAGATCGGAAGGCATGCAGTCTTGAGGAGAGCTTGTGGGTGACAAGAACACAGAGAGCTTCAGAGCAAAATACAGCATTCGAGTGAGGGATGAGAGTTTAGATGAATTAAAATATCCCTGCCAGACATGTTTTTAGATAATTTCTGTCTCATGTTTAGCCCGGGTTATACTTTTTTAAAATGATTATTTCTCAGAGAGCTCCTATGCAGTTCCACTTGCGTGAGCAAGGTTTTATTTCTTCAACATTAAAAAGCATGTGTTGGTATTGGGCGACTTCCTCAGTCCACCAATCCACCATTACTCATGGTTACCATCGTTATCTTCGTCTCTTGTCTCTTCTTTACCCAAAATTGTTTGCAAAGAGTGTGTGCACATGTCTGTGGACGTGCAGACTCAAACTATGACCATGTGTCCAACTGTCTATCAACTAGTTCCTAATCATAGCCTTGCTGCCACTAAGTGGCGCAGTATGATTGAGCTTGCAAATGGTGCAGTTTGGAACGGTCCACTTTGAACTAACTTGCGTTTCTACAGTGAAGTATGAGGGTTGTATATGTAGATAAATTATTTAAACAGCAAAATGTCATATCAGTGTGACACAGTGTCGCTTGCAAATGAATTCCACAAAGAAGAAGAATGAGCACAGAGTAAACAAAGAGCAACAATAGAGGAGAACATCCACGATTGATTGTTGTTTCTTCCTGGCACGTGGCTGGCATGGAGCTTGATTGATTTTCAACAAAAAAAAGGCTGCCTGGGCTATAATGTAGAACTCGGTAAGTTTTAGGGATTTATTATTGCTGTAACCTTCCATAAAACGCCATAAACCATCGGAATACAACATGAGCAACCTTTTTGTATTGTTCGATTTTAAAGTGACACTAAATCCCCTCTTTTGCAGTTCAAATAGCCCAATTCCTGATTTTGAAAAATGCCAAAAAGTGGGATGAGGAGGAGAAGGAATGGGAGAGAGTGGAGCAGTGAATCATGATTATTTTCCCCGCCACTGATTTGTGACAATTTATGGACAAAATTAATTGGACAAAATATGGTATTCTGCAAATTGGGCAGTCCAAAGACAAGTGGAAAGAGAACTTGGCCATTGTGACTGAAGGGTTACCATTTCCGTCCCTGCCAAGTACCCAATGCCCATTCCTCTTTGTTAACTGTACACCCTAAATGTATCCCAGCCACATGAGGCCAAAAGCCTGAATACAATTTATTTTTATTGGGAGGGTTGTATCAGGAAAGGCATCCAGTGTAAAAATCTCTGCCAAATCAAATACACAGATCATCCGCTGTGGCTCCTCATAGAGAGGGAACAACCGAGAGTATTTTGGGGATCAATATTTTCTGTAGATTCTGTAGATTTTTACTAACAATAAATCCTTCACATTAATGAAGTAGGATGACTCCAGATTAGCATGAAAACAAAGCTCATAATTATGCCCTTTAGTGCTTTGAAAAGTTTGATATTATTTTATAATATATATAATATAATAATATAATATAACTTTCAAAATAAGGGTCATCAGGGTATTCATTTATCATGTCTCTCCTAATTTCTTTCTTTCCTTGTAAATAAAACCTGAGTTTAGAAAAAAGGCTACATTAATTCAGAAATATAATTTATGAACAAAAAAAAGGAATAACATGTATACCCCTTTTCCACAACAAGTGTTGGGGTAGTTACTCAAAAAAATAAATTAGTTACTAGTTACTTCTGTAAATTGTAATGAGATTACTAGTTACTTTCACGTTTCTTAATTTACCGTGTAGATATATGGATATCGCTTAGCCTGCCCACATAGTGTTTATAGTATAATAATAGTATACATCATGGCATGTAAAACCATATGATCCAACCAGACTGGATAATTTCTATATGTACAGTTATATTCCCACATCCATATATGACACATACTGTACATAATGATCTTTATGACGAGGATCCAGTACTATAGCAATGAAATACAGGGAATCCTATTAGATCTTAGTAAAACGTGTTGACAGATTCTCAAGAGCGCACTTTTCATTGTTTTCACTCCGTGGTCTCAATGTTTGTGTAGAAGACGCTTTAACGCTGTAATTAAGGGAATAACAGATGCATCACATGAGCTGATCTCTTTAGTTAACTGCTCAAAGGGGGAGAGAGAAGAGAGTTCTGTCGCAGGGAGTTCATAATCTGTGCATAAATTTCACTTTTGCGCAAATAGACTTTCCAGCATTTAATAGGTGATGTTCCACCATGTACTCACATCTTGTTGGAATCATTTTATTGGTGTTCCAAACTGATCTTGGACAGAGTCTAAGCGGGTATAGACAGTCGCGGGCTGGCAGTTTTTGCATGCGTCATCACAACATTGTTTTGGTGGTTACCGGGGGAAACAGGAGGAAAAAATAGGGCGTCTTTAGGACTTCCTGCCTAAAAGTAGGGCATCTAATTTCTTATTATTTTCATTACAGGACGCCCGGACACCCTGCTGGCTAAAAGCCTGTTCTCCGGCATCTCCATATCCATCTCCATTTCCCTCCTTCACACTAGCAGCTATGTCACTCAAATCGATCTCCATGACAACAGTGCCCAGGCAAGCACACACACAAGCAACACGCATGCACACACATGACTTAAACGGATCAGAACTTTACACACAGGCAAACACGGCATGGGCAACGCAGAAAAGCATGTTACTATAGTCAAGTAAAGTAGTGTAGTTACTGATATTTTTAGTGTAATGCGTTACTTTACTTTGTTACCCAAAAAAGTAATATCGTTACTGTAATGCGTTACTTTGTAACTCCTTACCCCCAACACTGTCCACAACATGAACATAAACCGTATTTGTAGAATGTAAATTCAAATGTAATTTATTGTCAATAAACTAATGTACCAATGATGTCAGTGAATTTCTACATAACATGTTTCCTTAATCTCTGATGTCAAGATTTCTTAGATACAGCTCTTTTAACTAAATCCCCAAACAACACACTGTTCAAAGTTCTTCACACACTGTCACAGATTTTATTTCCTGCATGTACGATTACCATGACACACTAGCTTGTCTCACACGGCCCCTTTAATCTGTAACAAAAGCAGACTGTTCCAACTCAGCTCATCTGCTATCATTAAGACCGAGTGGTGCTTTCCCTCTCTACAGTAAATGACATGTGGATGAGCAATGATTTACAGTGGAGAGACAAACAGGCCAGCTGAAGAGAATATCGAGAAAGAATCGATATCGATAGCAAACAGGCCAAATTAGCAGAGCAGACATTGGAGGATGGGTGTTCCTGTTTAACAGTGCAGGTTGAGGACTGCAAGAGTTAGTGTGTTGCATTGGGGCTTTTAAAACCACAGAATCAATGAGCGCTGCCCACAAAACTTTCAGAGTCAAGTTAGTAATTGGGGGATGACCAATGCAAAAACTGTCTTGGCAGAGCAGACAGCATCCCTGTATGCTTTGTTTTTATGCTGAGTAGTACATAGCCAGGCTTCTGCTACTGTCTCTACACTAGTCTAGTTAACACCCGCGGATTTGGGAGCGGTGGAAAAATTCACCCTGTCGTCTCCCGTGGAAAATGTTGAGAGAAATATCCTGCAGCATCTTGTTAGTGCTTTACATGATGTAGAGGTTACACAGTGTGGGAGCTTTGTCCTCTGTTATCCTGTCAGCCCAGCATTACTCACCAAACACAGCTGCATGATTTATCTCAAAATCTATTATCAAAATGAGTAGGCTGAAACCAGGGCTCATAATTCAGTTGACACTTCATGGTGTTTGTTATGTGGAGCAGAGGATGGGGAACACATACAGATGCTGAAATATGATCTCTGACAGTGTTACTAAGAGAACCGCGGGGCCTACAAAGTTAAAATAAAACAGGCTGCCCTCACTTTGGAAGTATCCAGCTGAGCGTGGTTGAGACATTATAAATAAGGCACTCTTCATGTTTGAGAAAGCTCTGAAAAGCAGCCAGCGTCACTTACTGACGGACAGCCACTTGTAGATGTAAATGAGGAAGGATGATATTTAGAGCACCATCTTCATGCTGTGCGTGTCAGCTCACAATGCAGCTCAGCAAAAATGCTGAACATAAATTATTAGCTTGTGGTCTCTTATCGTCACGGTCTCCATAGTCGTGTAATCTGAAATCTAAATTTGTGCAGGTCGGCTATTACAGCCTGATACTTAATCACAGTTACACTGCCCGACTCACTCACTCCAACGCCGATCCGACTGCACAACCACTTGCTATAGACATTCACAAACGGTGGCCATGTGCAGAATGTTAATGATGTTTTTGCTGTTTTGGCTGAGTGTGAGCAAGTGTCAACCAACCATGAATTGTGCAGTTTGATTAGTGCCATCTAGGTATTTTGAAAGCCTATATTTGAATGTGTGGGTGGAGCTGGGGAAGAAGAGGTCCTGCAGAACACCATGCCCAATTCTCACTGTCAATCACCGCCATAGCTATGCTCTAATGCATATCTGGTTTATCGTCTGTTTGACTTGAGATGGGACTATAATTCACAAAGGGAGATCATGCTGTATTGATGAAGACCCGCAGCTAGTGGTTGAGATCATAAAGTCTCCAGGAATATGTTCATGATGCTATAAATTAAGTGAGGAGTAGGCTCATTTCCTCATGCACTTAAGGCAAATACAAACCAACAATGTCAACAAACAGTGGAGTCGTACTCTGATGGCAAAACAAGAGAATGTATATATAATTCTGCATTGGAATTTTTTTTGCATCTTTCAGAAAAAAAACAAAACATTAAAGCAGACCTAGAGTGATCCTGTTGCACATATATGTTAGTTATGGAGGTCTACTTACATACATTAACTTGTTTTTATGTTCAAAAACCTCCTAGTTGCTGCAAACGAGCCGATAGTAATCCTCTTTTCTGACGCTGTTTCCCAGCCGCGAGACTTGAGTCTTGTGATTTGCCAGTATATTCAGCACACCCGCTCTCAGAAGCGCAGCTCCCCCCACTGGAACGGTGGATACACTGCTACTCATTATCAAAACATTGTTTTAACAGTGTTTAAAAATAGCTTCTTCACGACTCCCCGCCGCAGTCCCTTTATGACTTTGACCCGGAGTCAGACCCAGAGTCAGAAGACACTGTCGCTCGTGAAACACCTCCACAACGGACGTTATTCTTCTTCTGCGGTTCAATGTACGCAACCGGATGTGCCCGGACTAGTGCCCGGAGCAGGACGATCTGCTGTTCAGGAGAACTGCTGTTTACGTAACCGGACCAGGTTTTTTCAGAGATCTCGCTGAGCCCGAGATTACAATAAAACACAGCGTTCTCAGCAGTTGATGAACTATTTGTTTAGAAACGTCAGGGCTTCATAAACAAGGTAATGACGCAGAAACACACAAAAAGAAGTTTATTGGAACTTCCGGTCTAGGTCCGCTTTAAAAAGTCCACTGCTTCACGGCCGGGTCACACTTACCATATTCCATTTCCCTCGAGAGCTACTTCGTAATTTCTGAATGTGGCTAAGTTAATAATTATACATGTTCTTGTTTCCCTAGTGTTCAATGTGTTTGTATTTAATCTTACATTTCATTCCTGCAATGACAATGTATCACTAGATACAGGTTTGTTTATTTTCTTATATTATTTGAGTGCTGGCTTGTACATTTACTTGTACAATTACTCAAATAACCCTAAGTAGGTTTTCACAGTTACCGTCCTCTTTCTTCTCTCTTTTGACCAAAACAAGAGTGAGCCATCAGCTGGACTGAAAAGAGTGGAGTTTGTGTGGATTTATCTACATGCAAATGCAATAAGTATGACCCGATCTAATGGTGAGACCGTATATTGTACCATCTTCAATTTCTGCCAAGCACCGTCCTAAATGTAAACATTGTGTTATACAGTATTTGTGAACTTGTTTTACTTTGTGTCCTCATGGTGGTACACCATCATGGCTGAACATGTCTGTCAACTCATACGACCCTATTAGTCGTTTGCAGCTTGAGGTGTGGAACACTGAAGCCAAAGTAAGTCCATTTTTTATGTGTTATTGTCATTGCCTGTCACTTACTGCATAGCCAAGTCTTTTTTAACCCAGTCTTTTTTAACACTTGTGCATAATTGAGTTGAAAAATGACACTGTCGTTACTGACCTACCAATGGGGGCCACACATCAATGCTCCTATGGAAATCCTCCTATGGGTCGCATTAGGTAGTGAACTCAAACGACCCTTGGAGGTTGGGCTGTGTTGTATATAATGCAATCAGTAGTTGTTTACGGTTTGATGTTCATGTAATTGAGTAAAATCCCAAATTGCACAAGGCATATTAGACCCATGATACTGACTACACAGGAACCGATGCATTTTATGAACTCTGACACCTGACATTTCGTCAGCATGGCAAGATCTAATCTGGTCTGAGTGCAGGTGTTGCGGGAAAGCCACCATAACAACCGCTGTAGCCCAGTCAGCTGCAGCAGGAAGCCTGATGAAGTAAATGGGCTTCAGGCTTCAGTCATTCGGCTGAACTGTTGTGGAGAAAGGTGAGGAGGGTTGCAGTGAGTGTAACTGAGTTCAAATCTCAGGCTTTGAATAGAGTTTCAGCATGAATTAATGCCACTGTGCTGGAGGGAATACTGTATAATATAAATGGTTTTCATGAGGGCTGAAAAGGTCATTGCACAAAAGAAAAAAAAAAAAAACTCGGCCAAAACTGTGTGATGTTGAAACAACCTAGAGTGGTAATTTCCTGAGAGACATTGTACTTAAATGCAGTGTGAATGTTCAGATAGTAAACATAATTGTATTGGCAGATTTGAAATGACTCCCATGTAGCTCAGAAGCCTCAAAGGTCCCTGGAAATGAAAAATGTCTTTTCTGCAGCCTTACCCCGTGGCCCTGGGAGTGTTGTTCTGCTGTCTCTCAGTATATGCCAAAAACATGTCAAAACAATGTATGTGATGTTTGTGGGTTTTAAACCCGATTCCCTCCCCAATGACTCATTCTGGCAGTTAAATGTGAGAATACATGACATGACAACATATTTTACTCTTAAATTCCCAAGAAAAAGAAGCTAATAGTTGCATTTATTGTAGCACGGTTGAGTATGCAAGTGATGCCTTATCCCTCCCACTGTGACAATTTTTATTACTATTCCACTTTCTAGTCTTTGAAGATAAAGCCACAGCTAAAGATATGTTTTGTGTAGACGTACATAAAACCAGAGTGAAAAATCAACAGAATCTAAACAGAAGGCATTGTGTGGGATCTTTTAAAGAAAATAACTACGCTGAACTTGCACTTCTTAGGGAATGCGTGGAAACTTTTTCCTCATTCAAGTTTCAGTATACAAAATAAATATTTAATGATGCACTCCTTGGTGCAGCTGTCCCAAGGAAAGGTCCCTAACATGCTTGACTATGTTTCAAGCATCATGTATGTGGATTTCAACTGTCACACAGCTGATCTCAGGCTATAGGATCAACTTGTGATCTAATTCACAAGTGCTTTAAATAAAGGTTAAGATGATGAGAAAAACCCTTACTAATCGTATAATCGACCATGTCCTGCAAAAAGTCTATTTATGTACAACTCAACACAATATTTGAGTGGACATTTTAACTAATTATTAAGCCTGAGGTGGTTGATTTTGCATAGATAATGGTTTGGGTTAAATATAAATAAACTGACCTAAATTGACCATAGTGTGAGTGCAACTGTTTGTCTCTGTATGTTGGCCATGTGATGGACTGGAGACCTGTCCAGGGTGTACCCTGCTTTTTGCCCTATATGTCAGCTGGGAATGGCTCCAAAGCAGTAGGAAATGGATGAATGGATAAATAAAACATTGCATCTGAACCTTTTCTGTATTGAATCAGGCCACAAACCTTTCCTAATCTTGTTTTTATTTATTTATGATGATGTTTTGGGTCATGACAATGGTAAATCAACTGCTATTGTACAGCTGTCAAGACCAATTAGGGGTTCAGAGTCTTGCCTTTTGAGCAAGACAAGCTGGAGATCGAACCACTGTCCTGCATATTGGATCGCTCTCTAACCAGCCAATAACCCCACATGATGCATTTAATGTTGAAACGTGATCTGATTTCCTGGTAGTTTTGTGTGTACTCTCTGAGATCCAGAACTCTACAATCAACACTCGCTTATACACTGTCTCTCTGCTGCTGCTCAGTTGGTCCGGCTACTCTTTGTAGCCATTTGGCTTAAGTCGGTGCGCATCCTTCCTGTGAATCATGGATTGGTGTAGAAGTTGTTGATGGTTTTAGCAAATTAATTTGCTCCACTACAGCATCTTTCGATCAGTTAGCATTGGCTAACCTTGGCTTGAAAATAGCATGATGGCTGCACTGCCTGATACATATTACTGCTCTGAATGGAGGCTCAACAGACATGGTTTTATATGTCCTTTACTTAACCAGGTAGGAAAAGTCTCATTAAATAAAAAAACAACCACCACAACACAAACAGGTCACTAATTAAATGTCAGCTTCAGCAGTTACATCCATCAAGAGAATGCTTTTCTCTGTCATTAAAAATCAATTTAAATTCAATCAGGGTGATTGGGCGGCGGTTAATGGTTGCTAGTAGCGCACCAACCTTCAAATTATGAGTCAATGGCTATATCTACTCATCTCAGTTCCACCATTGCTGTACATTTATGGATAAGCATTTTGTTTTGTTTTTATCACAAGAACAAAGTACCATGAAATGTGAGTGGAATTCAAACAATACTTGACTGTGAGCTTCAAGATGGTATTCTCCACACTTCCTCTTTCAAATCCAGTTGTCGTCTGCTTTCATCAAACTGACTTCACTGTGGTCGTTATGAGGTAGAAGAAAAGCTTTTGTACTCCAGCCACATTTTGTCTGTACACCAGACAATATTTTTTCAGAGGGCAAAATAAAAACAACTCAAGTGAGGATGAGTTCACAGCATATTGAGTTTAGAGGAGCTATGAGATGCATTCAAGGAACCATATTAATTCCATCACTGCTGCTTCTGCTGCTGTTACTATAGGCAAAAATGGTACAGTTTCTCCACGGTTGGGTATGTATCACGGTTTTGGGGCCACAGTATCGGTACGGTTTCGATATCTTAATATAAAAGTACTCAGACTAGCAAAGGCAATATTACATTGTAAAAATGATTAAAAGCACATATATAATCAAACCACAAACTCTATTTAAACAAAAGTACACTATCAGATCAAATTAAACAGCAAACATGAAACCACACAAATTAAAAATAAATAAAGTTTAGTGCTATCCAACAAAAATAAACACAATTTTAACCCACTCACAGAAACTACAACTACAAATACACCATGCTGCACCAAGGGTGATGACACTTGCTCTGGGTGGCGCTGTAGAGCGAGTGTCTGTCGAATATCCAACTTCAAACCAACGTCACTGCGCTACATAACCATGGTTGCACACCGTGGTTTGTTTGTCGACATTCATTTTCTCATTCTCATCGTAATCTAAGCAGCGTAGATCATTATCTAACTCAGCGGATTTAAACGAAGACGATGCCTTCAAACTTCCTTTTTTCAGAGTCTCGTTCACTCGCACTGATTGACGCTCAAGGCGTCATGAGCAGAGCAGCGCTAAGTGCGCAGCTGCGCTCATGTCTCTGCTCCTGAGTGGATCTAGTCACACAGCATTGTGTATCTGAATACATTTTGACGGACTCAAAACGTACCGAAATACCGTTGTTTGCTGTTGGGTATTGAACCGAACAAGGTGTACCGGACAGTTTGGTAAAATACAGAATACCGTTGCGTCCCTAATGGCAATAGATGCACTATAGTTAGTCATTAGGTCAATGGAGATGTATGGACTATCCTCCGATATTTCATAAATCCAATATTTAATATTGTCATGAATATTGTCACTTGAAATGTATCTTGATTTTTATTTCCTTGGTGATTCAAGTTTCTCTATTGGCCTTTGACAACCCACTATCCCTCTATCTGCAAATCTCTTGTATGTTGTTTAGAAAGTGTGTTGCTGAAGGTCACTGCTGTCTCTAAAGTGTATTTGTGTGACAGTGTCTCTCAGTATGGTACTCTGCCATCTCTGGCTCAATGTCAGTTTCTCTGTCTTTGTCTGTGCTCCGCATGCTCTCATATTGAATCACCATCTTGGGCGAAACACACTCGCTAGTCTCTGATGTGTGTGCTTTTAATATTTTCCTATCACTTCCAACTTACTCACTCACCAAACTAAATGTGCTGTCATAACCCACAGTCATACTACACCTTAGGTCCACAGAACAAATACGGTTCTAAGAAGAGTTCCTTGATACGTTTGTGCAGCTAGTCTGATTCTTTTTCTCATTACATTAATATAAAAATGGAATCACATCATTATGGTATATTATTAGTATTATGTTATTACAAAAGGGGATGGGGCTGCCTGTGGCTCCAATAATTGTTCACTTAAATCCTGAAATATTCAGTTTGCTGTAAACTTGAGATAATGGAAGGGAGTGCATACATTTTTTTTAGGGGATGGTCTCAGTAAAAATATTAATAATGCAGAGGATGATACAGGTTTGTACAATCTCTTATGCACACAATGAATTACCAGTGTGTTCATTTGTGTCAGTTCATTTTTGTGCCACATTTCAATTAAGAAATCCACTTGTTTGAGCAGTTTTCTGTATAGAGAGTGAGCTGATTCTTGTGTATATACTTTAGACCAATTAGCAGCTCCACTGGAGCAGACAGTCATGGTAATACTTTGCTCAAGGAAATTTTGACAGTATTCACTGAGGAATAGGTTGATGTGACTCTTTTTTTCAGGCACCATGAGGATTTAAATGTGTAATCTCCCATAGCTACTCTATTAAAATAAAAATGTTTGTCTCCAAAAATCACCAAAACTTTTGTTATAACCACTCTGTTTTGTTAAAAACACTTTTTAAAAATTGTGGTGAGGCATACATAGTAATAGAAACATTAATCTGTTTTATGCACAATGCAAAATTGGATCTATAACATACTGTTGCTTTATTACTAATGAATAAAATATTGTGATAATACTTTAAAAGTGGGACAAATGACATGATCCCACTCATTCACCACACCTTCCATCATTATTTATTATTATTATTATTATTATTATTATTATTATTATTATTATGTTTTCTCTCTCCCTCCCTCTCTGCAGGAGGCGTGGCTGACCTACCGACCTTCTGTGAAGACGCTGGTGATCAGCTCCACCTGCGCGGCTCCGCCTCAGCTGCTCCTGATCTGCAATCAGGAGCCTTCTTAAGCTGGAGCCGCCTGCTCACCAGCGTCAGATCATTGTACTACAATCATTGGTAAAGTCACAGTCTTCACTCTCCTGAAATAAGAAACTTTTGCTACTCGTATATTTACTTCGTCTATCTCCAGGTCACCTGGGGGGGTGGGAGAGAGGAGAATGGCTACCAAGCTATCATCTCTGATGGACAACCTCTCCCACCCCCTGCAGAACACCATCGCAGCACTGGGCAGCTCCTTCAGTCACAGACTAAAACATCCAAAATGTCTGAAGGAGCGTTATCGCAGGTCGTTCCTCCCTGCAGCTGTTAGACTGTACAACAAGTACTGCTCTAAGTAGACCCCACACACACACACACACACACACACACACACACACTCCACTCTCCATGTGCAATATACTGTTAACTCTCATTGGTGTAATATACTGTATATATTTTTTCATAATGTAAATTTTTTTTGAAGTGCAATATATTGTCATTTTTCATACTGTCAAATTTTTTATACTGTAGTTTTCTCATCAGTGCAATATCCTTATCCTTATTTATTATCCTTATTTAATAGCTCAGCCTTGTTTCCTTACACTATAAATACCATGTGCATACTGTGTATATTCTGCAGACCGGTTGTAATGTACATTCTACTTTTAAACCTATTTTTATAGTCAGTGTTAATATCTTTATATATTGTACTTTATATATTCTATTTCTTTTTGGTAATGCATGTTTATTATTTATTATCCTTATCCTTACTGTCTTGCTGCTGTAACACTGTAAATTTCCCCACTGCGGGACGAATAAAGGACTTCTTATCTTATTATCTTATACCACGTCTCCTGCTGCTCGAGAGACACGGATCATCGCCAGCGACTTCCTCCTTCTCCTGAGTTCCCGTCGCTTGGTACCTGCCGTCGTCTCGTCTCCAGAGCTGCACAGGATACAGAGCTCCGCCACTCGTCTCCTGGCTCCCTCTGCACTGAACTCCGCCATATTCTCGTCTTCCTCTCCACAAGCCTGAGTCTTCACCAGTCGTCTTCCTCAGCCTTGGAATCCTCTCCTCGCAACTCCCACTCTGAGTGAGTTTGTTCCTGGCTGGAGCTCGACCACAAACATTGACTCTCGCCTTGAAGCAGCTGTCCTCACCCGGCACAGCTGCACAGACACTCACTCACTTGCTCACTATTCTCAAGTTCGTTCATGTTTGTTTATATTAGATTAAATAAATACTATCCATTCATTTTACTCTCATGTCCTGTCTGCATTTGGGTCCAGTCCTTAAAACTCTTAGCATCTTTCCTTACAACAAAATGTCTTAGAGGACAAGCTCTATTGATACATACAGTCATATTCACTCATTTATAAATGGCCCTGAACTCTCGAAAGTGGTCATAGGCACATATATAAGGATCAGACAACCTTGCAATTTTCTCTCCCCAATCACTTTGCATTCCTAATAAACTCAAGCTGATCAGGCTTCACAACAGAAAGGGTAAAACAGTGAGACAAGGTCAACATTTTACCACACACACACACACGCGATTAGGCTATTTATTTTGAAGAGAGTAGAATAAACACCTGTGTTTCTGTCTCAAAGCTGGGCCTGTTCACAGCCCACCCACCACTGCTCTTATATATATCTTACAACTCAATATCCAGGCGTTTTTATTGCAGTGGATGTGAGATTGTGGTACCAAAGCACAGGGGAGGTGTAATGAAGTGACCGCAAAGCAAAAAGTGAGAAACAAATCAGAGGGCCCGAGAAAAGACAGGAGCAAGTGATGTCTTCAGCTTCAACACAGACAGATAACAACTGAGAGATAAATGCAGTTTCCTTAAGCTTTAAACATCCGTCTTGTAACTGTGTCTATTAGCGAGCGTTTGTCCTCGACTTTAAATTTATCAAAAGCTGCCCAGTGCACTTCAAATCCTCAAATATACTCATAGTCCGAGTGAGGTTTGCCATTAGACCTATTTTCTACATATTGTTAGACGGGGGACGGATGTGCATGCTGTTGTGGAGTTGTTTATGATGACCTTCCATTAAAAAGTCATAAGTGTTTTGACCATTTCGAGATCTCAAGCTGCACATGAACCCCTCCTGTAGAACAGAGCCAGAGTGAAGCAAGGCATTTTTATTTCAAAGCATTTTCTTTATTGAAATTAATACACACTTGAGCGCTATATGAAGTCTTCGGTGTTAGACTTTTGTGTTGATATGTATTTTGCAATAAAATGTCTAAAAACAATGAATTGTGTTTTTGTAATAGTGAACTTAGCCACTAAAACTGAACTTTTGTCCAGATCCAAATGTACTGTTAAACTGTCAAATCACCAGGTGGCAACAAAACTATAACTGTTATGATTGTTAGCCTATCTGAAGAAAGGCAGATTGTTCATGAAAGGATAAAAATTAGTTTGGACTGATAATTAAGTTGAGCTACTCTTCAACATCATGCTGGAGTACAATTTTAATTTAAGAAAACAATTTTGATTTAAGAAAACACAGGAAAACATTGACTGGGTGTCAACCATGGTACATTTTGTTGTGACAGTTGGGGCATTTTTTGTTCCATGTCATGTGTCAAGAATCAGCAAAGGCAATGTTGTGGCCACTGAGAACCACTGAACGCAGATAACTGAGTCATCTTTTCCAAAGGTCTCTCTTTTTGCCCGTCTATACAAAAATGCAGCCCTGGAGTTTTCAGACAAAAAAAAGAAAACAGTGCCGGCAGCATTTTTCAACTTCTCCATTTTCAGGCATCTAAAATGCTGGGGTAGTGTAGACGACAGGTGTAACCAGAGCAGAACTTATGTATTTTTAAACGAAAACAGAGTACTGTGGATGTAGCATAACAGTGTTCAACCTTAACTGGGAAAGGCAGTTGGACGCCTGCCTGGAGCTTGGCTCTACTTGAGGTTTATGCCCATGAAATTGAAGTATTTTCTTGCCCACGCCATCAAGTGCTTGTTTGTGACTGGAATTGTTGAGGTCTCTGTAAATGCAGTATAACATAAAGGGTGCAAACTGCGCTATGTGAAATGTTCCCTGAGATAACTGATGGCTTTGGCACCAAACAAATACATTTGACATGATTTCAATTTGAATGAATAAGTGCTTGCGTCTCCAAGTTTAATCTCTTCTTTCCCTCTGCCATACAGAATGTTTGCATTTGACTGAGATCAAATCTACACAAATGTATGATTTTGCAGTGAAGCTGTAAAATGACTCAAGTTTGGAAGGAGATGTTATCAAACTGACACTGGCAGTCTGTTGCTCGGCATTCATCTTCTCTCTGCAGAAGCTGTCAGCCTTTGCCAGTGATCATGACACGATGATACCCTCTGGTTTCTGGACCGATGACACTGTGTTTGTTGGTGCCCACTGAGGCTTGAAATTTGCACCTGCCAACCCTGCACCTCACTCAGAAATATGGTTAAAATTTAATTATAGTGGGTACAGTTTTTTTATCAGATGACCAGCCAACTTGGCACGTGATGACTTACAAGATGGAAAGGTGAAAGGAGAAATGACAAACAAAGAAACGTACGTGAATGTACATAGTTTCTTAACAAATTACAAATGCTCAGTTTGAAACATGTTCATGTGCATCAATAAACCCTTAAACTTAAAGAAAAACACAGTGCAAATATTTATCTTCCTTTGCTGTGACTGTCCTTTTATTGTGTTGTCATGTAATTTCTTTTTATATCATGTGCTGTGTTCATTGCAAATTGAGCTGCTGTGGCAAAAAGACGCAACATTTGTTGAACAATAACAGTATTTATCCTCATCCTGCTTTTATTCTTGGTGTAATGAAGGTGGGATTAAAGTACCACTGTGTAAGAATTACTGCCATCTAATGGTGAGACTGCAAATTGTACAAATTGCTCACTACTCGTCAGGGATCCACAGTGATCTTTGTATGTCAGAAACCAGACATAGTGTTTAACACACTCTATAAAGTACTTATAAAAGGCGATGGAAAAACTCAATAATATTTTACTTAAAGCAGTTTATACACTTATACTTATACAAAATGGTATAACCGGTTACTTATTCAATTTCTACCAATAAACTCTCCTAATAAACTAAAAATTGACCTTTAAAGGTTGAGCTCAGGGAATTCATCGTCCAATGAGGCATTTTACAATGAGGCAAATATTGCAACAATATTTGTCTTTACACTGATTCAAAACACAGAAACACATTAAGTCCAGCAAAAAAATAGTGGTCAATGTTTTTGTGACCACTTACTCTTTCAGATATTCCACTAAAAGTTTTGGCTCACAAACTTTTAAATATCCTGTCACACAACGCTCGGCTCTAATGTGTCGTTGTTTCTTTGCAAGTCGATACAAAGTTGATGGAACCTCATAAAACAATATTTTTGTTGCGTTAAACAAACATTTAAGATTCTGTTCCTGCAGTAATGTGATGTAATGGATTTACTCAAACAGTAGTGTAAACAATACTATGATAACAAGCCTCATGGAAAATATGGTGTGTGTGTGTGTGTGTGTACAGAAACGATAGACACTGTGACTTGAGCAGATTCAGCCGTTTGTGTCTCATTATAGGAAATTATTTCCGGGCTTCATACATGTGCTGCAGGACATCTGCTTGATGTCTTTCGCAGCGTCTGCTTACATCTCTGTAGACGAGAGCTTTAATACGAAACAGTGATAAGACTTCTCCATCAAAGCTACACACTTTTATCTTAAATCAATCAACACCCCTTGAGTCATTCCCAATTGCTTATTCATTGCAGCGACTGAGAATGTGTAATGAAATTTGATGGATCTAAAATGAGTATGACCCTATAAGGATAATACCACAGTTATTGAGTTTTTTATTTTTTTCATCTCAGAGGATAGAAATGGCTTTCCATTTACCACAGACATTTCAGATCTCTTCAGTGCTGTGCCAGAGGCTTTAATCACAGATGCACAGTATTTACCTAATATTTCCTACATGGTAAATTCAGAAACACTTAGGCATTGTGGAGGCTTGTTCTCTTGGAAAAGTCAAATTACACTTTTTTTTTTGTAAAGACTATTGCCTTAATCCAAAATATAAAACTATAAAAGGTGAATTTGTTTTCCATGGTTCTGCTTGGAAAACAACTTGACAGTAATCATTTAATCAATAGTTGCACATTATATTAGGGGAAGTCCAGAATCTTAGTCTTAATGCATGTTTATTAGAAGCATTTGGTAAACACAATAACTCAAAATGTACCTTTAAAGAGTATGCACTTGTCAGATGTTCATGATTCACATGAATTCATTTGTGATTGAAGAGGATGGAAAGATTTGTTTTGGCATTGACAAAACATGCTGTTTCCCAACTTTACCAAGTGAATCACAGAAGCAACAAGACTGTCCACATAAGGGCTGATTGGATGGAACAGGAACCTTAATCTTCAAAAGTTGCACCAAAAAGTAAAAAACTGCAAAATCAACACAAATAAGTTGCCACAACTCTTTCGGGGTTTGCCTGAGACACCGTGAATATGGTGGTAAGCAAAGCAAGCAATTTAGCCTGGGCTCCAGAGTATAAACTGAATATGAAAAATGGACGTAGTCTTCCAGTTGCAAAATTAACTGCTTCAAGCTTTGTGATTTAACTGTTGCCATGTCAGTTTATGAAACAGAAAAAGAACTGACTGATATTATCAATCAACGAGAACTTGGGTCATTTTCCATTAACTTCCATTCAAATAGAGATATTTTTATAACCAGTCGAGTCAACCCCTATTGGCTAACTGCTACAGTACCTGTGTCCTACTTACTGGGCTTTGTCAATCATCAAGCTAAATATTCCAGTAATTACTAGTAATTATTTAGGATTTTTAAGTTGGATCTGGGAGTGTGTTGAATAAAGTTTCTGCACAGTGTTTGGACGTTCTGTGTCACGATCTCACCTGCACCTTCCTCTCATTTTTATTATTATTGTTGTATTGTTGTGGCTGCTGCTCTCCTTCCCACTCTGACTCTGCAGGAGGCGTGACTGATTACTGCCAGACACCGGTGATCGTCTACACCTGCGCGGCTCCGCCTCACCTGCTCCGGATGAGCAATCAGCGGAGCTTAAAGGCGGAGTCATTCCTCCTCACCGGTGTCAGATCGTTCTCGTACTTTCATGGGTAAAGTCATGCCATTGCTCGCTCGCTATACTTACCTTGAAAAGATACTCACCACTCCGTCTCCGCTTCAGGTCGTCACCCCTCCTGCTGGTCGTCTTCTCCTGGCTTCTCTGGTTACCTTCTCCCCTGGAATCTCCAAGCCACGTCGTGAGTTAAGACTTCCTCAAGCAGGACTCTCCCTGCGCCCTGAGTCAGCTCCCCTCGCAGCCGCTGCAAAGACTTTATTCTTTTCCACTCTTCACACTATCCACTATCACTTCCCCGTTTGGGAAGTCGTTTTGTGTTACCCCCTTTTTGTAATAAAAGTTTTGTTTGAAAGAACCTGTCGTCATAGTCTGCTTTCAGGTCCACGCCACCAACCATAACATTCTGTCCACGATGGCCTTGGCTTCCTCCCTGATGAAATGACCGTAAGTCACAGTTGAAGGTTCTTATCTATCAACAACAGGTTAGAAAGGATATTTTGAAATATTGTTTCGATAATGTTTTACTTACTTCCACACCAAACTTTTTATTTAATTACACTACATAGTGTACACTATAATACAAAAGTGGACGCCTGACCATTGCACCAACAAGGACTGTAATGGTGTATTGGAGTTGGTCTCCTCCCTCCAAACTTCATGGGAGACTTTCCTCAACAAGTTTCTATGGGAATTTTTGTCATTCATTCTGGAGAGCATTTATGAGGTCAGGCACTGATGTTGGACAATAACACCTGGCTCACAATCTCTGTTCCATTTCATCACAATTTCCCATTTCATCGATGCGGTTGAGGTCAGGGCTCTGTGTGGTTGGTGTCAAGATCTCCCTCACCAGAGTCAAAGTCAAACCATGTCTTCCTACACCAAATACTGATTAAAACACCTGAATTCAATATTTAACAGGTGTGGCCAAGTATGTTAGCCCATATCGTGAACTTGTTCCCCTACTTTTTGTATCACTGTAAGTCATCAAAAACAATTATCAATATGGCAAAATATGGATTTTTGCCACTGATCAGTGGGGCTGATCAGACTTTGGCTCAAACATTGTGTCACCATTTAAAAATGGCAGCATCTGCATCCTGGATATTTTTCTGACTGGTAATGTCTCAACCAAACATGCATATTCCCTCATATTTGAAGAATAAGCCTTGCAGACCACAACTTTCCTGCGGCTCCACAGTGCATCATTCGTAACGGTATATGCTGTGACACATTTTGCCTTCATCAGAAAAATTGCAGCTATACTGTGGATTGGATATTGCACTCGGACATATTGCAATTTTGATAATTGCCTTCTCCGACTAATTGTTCAGCGCTGCTGAAAGTCGGCCCCTGCAATGTAAACAGATCAGATTGAACGAGACAGATTAGCCACCGGAAAATATTTAAGTGCTCCCAGTCAAAGCAGGATCATTGAAAAATGTATGAATCTGAGACTGATGTTGTTTTCAGACTGCTGCTGAAGAAATATGACAGTTGAACATATGAACATGGAAATCTGTGCTGAGAACCAACCGTAAGAACAGTGGATGGAGTCCTTATTTCTTATTTCACCTCTGTAGAAAACACAATTACATACATGACCATAATTATATATATATATATATTTAAAATAATAATAAAAAAAAGCCCTATATTTATTAACTTGTCTCCAGGCAGGGATTGTAATGAATGAAACACAGGACTGTGACACTAACAAACATGTTTATGGTTAGTTTCAGGCAACAAATACACAAATCTTCATGTAATAATGTATATATATATGTGGAAAAACACGTACATTTGTTCCGTGAATGTTTTACTGACATACATGATGTAGAGTTTGCAATTTGTTACTTACATAATTTAGCAGATATATTTCCTCGGAGAATCTGTTCACTATCATGGTCTTACACATAAAAGGATGGAAATTCTTTAAACTTTAAACTCATATGATCTAAAAATGTCAGAAATGATTTAAAAAAGGATTTTAAAAAAAAGGGTTAAATGCAGATTCACCACACAATATTCACAGTACTTGTCTGTAATGAAAGGCTGGTATACTGTCAGTGAATATATCTCACTTCAGCTGGATGCCCACCCACTCACCCAGCAGGCAGTTTGGTCTGAAAAAACATGGAGGAAAATAAAAAAAAATGCATGGTTCTCTCAGAGTTTAAAACATATCCAGTATATATAGAGCCTGATGCTGCTCAGGTAGAGACTGTTCTGTTGGAGACTGGAGACTCTGATCACTGAGTGTGGACAAGGGGCACGACAGAGAACAAGTGAATCTAATTGTCTAATCTTATCCAGCACGATCCAGGCACACATACCACTGCACTATGTCAGTGTACAGATACTTTATTTTTCTTTCTAAAGATGAGAACAGCCAAGACCTTCAGAAAAAAAGAAGCTATTTTATGTTTCTACAAAACATGGGAAACAAAGTTACATTTGCACATTCTGTATGGAAAATCTATTTGAACGTAACATAATGAAATAGCTCTTAATTCATTTTAATTATTAAACCACTCACTGGTCCAGTGTGTACTTTGCCTATCGCCCTGAGATTGGCACAGCTCCCCCCAGGAACGTCATGTGGAGCATAAAGTGGTAGAAGATGGATGGATGGAAAATACTGGGAGCAGCAAACAATTCAAAAAGCAGGTTGACAACACATTTCACAGTGTTTTTTTATGGATTTTTAATGTGTTATGAGGACAAACTGTGTGTTTTGATGGAAAGCATATCAGGAAAACCCCATGTTAAATTCTCACCACAAGATGTTTTTTATGACATTAATCACCAGAAAATAGTTATAGCTGCTGCCAAAAGTTCCCCATGTGTAGAGAACACTATCATGCTGTTCAACACTTCTGCAGAACTGTAAATAAATGACATAATTTTGGTAAACCCTAAGCCTCAAAATGTCTATGTTTTTCTTTTAGACTTATTTTAACCACGAAAGGGCAAATGTCCTGTGAATTAAGTGATTTTGCCCATTTTTCCAGAATAACTTTCAATATCTGGCAGTTTTTTACAATTCACTACATGTTGAAAACAATTTAAATTGAAGAAAAACAAAATAGTTTTATTTAGAAAAAAAACACTGTTATACATAAACACCAGATTGTGTGTGTTATATTTGAAATAACATTTGTTTGGATTTTTGTCTCATTGTCAAAAAACATACAGGCGCCCTTCAAACTATTTCCTCTCTGGTGACAAAGACGCTGATTAGCCAGATTCCTGCAACAGCGAGAGAGAAATTATCGTTAGAACCACATGTTGGCTTTGAGTTGCAACTCAGCTGTAAGAAACCACTGGAATTTTTCAGATGGCACAAAAAACGCCACGTCACGCGGTAATGCAACGTGTGCTTGTGTTAAACGGTTAAGTTCGCAGAAACACACTACAGTAACATATGATGCTGGCTTGTTGGACATGTTGTTGTTGTGAGCCAATATGCTCCAAAAAATTTCTCTTGAGGAAGATTTCACTCAATGTTGTCGCAACATTGAATGATTAACGGATCTGTTAATCATTTAAACGTCCCACTACGATGTGACATTGTGAATGATTTACAGTCCCGAGACGACTGTATTGACGCTGAGCCTGTTAGCGATGGTGCAGAATGAAAATGATCCATGAATTAAGTCCTCACCACGAAGCAAACTACAAACGGTTTCAGTATTAATTTCGGACACAGCATGCACGGTGTTAAGTCAGCTGAAGATAATTCAACCGTCATTTAATTTTATAACCATTTTAAGTCTGTGCTTCTCCTGCTGTGACATGTCAAAAAAAAGTTTTTAATGGAAAAGAGCAGTGAAGCTAAAAGATACAATAAAGTTGAAGTTGTCACTGGGCGACAGGAGTGTGATCGTTGGTGGTACAGGACAGGTCACTGCAGAGGGCGAATCCCAGACACAAGCAACCACTCACACATGAAGTTTAGTCTGACATGACCGATGACTTTGGAGAGTGGGAAGAATGAAGAAAATCACAAGTTTTTTAAATTAAATATAATATAATATAATATAATGTTTAACAATTTTTAAGCAAAAGCATTGGTAATTATCAAAATAATTGTTCATGTTTCTGTAATGGTTGAATACACCAGTATTGTATGTAGAAGCTCTTTAACCGAAATTATATTGTTAATGCAAAAATATAATTGTTATGGTTAGCTGTGAATTTTCAAATTTACTGTTTTACAAAGAAAACCAGAGAAAATAAAGTAAAGCAGATGATTAAGATGTCAAAATACAGTTATTTACCTAATTCCTGAAAAATGTGTTTTATTGATTGAAGGTTAATTAACCGTTGACACTCTGGAACTTTAAATATACGTAATCCACTCAAAAGGCGATCAAATCATTTTCTATCATAAGAAACAAGTTTGTCTTTCCGCCTTTTTTTCCTGAAATTTTCTATGACTTGTGTTTTGCATGACAAACATGCTGTAAACAAATAACCCTGACACAGTGTCACAGATAACACTTGTATATCTTTCACTTGAGTGCTTCTTTCACAGTCAGCAGCAGGGCCGCTGCTTGGATATAGAGTGCATCACAACACCATGCTTGAAAATGTGCAGACCACTGCAGACTCTATACCACGGTGAAATGATCGTGTTCACTCTGGTATTCTGTGATAAATACAGGTGATCAGAGACAGTAAACCTGCCTCTATCACACAGTTTCTTGACCTGGGAGTGAATGTGGATTGTTTATTTTCCTATGGCAGACAAAAGTCAGAAGTTAGTGTGTGTTAGAAAAGCTGATCTTGAAATACCACTGCAAACAGCAGCACCATTTTACTTTGGATGTATTTTGGGAACTTTCAAAAACTCACTAAATTTTCCCATCATACTCATGGTTTATTTACACAAACCTTCCTGTCTGGAGGATTTTTTCTTTTTTTTTCTTCTTCTTCTTTTGGAAATAGGGGGGAAATGCTCAAAAACACAAACACTCAGAGCTCTCATAAGCAGAGCAATTTAAGCACATGAATAAAGTGTCAGAATGAGGGCAAATATAGGGCATACTGAAACCATGAAATGAAAGACGTGATGTCAGATGTTTCTTTTTTAGATCCTTCATTAATGTTTTTAGCAAACCAGTCAAAGTAGTTACGTCTCATTCAGATTGCTGTTATAATGGCATATATCATTTATCAGGTAAGGAGTTAAGTTAAATTACATTGAAATTGAATATCCTTGATCCCTGTCACTGTGCTCATTGCGTGGCTGCATCAGTGTTACCCAACTTTTACTTGAGGTTAGTCATACAGTAAATCAGATGTAAACACTTGTATTTGTAATTTCAATACAAATACAAATATCTCCTTTCTTTCTGATCTAATCACCAATTTGAAGCCATCAGGCAAACCTTGGACAGTTATGTGACTAAAAATCAGCATTTCCTGCATTTATAGGTAGAAGAACTTACAAATATATTTAAATGTCTCACACCATCCATATGCCCTCATTGATTCTACTCAGATCTCACAATGCACCGGGTGAGAAGCGAGATACATAACTGACATGACTGATATTACTTACAATCTATGGCAGGGCTCGTACACACATACACATACACACAGACAAAAAGCCCATTTCTCACTGATGTTCACACCTACAGGGATTTTAGAGTTCTTTCCCCTGACCTACATGCCTTTGTAGTGCAGGAAGAGACCAAAGTGTGCAGAGGAAATAACTGAGAACATACAAACATCCAGGTTCACACCAAGTCACATTATTACACTGTGATATCTAAGTACAAAATGGTGTACTGGGAAAACCTTTTATCTCTTTCACTTCTCATGTTTACCCACTACAATTTCATATCGGAATCATTAAATAATTTCTATGTTGGACAAGAAAACTTGAGCCCATTTTCTCTTCACAGCGTCTTTTCCTCTGCACAAAATGAATGGAAAAAAAGAGGTGAGAATCTAATTCCAGGCTTTTTACAAGAAGCAACGTCTTTCTTCACAGCCACCTACGGGAGCTATTTCTGTGAAATTCAGATTCCTCTGAATGCCAAAAAATAAACAAAGATTCATTTAAGGCACAATGCGTACTAACACACCATTCCCTGGTCTGATGCATCTCATTACATATTCAGCAAGGCCGTTGTTGTGTTGCAGAATGCAGATGAGGCTCAGTCCAAATTATCACTCTTTGTTCACTCTTTATCCTTCAAAACTAGTTAATGTCGTGATGACAGAGCATCATCTTTAGTCTGCAAATGTCACTGTTGAAAATGTATTGAATGCTACATTTTCTCTGAATATTCTAATTTTCCAGGCAATAATATTTGGCCGTATTATTAGGATCATCCTGAGGATCATGCCAAGTTTGATTTTTACTTATTTATTTGTTTATGTTACGTCCAAGTGATCCAAGAGAATTGAACACTGAAGGTAGATTTTCAAATTTAGACCTGGCATGAGGAACCTGAAGCAAGTTGTTTTGAACGATGAATTCTTATTCAACCATGATGTAATAGGCAGTATAATGTTACATTTCCTGATAAAAGATTTCACGTTGGCGAAAGGATGGTAATTATTATTTAAACCTACAGTATATTGACAAAAGCACAAGCAATAGCCAGAGATGGTTCAGAACTGTACACAAACTGGGAGAAGTCAAACAATCACAACAACATTAAACAATCTTTAAATAATGACTATGAAGTGACACAAATGGTCCAAAATGACCCCAGATAATGTATAATGTGATGGATAACTGAAAGCATTGCAAGAGTTCTTGCTAGTGCTGTGCAATAGGTTAATGCACATTAACGCATGACACGTTTCCATGACAACTGACCGGAAAAAGACGCGTGGCGTCATTTTTAGGTGTCGTGACAACGGAGTCCAGGCACCGTTTACCAATTAGCTCCATTAGCTGCATTAGCTCCTTTTAGCGCCGTTAGCGTGCCTACAGTGGAACTGGAGCAGTCCGTTTATTAAACGAAAAGAGCAGCACTACAAATAACCAGCATACCTGTGTACTGCGTATGTGTGCCTCTGTTTTTTTACAGACTCATTTTATCCGGAGTCACGTAAACATGACGTTGTTGTGGAAATTCTCTGCTCCTGGTGAAGAATGAAATAGAGAACTTCTGCCGGCCGACAAGGTTTTTATTTTCGTTGCAAGGAAAAGGTCAATCTTTACAAGAGTGATCCTTGCTGGAGAAAGACCCTGAGCAAAGTGAGCCCTCCACATTTATATCTGAGCAACTCCCCTTTTGCATTACTCCAATAGACAAAGAGTCTGCCATTGAAGGCTGTGTTTTCACCACTTTGTCTTGTCTACTAGAGGTATCGGGGAGCCGACTCTGTTAACGCGTTAACGTTTGACAGCACTACTTCTACTTCTACTACTTCTTTGACTATACAGTTATTGTTGTATATTTAGCATCAATGTATTGCACTGGATAAACTTTATATCAAATTGAATAATATTTTGCAGAGACATGGTTTTACTTTAATTGATTTTCAATAGCTGAATGTGAGCGAGAGTGTCAGTTTTTTTCAGTTTTGTCTGTTTAGCTTGTTGCAGATCGGAAAAACCTGTCCAAGGAATTTCTGGGCTGCTTTGCTATTGCAGTACATGCTGGGAAAGGCACTCTCACATGTGTCAATGTGCTAATATGAAATGAATTGCAAAAAACAGCCGCGTCATACATCTGCTATCAGGTAGTGAGTCTTCTTCATTTTGACTGTGCAGATGTTCCCATTCATGTCATCAGCGTCTTCACTTCCTGATTAATCCTTGGATTCAAACATTACAAAGGAGACAGCGTGAACAGGAATAGTTTGTGCTTGTGTAGAATAAGTATCAGCCTGCAGAGTGAGCGTGCCGGCTAATAAACGTCAAAGCACTTCCTTACTTGTCTGTGTGATTAAAGTCAGTGGAACCGGATTGTTTTTCAGTGAGGAGATAAAATAATACACCATAATATGAAGCATTCATAATATTCCAAAAGTGCTTTGAGTGAAGGCAGGCTGATGGGAAACAGCATTTCTATGCAACCTAAGCCATTTAAAGTCATGAAGACTCTGCCTAATTGCATTATTTTGTGAACCACAGTCACTTCCCCTGCTCAAGGCCCCAAAGTTCAGTGTCAGTAATAAAAAAAAGGAGACAATTTTGTACCCAAGTGCCAAAAGTGTGGCTTTTTTTTAAATTCACAGAAACAGCGATCAACACTATCCTTGATAAATAGCTTTTGGATACATTTTCTGTAATTGGACTGATACTTTATCAAAGTCCGTTTATAGAAGTCTCGCCATATTTATAACATCATGCACTGGGCAGCTAATTTTAATGTAAAAAGACGAAGCCCCAAAATGCAGATGCAGATTTGGGGATTAGGCAAATTGGACATTCTATTGGACCCCCCTGTGAGGATAGAGCGGTAGAAGATGAATGGGTGGATGGATGGAATACCAAGCTCCTAAAAGCTTATGTTACCCCTTGACTACTCCGTTCATCAAAGGATTTTCACCTGGCGGTGCCAACACCTCACTCAAGACAATCCAGACTCTTTCTATGTGTCGGTCCATGATGGTGGAATGACCTCCCAAGCCCTTCCAGAACAGGGGCGTGCATCCATGTTTATCTTCAAGTTGCTCTTGAGACCCAGCTCTTCCAAGATTATCTTCTGTGATAGAACTCACTTTTATTCCCTCCCCTGCACTTGGATCCACTTCTGCACTCTCCACTGTTCCTATCGAGTGGAGATATTTCCAAGACTTCTTCTATGTAGCTTATTCCTCTTGTGTAAGTATAGCATTGGATAAAGGCATCTGCTAAATGCTTAAATGTAAATGTAATGAATGAGGAGACTAGCTACAACTTTACTTTTAGCCATAACTGGAACATAACAAATTTGGACTTAGCAATCCATTGTAATAAAAAGCTAACAGCACACAGATATCAGCAAATGTCCCCCCAAAAAGTTACTTACTTTCACAGGAAAAATAGACACAAGATGATCATGAATAATTTGTGCCTCAACCCAGAGACTAATCAAGATTCCTGACAGCCATTTATTAGAGCCTCAATCCATGTCATCTTATTATTGTTAGAAGTCTGTTCGGACACAAATTATTTGAGACTGTTGTGAACCCCAACTCCACACTGACGCCAGTGCAACAATGCAATTTAGTAGATGAATTTCCAGATGCGGCTGTTGTAAATCTGATAACTGGATTTCTGTGAGAAAGTGGCTTATTCCACTTTTTTCATCCAAAATGATGTCTCTTCTCTATAATGTCTACATTACTCTTTTTTGTTACCATTCAGAGAAGCGTGACCTGGGAATCACTGGACTAAACCACAAAACATCAGTAAGACGAACGGTGAATGGATCTTTAATGTGTCCACTTTTGGCACTTTTTTGGCACTTAAACAGTTCAAGCACAACTCTGCTCCAATGAACTGCTACTCCACAGTTTTCGGCTACACAAAACTGCAGTGACATCGTTATATACGCAACACATACACACAAACTTCGGTGTACTGAATCATAAGAATCAGTTAATCAAAAATATTAGTTTCGTAATTCCTGTATGACCGGAGCACAGATTAAAATATGTTGGAGATTAACTCATGTTTTCAGGATTTTTAAGTCTTTTTAATTGATATCAGGATTGTTCGGTTTGAACTAAAAAAAAGGTACTAAAAAAAAGCACCAAATGAGTAGAGTTGAGCCGATTAGTGCTAGATCTGTACTCATGTGAGAGTAATATTGGCTTACTTTAGCAGACAGTAATAACATAATCATACAGTATGTAACTGAATGACTGATGGGCTTGGGCTGTAGCTTATCCTCCAAGAACGAACATTATGAATGAATCCATGATTTCATTTTTTTTTTTGCCTGTGATCTTTGTGCACCTTCATGTTTATGGGCTGAGGCCCTTCAGTCTTGTTAAAGCAGATTTATGCTGATGGATGGTTCTGATGAGCCGTTAAGACCGAGGACCTGCTCATTAATAGGCAGCGGCTGAGCCCGAGAGCGTCGGTGTTCGCCAAGCAGAACGAGTGAATGATCCTTCAAAATGAGTGCTGCGCACAGGCAGGTCACTGGGACCAGTCAACACGACTGGCAGGGAAGAGACGCTGAAGAACTACTGAGCTCACTGCATGTTGGAGTAGGAGACGCCCAATGGCTCATTACGATATGAAAGTGAAAGCAAATCAAAGAGTCTTCACACACTAGAAAATATAAGACATGTGCCCACACAGGTCATATGACTTTTGTTCCTGGAACTTTTGCTACTGGCGATAATGAGCCTGCCTGTCTCTTCTTAACATTTCTGGTCCTCTTTCTTTTCTTTTTTTCCCCAGCCAAACAAAGACTGCTCTGATCCTTGCAAAGTATTAACGAGAAGAGGCTGAGCGTGAAAAAAGAGAGAAGGGAAATATAATCAATGGTTCCATTCTTGTGGAAGATAAAAGGCTTTTAGGCTTTAATTATCCTCCCCTATCGTTATGAATTTGCTTACCATTCTCTTCATAGGTGAGGACTCTCTTGAACACATTTATAACAGGCAGGATCACTTCATCTCTCTTTTATCATCTTTAAAGTAGATCATATATTTGTGTTTACATAAAAATGAGGACTGTTTGAACACAGACTTACTGTAGAGTATATCTCATAGGAAACAACAAGTATATTAGTCATGTACTGAATTAAAGCCCCCATAGAGTGGTCCTACCACACATATATGTGAGTTATGGAGGTCTACTTACATACATTAACTTATTCTTATGGTCTAAAACCTCCTAGTTGCTGTAAATGAGCCAATAGAAAACTTTCCTCACTGAAGATCTCGCTGAGCCCGAGATTACAATACAACAAAGCGTTCTCAGCAGTGGCTGAACTGTTTGTTTGAACATTCAGGGCTTCATAAATGAGGTAATGTCACAGATACACACCAAAAAAACAAAAAAACAGCGTTAACTGGAACTTCAATGCGAGCTTTAATAAAATGACCAAACTAAGAAGCAGTTGAAAAAAAATCGGCACAAAAACATCAAAAATCACATAAGTGAGATTTTATTTTTTACAGAAAAATAGACAAAAACAACAATCATCAAGAAATCTTATAAACATAATAGCTGGATAAAAGTAAATGTGTCACTCCAGTTGTATGCTTTATTGTGTTTTCTTGCAATATGACCTTCAAAAATTTTTAATACATCTTCTTTTTCAACCCTTTAGTCAGTTCTTCTATTTTAATATCCTCATCATTTCAGCCTGTGGTAGTACTTACTGCAGTCTTCATGTATGATTTCCTACATGAATATGTTTTGCGATTGTGCCACTTATTGTTTGTTTGTTTGCAAATGTGTTGTTTTGTATGTCGATTGCTGGACCCCTTCAAAGTCCTTTAATAAATATATTAATCGTAAATAAAAATTGGAGCTGAGATGACCACCCTGCTTCAGCTTGGCTGCGTCTGACTACCTCTTCTCCGCTTGTAAACATGTGTCAACAGTCTGAAATGGTGCAAGAGAATACTGTCAGTGTTGGGCAAGTTACTTCAAAAAATGTAATGCATTATTTATTACTCAATTTGTTCCATTACATTATTACTGTCTTTGAATTGTAAGGCATTACACTATTTATATAACTGGAAATATGGATGTGGCGTTCTCAATAGTTCTTATTGCGTTCAGAGCAGCATTACAGATCCAGTAGGAGGTGATGTGGTATGGCATCACCTGGCTTTAGGCTAACAACAGTACAATATAATGGCCACCATTATGGCTCATGGCACAATATATTGTGACAGAGATACTGTAACTATAGACATATTCATATTGAAATCAGCTAGAGCTAGAGCTGACCACTGCATAGTGTATATTGTACTGTATATTGTTTTTGTGGTGGCTATTTACATTAGAGTCAATAGCCCAGTAGCACTAACCTGTTGAGGCAATGATAGGCTATCAAGGTAAGCTATTGTTGTGAGCCTGGACGTGGATCTTGATCACATTTTTTATAAAAGATGTAGAATGCAATGTTGAAAGTGGCAGCATATCTTCGACAACATACTTTGCCACGAGTCTCCTCACTTCTTGAGGTTCAAGCATCGCAGGAAGGGAGAATGTTAGTTTTTGCGGCTTAGTTTTTTTTTTTGCTTTCTTTTGGTTACTAGCTTAATGTTAGCATGGCACCGCTCTAGATATTTCATTAGATTACCTGTGTTATTTCTTCTTGCTTATCTTGCATCTATAGAGTCAAACTCTGCTGCTGCAGTCATCTTCTCCTTTATCAAATGGGAAGTAAACATTTGCACACAACTTCATGAATATGTGGCACAAGACACAAAAAGACCTTTATGGTTGACAAAAAGTATGACCTTGTAATTACTTGCGTCTTAGGAAAAAAAAAGGAATCACTCAGCGTAACGTGTAATCATCGTGAATTGTGATGCCGTTAAACGCCAAGTGGACATTTGAGTGTGTTTTGTAGTTGTCAAAAGTGCTTTTGCTTCTCTTCCTGTATAAACACTCAATGAGTCATCTTGAACTCAGAGCTTGTGTGCATACATTGCTCAGATAAAATGTAGATCAAGGGTGAGGTATACACACACACACACATATATATATACTGTATAAAACAGTTATTGACTTTTCACTTGTCAGTAGCTGTAGCAGAACAACCTCACCGGTCAGATAAGAGGGGAAAAAAACAAAGAAAAAACTTTGTCTGCATATAAGTCTGATTTAGTAATTGTCATCCTATGCTGATGTAACATTGCAGGTGAGGAAGATGTGGGGGTGGAGGCCAATAATCCTCTACAGCTCCAGCTGTAATTACACCCCACCCACATACACTTTTCGTCACAGTGGAAAATACTGTCTGCCACATCACTGCAGCCGGAGACTCTATGACAGTCATTTTACAGTGACTTCAAATTGTTTTAGGATTGTTTTTGTTAAATTTAAAGAACCATGGAGGTGTGTGTTTTTTTTCAGTTTGCCTAGTTAGACGTGTTCAGGATGTTGGTAGAGAGATATTTTATTTGCAATGGATAGTGAAATTGATTACCACTTGTTATTCCAGTGCAGTTCATGCCTAACGTCAGTTTGAGCTGAGATATAACTAATGAGAAAGTGTAAATATCAGTATGGTGCATTGGTGTTATAAATCTGTAATTCTTCTGGTCCATGTTTGGGCTCATGGGTTCACCTGACATGACTCACATTTCTGAGAGTGTTTTCACTTGCAATGTTGTGGTATCGATTTTTCCCCCCATCTTACTGCACTTATTATTAAAGGCACCAATGCCCCGGCGGTAACGGTCATATATCACTCACACGGCATCACAGTGGGGCCAATGTGTGATTCATGAAATCCTTGTGTGGGCCTGATCAGGCTTTGATAAATGTGGCGGCTGAAAATGATGGTATAATTAGAATACCTATATATTCATGGTTTAAAGACCTCCCCTTTATGAGTTTATGACAGTGAGATGCAGAACACAGCCAAGAAGAGAGGTGTCAGGCGCTGTAAAAATAGGCATCATAACATTGGAATTTCAAAAGAACAATGTGATTCATTTTTGGCAGCATGGAAAGTGGGATCAAAAGGAGCCAGAAGGCAACAGTGTGGAGAGAAATCAACACTGTGGTCAACAATGTGCTGACAAGAGAACACCATGCGTGCCAATGTGTGCATAGCAGAACGCTTTCCAGTCCAGTTGATGGCACACTCTTGTTTTGGTCCAAAGGAACAATAGCTATGTTTGCATGGACACATGGAATCGGGAATAAAAACCTGATCGGAATAAGATTATGTCTTGTAAACATGCCAATCCCAAAACTCTGATACTGACACAGCACACTTAGAAACACATTTCACTCAGAATAAGAGGGATGGTATAAGGAGTGTCCATATAAATAGTCGATCTGATCATGACTTTCTTCCTTCCACGTGCCTTCACGTGTCTGATCCATGTAAACTTGACATATTTCTGTTTTTTTTGCTGCTGTAAAGGTCACAGACAAAGAGGAGAAGAATGAGACTGAGACGGATAGTGGACAGCGAGGTGACGAGCAGACACATTGTAGCTACACCGGTTCAACAAAAAGGCCACGATTCGTACAGCTGTCTTGATTTTTCTGTTTATTTTCTTCTCCCAATAAATCACAAGACACCATGAAAACTATAAATACAAAACATAAAAGTCCATATGAGTCCATTGAGGCTTATCTTAACAAACCGAAAATTAAATACAAATGACAATTAATACAGTATATTTACCGTGTGCGCCTCTTGAATACAGTGCAGAAAACTTCAGAACTCATAACCTCTTGCCTCCATGACAGTGGTCCCGCTTCTGACCCACAATCCCTCAGTTCAACCTCAAACTGACCCCAGCCATGTGATCATGCACTTCAAAATAAAATGATCTCACTTCAAGGTATTTAAGTGACATTAAATGATTATACCAACATGTTTTAATTCAGATATGCATAAATGTAAAGCCCTTTTTGTCTCCTATTTATTCATTTTAACACTTAATGAACGCAAGTCTATAACAATGAAATCTGTCTCACAGACAGTTACACACATGCAGCGTTTGTTTACTACGGAAGGAAAAGTGAAGCTTCTTCTTCTGCTTGATGCATGTGTATGCATGCCACAATCGTTTCAATCATTAAATTTTGCTTCCATGTAAACGATGGAAGTGTAAATTCTAATAGGAACAAATATTTTCAGACTGAAGGAGCTCAAAATAACAAAAGGATATCGAAATGCATGTGATTTCCTGTCGAGTATGCAGAACCTCGTCCTGTCTGAGTATGAATGAAATTGTGGGCTTGTACACGCATGCGCGAATGCAAAGCGGCTCTCCTGTGGACCGGGCCCTTAAGATCACACTCACATTGTGTGAAGTGACGACCTGCTGTTTTGTCACTACAAGAGCAATGATGTCGCCATTATTAGATGTCTCTGTGTCACACTTAGTTTGTGCTTTTGTCCCAATTGGGAATTCACCACAGCCATGTTCTTAGAGAAGTGTGGTATCACTTTATCTCATAACACTGCAATCACAGCTTTTTCTTCATTCATTCATTCATTCATTCATTCATTCATGCTTTCTTTCTGGGAGGACGTGTTCCTGATTGCAGGCGACACTTGTTATTTCCTGAATGAGGCTCTGCTGCATACTACAGTCCTCTAATCTGTCCAGCAATCATAAAGTCTCAGGATGCTGTCACTGATTGGCCTGATACAGACACGATTTCAGGAGGCATGGAAAAAAAAAAAAAGGAATTATTCACTGGCTGTCAATGAATGGCCCTTACAACCACCATTAACACAACTTGAACAATTCAATTCATAAACATATAAAGAAAAAATGTCTTAATATGTTTAAGTAGCACATTGAAGTATGATTTTATTTAATAAAAACATACTTCAATGCGCTACTTGTGAAGTCAGAATCACTAAAAATGCAGAGTAATTGAATTGTTTGTTGCTGGAAAGTTATTTAAATTACACCATTCAACCCTTAGAACACGGTAGAGTATTTTGGATGCATTTTTACATTACTATGTTAAAATGTACAGTATATACAGAGGCTATAAGAATATGCAATATATAGTGTCTTATATCCTTTTTCAGCACGACCTCTGCAATCTGATGAGAAATAGTAATAATTTTCACCAACTATATAAACACTAGGGATGCAACGGTACAGTTTTCCTATGGTTCGGTATGCATTGCGGTTTTGGGGCCACGGTATCGATATTTTAATATAAAACTGCTCAGACAAGCAAAGGCAATATAACATTGTAAAAATAATGAAAAGCATAGATATAATCAAACCACAAACTTTATTTAAACATTGGTGCACTATCAAATCAAAATAAACAGAAAACATAAAACCACACAAATTAAATAAAATAAAGTTTAGTGCTATCCAATAAAAAAGGAACTGTATCCAAGAAACTACAAATACACCATGCTGCTCCAGGTGAAAGAGATGGGTGATGACGACGTAAATGAGAGGCTTGCACTGGGTGGCGCTGTACAGCGAGTGTCTGTCGAATATCCAACTTCAAACCAACTGCAAATCAACTTCACTGTGCTGCATAACAGATGCTTGCACACTGTGGTTTGTTTGTTGTCATTCATTTGCTCATTCTCATCGCAGTCTACGCTGAATCCTAAATGACCTCACACAGCGGACTTTACCGCATTCGGATGGGGATGGGTTTTGACTGTTGTTTGTGCCTATGCACTGAACAACTGTTCAAAGTACCCACCACTCTTTCTGGAGTCCCTGGGGGGGGGGCGCTAGAATTCTGCTGGGGGACTTCAATGCTCATGTGGGAAATGACGGTGAGACCTGGAGGGGTGTGACTGGGAGCAACGGCCCCCTGATCTGAACGTGATTGGTGCTTTGTTGTTGGACTTCTGTGCTCGTCACGGATTGTCCATGACAAACACCATGTTCAAGCATAAGGCACCAGGATACCCTTGGCCGTAGGTCAATGATCGATTTCGTAGTCCTGTCATCAGACCTACGGCCAGATGAGATCCGCCCAGAGTTCTTTAAGGCTCTGGATGTTGTAGGACTATCTTGGTTGATGCGTCTCTGCGGGGACAGTGCCTCTGGATTGGCAGACCAGGGTGGTGGTCCCTCTTTTTAAGAAGGGGGACAGGAGGGTGTGTGCCAACTACAGGGGTATCACACCTCAGCCTCCAAGGTAAGATCTTTTCGCTAGTCCTGGAGAGGAGAGTCCATCGGATAGTTGAACCACACTCGTCCTGGTCGTGGAGCGGTGGATCAGCTCTATACTCTCGGCAGGATCCTGGAGGGTGCATGGGAGTTCGCCAACCAGTCTACATGTGGTTTGTGGATTTGGAGAAGGCGTTCGATCGTGTCCCTTGCTATATGTATGTAAGTATGGGGTTCTGGAAACCTTGGTAAGGGCCATTCAGTCCCTGTTCGACTGGTGCCAGAGCTTGGTCCGCATTGCTGGCAGTAAATCTAATCTGTTTCCGGTGGGAGTTGGACTCAAGGTTGCCCTTTGTTACCGATTCTGTTCATAACCTTTATGGACATAATTTCTAGACGCAGCCAGGCCGTTGATGGAGTCCGGTTTGGTGAGCTCAGGATTGGGTCTAAGAATCAGCACCTCCAAATCTGAGACCACCGGAAAAGGGTGGAGTGCCCTCTGTGGGTCGGGGATGATATCCTGCCATCCTGACAGACAGATTGGTGCGGCGTCTGCAGTAATGCCAACTCTGCATTGGTCTGGAGCTGAGCCAAAAGGCGAAGCTCTCAATTTATCGGTTGATCTACGAACCTATCCTCACCTATGATCACGAGCTGTGGGTAGTGACTGAAAGAACGAGATCACGGATTCAAGCCGCCGAAATGGGTTTTCTCTGCAGGGTGTCTGGGATCTCTCCCTTAGAGATAGGGTGAGAAGCTCGGTCATCCGGGAGAGGCTCAGAGTAGAACCGCTGCTCCTCCACATTGAGAGAAGAAGATGGTAGAAGAACGATGGATGGATCATCCTGCAAAGCAGTCTCATACGGGCAGAGTATGTTAATATGCCAGTGATTGAAGCTTTGATCTCTGTTCAGATCTCATTAAAGCGTCCTTTTTGAATGCTCTGTTCTTCTTAGTTGATCACCCATATCCAATTAGACATTAAATTTGACAAGAGCAGAGGAACTTCTGCTTTTTTCCTTCCTCTCCTCCAATATTTTAAATTCACAGTCTTAGTCACACTTGGCTGACGGATGATTAATGCAGCGCTCTGTGCCACGTCTGCAGACGGAGGGTCTTATAACAGGAGGGTGTTAATGTGCTAAAAGCAGTGGGAGATTTAGAAATGTTACATTTGTGACTATGTGTTTCCCTCCTCCTTTTGTCTTTTCAGTGTCGCTTTTTCCGGGGGAAGAAATCCAGAATCAACAAATAACAAGTGTGTTTGGGGATTATTTTGACCTTCTTTTCTCATTATCATCCTGCTGTTATGCGGTGTCCCCTAAAGTATGTGTTTGTTCAGGATCAACATCAACCCTTTGTGTAAAGCCCCAGTCGTGTGATCACTGTGCTGTTTTCTCAACTGTGACATTGCGGAATCTGTAATCACTCACCGGGTTTTTACATTCATTATTCCAGCCATAATAAATAGTTTGTAAAATGCACCGCAGTGAATTCTGAGCATTAATTACGCATCGCCACTTATTATTCAGCAGTGACGATTCCAGGTTTTACAGGTGAAAGCCAGAAATACCCATACTCTGCTTATGTTTTGTCATGTTGGGGGTTTTCTGTGTTTGCATTTGGTGATTCATGAATCGTGCTGTGTTCCAAGTGAGCTGTTGTTTGCAAACAAAGAGAGCAGTGCAACACAACCAGGCGGAGCAACCTGTGATATTACAAGTCTTCTCTTGCCTTAAATCTACAACAGATTTTTGTCGTCTCCACTAACACATCTTCCTTGAAAAACCATATACATTTTCAGAACCAGTGTGGCCACAGTAGGGTCAGCCTACCCAATGGATGGATGGATGATTGCTTGGTTCACCACTTTGCTCCTGACTGAATAACATGACATGGCTTGTTGTGAAATTTTGAATAATGTTACTTCACAGCTTTCTTTGTACATTTCATGTATGTCCTGTATGACAAACACAGGATTTACCAGTAACATTAATGAAGGTTCCACTCCAGTATTAACAGAGCTGTGTACTCTATACTGTACTGTGCAAAAGTACATATATATATATATATATATTAGGGATCCACCGTTCCAGAGGGGGGAGCTGCGCTTCTGAGAGCGCGTGTGCTGAATATGTCACTTCCGGGTACTGGCCAATCACAAGACTCTGTCTTCTGGGTGTGAGAGTTGAGTCTCAAATCTCGCGGCTGGAAAACACGGTCAGAAAAGAGGATTTCTATTGGCTCGTTTACAGCAACTAGGAGGTTTTTGACCATAAAAAAACTGCTTCTCTCTCTCCACACATCCATACCCACAATTTTATCAATTCTTTCAATACTATAAATAAATCGGTATCTATACAATATATAATATATGTATTATCTATATATATATGTCGTACCAGTGGGACTGTTACAGTTTTCGGTGATTTGACGGCCATAACTCTTGAGGGCTGCGGTGAGGAGGCATTTTGTGGACGGCAAACTTTGCGAGATAACGCAAACATTTGCGAGATAATGCAAACATTTTTTATTTTTTTCCTCCATGTCCCTTAAGGTTCTCCGTAACAGTGCGACTCAGAGCAAGCTATCATTTATGTCGTCATCACCGTCTCTTTCACTTGGGGCAGCATGGTGTATTTGTAGTTGTCGTTTCTGTGAGTGGTTTAAAATTTACCACTGTTATTTAAATAAAGTTTGTGGTTTGACTATTTCTGTGCTTTTAATTATTTTTACAATGCAATATTGACTTTGCTAGTCTGTGTGGTTTTATATTAAGATATCGAATCCGTACCGATACCGTGGCCCAAAAACCGTGATGCATACCGAACCATTGGAAAACTGTCCCGTTGTATCCCTAATATACATATGAAGGCTTTCTAAGCAATATGTTTTTATTCTGGACACATACTAGTCAGTATTTCACTCTGTAATGATTTTTGCACCTAGTAAAAGAGGCGAGAATACTGTTTATTGATTCACTGAGGATTTTTTTTTCAGGACACTGTAGAACTGATACAACAGCACAAATGGAATAAACTGCACTGTACAATAAAAAGCACAATAAAAAAACAAGTTATGAATATAGTCTGTGTGTTTTATTAGGTTCAAGATATGAGTTGTTTGGATTAAAGAAACGACTCACAGAGACTGGAGATATTAAAATCCATTACTGCAAAGCGCATTTGAGCTCTGTGTCGAAACTATTTCGCCAAATTAAAAGTTTATGTTTAATTGTGAAGCAGAGAATAACAATTAACTCTTTCCAAAACTTTCTATTCTGAGAGCATCGCCTCGGTCATAAGGAGATTGAGTGAGGAGTTGTGGGTTGAATCTGTGAGTTATTTGTGCCTTTTAGTGCTAAACCTCTGTTGTTCAGTGATGTGAGTAACAAAACCAAATTAAAGTCAATGCCTTTCCCAGTCGAGCCCTTGAATCCCCCCCCAGTACATCCATATGATTATCGCTTTGTTGTAAAGACTTTTTAATCAAGTAATGAGACGTCCCCAGGTTGTGTACATGGCAGGATATAAGCAGGAGACATTTTAGCCTCAGCTGTCAAACTGTTGTTGTTTATTTGGGAATTTACCCAGCTTTGCTCTGTTTGTTGAGGGACAAAGCATGTTGGAAGAGAAAAGCAAGACGGACAGAGATTCAAGAGCCTTGGCCTGCAACTTGGATTTTGAATTCAGGTCAGACAGTCTGCTTGTTTACTTGCCTCCACTAATAAGCAGTCCTCGCAGATACTTACTTTCTCATACTCTGCCTCCAAAAAGTAGAAATGAAGGTCAATGTATAGAATCCTTAAGTGAGGACTCTGTAAATTGGCCTGAACTTTTGCTTTTCCAGTGGAAGGACAGCTTCTGCACCGTGCAGCTATACACTGTAGTGTGGTTTAGTGAAGCTATTTCCGTTGGAGAAAACTGTATTTCTGCTCCTTTGTTTGTGCTGACACCGAAAAACATCACTGCTTTTTGATTTTGAGGGGCCCCCATTCAGACCTACATTGCTTTTTTCTTTGTTACTGCTTCTATACCTTAAAAAAAACACACGCACACACTGGGTGACTATATCATCACCAAGGAGTCCGTGTATGAGTGTGAATGAGTGCAATGATTAATATGTGCTGCATGTTTTATAAAACATCCACAGTTTTCTTGTTGCAACACACCTGATTCAAATAAATGGGTGGTTACCAGGTTTCTGCAGTGCTTGCAGATGAGCTGAGCATTTGAATCAGTGTGTTGGAGCAGGGAAACATCTCAAACATGCAGGCCAGTGGGTCCTCAGAACCAGGGCTGAGAAACGCTGGTATAAGATAAAGGGGAAAAGACTGTAGAGGCATGCAGGCTCAGCACATGGACATCAGCAGGTGCTGCTTCTGGCATCTTGATTAGTCAGCCTTAAGTAATTGGGAGCATTGGACAGGTGCTCCCTGTCAGTTTAAAAGCACCTCAGCTACTCACCTGCAAGATAATCACACACATGTAATACACAGCTTCCAGGACCCAGACTATGGGGTTTTCAGTCTGCATCCCAGACTCTGTAAAATGTCAATCCGTTTGATGCAAACATATACAAGAAAAAAATATTAGTCATCACATTATGAAACACATGTTGATGTAAAGTGGAAAAGAGAAGATTTCAATTGGACATGGGGGTCTCACAAGTGCCCCTTGAAGAGAAACCTATGGATGTATAAGATATTGCAAGGCTGTAAGATGATACATTGACTGAATTCACTGGTATTAAACGAGACACCTTCTTCATATTGAATCATAAAATGACAATGATGCAGACATTTGGGAAACATGTTCAACTGAAATACTGGCTTGAACTGTGTTAATGTTTTGATTTGTAGTTTTGTAGTTTGTTGTGCCAACCACTCCCTGCCAACACCTTGTAGCAGTTCAACACACACACAATGTCAGCAGAGTGTTGGAAACGCTAAACTTTACCTTACCTAAAAAGCCTCAGTTAACCCTCAAAAACATCACAACCTGAGGTGAAGGAAAAACAAAGCTTTGCATTGAAGATTTGTTTAAATAGCCTTTGAAACAGCTGTTTCTAGGTTCCCTGGGGCCCCGAAGCAAAGAAGGACAATCTGGGATCTCTTTTAATCCCCACCATGAACATATTGACCTCATACATATGCCATCTTGCATAGACTCTTGACTCCAGCAACAAACTTGTAGGGGCCCCTGATACGCTGTACCCCGATGTTGCTGTAGTTTCCGGACAAACTGGTGTCATTGCTGTGGGGCTGTATCAGTCGCCTGTTGGGGGCCCCCATATGGGGACCGTAGTTTGTCTACCCCTTTGCTGCAGCTCTGGTCTGAAAGCAGAGAAGAAGCTGTGACAACAGACCATGACATGCTGGTGTGAATCATTTTCTTCGAGACAGGGAGGCAACACGGGGAACTTCAGCTTCAACTTTAGCTAAGGCTCTCTCTTTCCCTTTGCCGGTGGATATTTAATACATATAACCTTTTCATAGTCTTGTTATTATCACCTTGTCATCTCCTCTCATCGTGTAATAATTCTCTGCTGTTCTAAAGCAGACACACACAAAAATTTACCACATTCAATGTTTTAAAAAGTAAAACAGTTACAATGCCAGGTATGAGAGCAGTTTAAACTGATATGTTCTTAATTTCCTCAAACGTTTAATAATTGTCTTTACAATGCTGCATTTATTTGCTGCCAGTGTTAGGTGAAGTGGTGTCTTCTTAAATTTGATAATTGATGGATCTGTCTGCATCAATGTGGTCCCACTCCAGTGTCCACTAGATACATTGCAGATATTTTTTCATTTCGTCCCCCCTTCTGCAAGCATCCTGAAAACATGTTATTTAGACAACTCAAAAGCTGCTTTGCGGCTGTTTGTTTTCTTTTAAAATGTCACCGCTTGTTTTAAATGGCTATAGTTTGTCAAATGGCACAGCTGTCATTAACCAGACTCCTGACACCAGCCATCATCATTTTTGTGCACAAGCCCCAAAGTAAAAAAAAAAGGTTACTACTCCTCATCCCCTTTGATTACAGCCATAACCTTGAATCCCCTCTGAAAGTTAGCTCCTTAAATTTTACAACCATAAAGACAGCACGAGTGGAAGAGACACTGAATCAAAGCAACAGACACATAAATAAAGTAAGAATAAGACTTGGCTGTTTTTCTCTTGTCTGCAAAGGGGAATAAAAGGCCTGCAGTCCTAGTTTTGTTTTATTTTTGTGGAAATTATTTTGCGCTCAATGTGGATCCTAGAATGTTTAGCACAAATAGAAGGAGACTTGGACCTGTCAAAATAATATAGAATATGTCAAAGTTGTAGACCTTGGTGGTTGCAGAACAAAACACACTCGCAGTAGCGCTTTCAAGGCCAGTGCATTTTACTGGCGTAATGTTGAATTTCAAAAGGTTAAAACTGGACTTTTGTGTGTGTGTGTGTGAGAGATTCTGTCATGGTCATGAAATAATTATTTCTTCTGCACTGCAGCAGCTGTGTATCCTGAGAACTGGTCATCACTGGATTCGTGAGCCGTGACTGAATATCAACAAGATATTCAGAGAATTTTACATAGAGACACAGAGTGTATGATCACTGTGCTCATTCATATAACTCTTACATTTTTGCTTTGCTGATGTCACAAACTACAGACAGAGTAAAGTACTTCTGGTTAAAGCTTAAATTAAGACAAACCCATTAGCAAATGCATTTTATTATATTCTGGGAATGTAATCTCAAAACAAAGGGGGGAAGACTTTCATCCACACTTGTGACATATAAAAAAAGAATAATAAAACACTACACAAACCTCTTAATTAGATGATTCAAATCATGGGACAAATTGTTTTCAACAGCTGTGATGGGCCATGAACGTGGTGGAGCAGGATTCTGCAGGAGAAGCTGTGAAGTCATAATAAAGATGCTGAGTGTGATCTGTATGTGCACCCTTAACTTTATTTCACAGTACTTTGTCTGAAAGCAGATAACATAGTATTAAGAAATAAAATCAAATGAAATGAAGACATTTTTGTGCTCTTGTTTGTTTTGATGCACTTGAACAGCAACTGTTGATCTTTCTAAAGGTTTTTCTCAACACTTTAAACTCGTATTAGACACAGAGGAAGTGCTACAATATGCAGTATAAAAAACATGTCGCTAAATAGCTAAATTAACTAGAAACCTGGCTGCCCCCAGGAGATCGTGAAATGCTTATATATATATATATATATATATATATATATATACACATATATATATATATATATATATATATATATATGTATATATATGTGTGTGTGTGTGTGGGTATAAAAAATAACAAGAAATGGAGACTTATCAACAGGATCAACATAAAACAAAAGCAAATTTACAAGTTGTACACAAATCCAGAAAATCTTAAGGCGGTTGAAATATTAAGTCAGACAACCAAGTTAACACTTTACAATGTGCTTACATAACACATTCCCATCAGGCTCATGAATGCTTCATTTCACATTAATGAATAATCACAAGATGACTCACTTACATGAAATGGATGCGGTAAAAAAGTATGTCACATGAGAAAGTCCATTTTTGGGGACATGTCTTCTATCTCAGTTCACAATCTTTTAATATTTAATGTTAACACTGTGACACTGACACTCAAAAGTCAAGTGTAGGTGAAATCGTCCAACTCAAAAGCAGCAAACAAGTGCTAACCTTGAGTTAAAGGAGGTGTTCTGTATGTAAAAAAAAAAGTAGTTTTAAATCATTAAATTACCATGATAATGTCACCAGATATTATTACTGTTACTACTATTAGTTCTGCTGATGGCACAGACAGTTTATTCACAACTTAATGTGCAATTTATAGCCTTTACAGACTTATCCCTTTAGGGGTTGCCACAGCGGATTATCTTGCGGAACCCTTGTGTCCTCAAATTGTGTTTGTGTATCGAAAAGGGTCATCCAGAATTGGTTCCTCAAACTTCCCAGCAACCTTGAGTGTCTGTGGAGGAAGGGAAGTGGGGCCAGTGGTATATCATATATTTTTTCATTTGGCGTGCAGTAGCCATTTTAAACTCTCGTTGTATCTTACTTATTCCCCTTTAAAAAAACAACAACAAAGAAGAAATGTGTATTATCAGGAAATGATGCTTGTTGTTTGGTTGCAGGGTCTGGGCAAAGTTGTATTTATGGTGTTTAACATAAAACTAATTGGTATTATTATTGGCGTTCATTGGTGGAAAGACCAAAACGTTGGGAAACAGTTGAAAAAAAGTTGAGGAGGCAGTTTATTTAATACATTAAATACATGAAATTGTATAAGTCTATCATGTTATCAGCAATGTTTTGATCTAATGAAGTTGAGGTTTTACTTGCGCAATTAAATGGCCCCAAACTGGAAACTTAGCACAATCAACTGTTGCTCTTGTGTCTCTTCAACCAAACGTTGTCATTATCACATACTATTCAGGACTGGAGACGATCTTCAGCCTTGTATTATTTCTACCATCATTCTAGACTGAAAACTAAATTAAAACAAACATTCATTAATACATATGCAACAAATCATCATGAGCCCGTTTGGAATAAATTATATAAACAACTTGTGAAAAAAAAAGAACATTAAGTCTTCTATTGATTTATTTTTTTTAAAAAAGGAGTCATGTTGTACAAATTCACAGCCAGTGAGTCAAAGGATTCAGTTTCACATTCTCAAATTTTACTCTAGCATGTTGATATTCGTCTGGTATGTAGCTTCCATAATATACAAAAGATTTAACAGCCTAGCAGTTAATAACGAAAACGAAACCTCTCAGCAAGCAACAAGGCCCAGCCGAATAACAAACTACTTTCCTCCATTAATCTGATCGGATATTATTTCATATAATACACTGGAAGAAATATTAAAGCAAAGAACAATAAAAACAAACAGTCAGTAATTGCAATAAATAAATACTTCCTTGAAAATATACATAAAAGCTGCCATAGACAGATCAGAATATGTATCTGTTACATTCATCCATCGGGCTCTCCTGCAGAGAAGAGCAGCTGTTTACCTGCAGAACAGGTGACAACGTACAGCTGCTTTCCCTTCAAAGTTTGAGTGATTAATAATACGCTTCCAATACTACTTTGTGTGTGTGTGTGTGTATGTTATTGTTACCCAATGTTGTTCACCTTTAAAGAAGTAACTGATACGATAAAAAAAAGAGAAGGTCGACATAGACCCACTGCTGTACGATTCCCAGACCGTGCAGAGATAGTGTAAACATTTCAGCTTTTTCTACTTTGGTTCTAAAGATACAAATGGAGGTTTGCTAAACTGATGACTGAGCTTTATTTGCAGCACATGATATGCTGCAGCTCCTCTGTAACAAGTCTTCCAGGAAACCGTCCAGTGAAAATTGTGTTGAGTGAGGGGGGGGCTGAAGGGGACTTTAAACCTGAATCAATCTGTATATTCTGTAAAAGCTTGGAGAAGAATGAGAATAATAATAATAAAAAAAGAGACAGGTCGTGAAGGTAAAAAATCACAGGTTTCAAGTGGGACATGCCATTCTTAGCAACACGATACTCTAACTCGACAGCGCTCCATCTGATAAACCTGACTCATCCACTAATATGTTTCCATTTACACAGCAGACAATGCAAATATAGAAACCCATATCTGTACATAGTTTTGTGGAATTTAAACAAATGTAGGGCGGGAATTAAAAACAAAAAGTTCTTTCCCAAATGAATGGTCCAGATAGTTCATCAGAAAATATTGAGGTTTCATCAGACATATCCTCATAAAGTAGTTTCATATTACACAACAGGAAATACACTGTCACAGGACTTGGCCATGCGATACCAAAAACCTATAATCCATTGTAACATATATATTATTAATTTGCAATATATATTTTCTCTTTAATAGATAAAAGTTTTCCCTTCGGATGCTTTACATAATATGACAAATTTAAAGAATTTTACCCCATTATTTTCACAGTCAAAAAAAGGAATTTTATACACACATGTGAGTAGTTGGATATAATATGGTTCCATTGATTCAATGTCACATGAAATTCTTGTGTCATTTCTGCAACTTGTGGTCCATTGATTTTAAAAACACCTAAAGAGGTTTATGGTTTTTGTTGGGATGACACACCTTTCCAGTAGTCTAAAATGTCATGCAGGTCCTCATCCTTAGCAAACTGGACTTTCTTACGCAGTAATATATATATATATATATATATATATATACACATATATATATATATATATATATATATATATATGTATATATATGTGTGTGTGTGTGTGGGTATAAAAAATAACAAGAAATGGAGACTTATCAACAGGATCAACATAAAACAAAAGCAAATTTACAAGTTGTACACAAATCCAGAAAATCTTAAGGCGGTTGAAATATTAAGTCAGACAACCAAGTTAACACTTTACAATGTGCTTACATAACACATTCCCATCAGGCTCATGAATGCTTCATTTCACATTAATGAATAATCACAAGATGACTCACTTACATGAAATGGATGCGGTAAAAAAGTATGTCACATGAGAAAGTCCATTTTTGGGGACATGTCTTCTATCTCAGTTCACAATCTTTTAATATTTAATGTTAACACTGTGACACTGACACTCAAAAGTCAAGTGTAGGTGAAATCGTCCAACTCAAAAGCAGCAAACAAGTGCTAACCTTGAGTTAAAGGAGGTGTTCTGTATGTAAAAAAAAAAGTAGTTTTAAATCATTAAATTACCATGATAATGTCACCAGATATTATTACTGTTACTACTATTAGTTCTGCTGATGGCACAGACAGTTTATTCACAACTTAATGTGCAATTTATAGCCTTTACAGACTTATCCCTTTAGGGGTTGCCACAGCGGATTATCTTGCGGAACCCTTGTGTCCTCAAATTGTGTTTGTGTATCGAAAAGGGTCATCCAGAATTGGTTCCTCAAACTTCCCAGCAACCTTGAGTGTCTGTGGAGGAAGGGAAGTGGGGCCAGTGGTATATCATATATTTTTTCATTTGGCGTGCAGTAGCCATTTTAAACTCTCGTTGTATCTTACTTATTCCCCTTTAAAAAAACAACAACAAAGAAGAAATGTGTATTATCAGGAAATGATGCTTGTTGTTTGGTTGCAGGGTCTGGGCAAAGTTGTATTTATGGTGTTTAACATAAAACTAATTGGTATTATTATTGGCGTTCATTGGTGGAAAGACCAAAACGTTGGGAAACAGTTGAAAAAAAGTTGAGGAGGCAGTTTATTTAATACATTAAATACATGAAATTGTATAAGTCTATCATGTTATCAGCAATGTTTTGATCTAATGAAGTTGAGGTTTTACTTGCGCAATTAAATGGCCCCAAACTGGAAACTTAGCACAATCAACTGTTGCTCTTGTGTCTCTTCAACCAAACGTTGTCATTATCACATACTATTCAGGACTGGAGACGATCTTCAGCCTTGTATTATTTCTACCATCATTCTAGACTGAAAACTAAATTAAAACAAACATTCATTAATACATATGCAACAAATCATCATGAGCCCGTTTGGAATAAATTATATAAACAACTTGTGAAAAAAAAAGAACATTAAGTCTTCTATTGATTTATTTTTTTTAAAAAAGGAGTCATGTTGTACAAATTCACAGCCAGTGAGTCAAAGGATTCAGTTTCACATTCTCAAATTTTACTCTAGCATGTTGATATTCGTCTGGTATGTAGCTTCCATAATATACAAAAGATTTAACAGCCTAGCAGTTAATAACGAAAACGAAACCTCTCAGCAAGCAACAAGGCCCAGCCGAATAACAAACTACTTTCCTCCATTAATCTGATCGGATATTATTTCATATAATACACTGGAAGAAATATTAAAGCAAAGAACAATAAAAACAAACAGTCAGTAATTGCAATAAATAAATACTTCCTTGAAAATATACATAAAAGCTGCCATAGACAGATCAGAATATGTATCTGTTACATTCATCCATCGGGCTCTCCTGCAGAGAAGAGCAGCTGTTTACCTGCAGAACAGGTGACAACGTACAGCTGCTTTCCCTTCAAAGTTTGAGTGATTAATAATACGCTTCCAATACTACTTTGTGTGTGTGTGTGTGTATGTTATTGTTACCCAATGTTGTTCACCTTTAAAGAAGTAACTGATACGATAAAAAAAAGAGAAGGTCGACATAGACCCACTGCTGTACGATTCCCAGACCGTGCAGAGATAGTGTAAACATTTCAGCTTTTTCTACTTTGGTTCTAAAGATACAAATGGAGGTTTGCTAAACTGATGACTGAGCTTTATTTGCAGCACATGATATGCTGCAGCTCCTCTGTAACAAGTCTTCCAGGAAACCGTCCAGTGAAAATTGTGTTGAGTGAGGGGGGGGCTGAAGGGGACTTTAAACCTGAATCAATCTGTATATTCTGTAAAAGCTTGGAGAAGAATGAGAATAATAATAATAAAAAAAGAGACAGGTCGTGAAGGTAAAAAATCACAGGTTTCAAGTGGGACATGCCATTCTTAGCAACACGATACTCTAACTCGACAGCGCTCCATCTGATAAACCTGACTCATCCACTAATATGTTTCCATTTACACAGCAGACAATGCAAATATAGAAACCCATATCTGTACATAGTTTTGTGGAATTTAAACAAATGTAGGGCGGGAATTAAAAACAAAAAGTTCTTTCCCAAATGAATGGTCCAGATAGTTCATCAGAAAATATTGAGGTTTCATCAGACATATCCTCATAAAGTAGTTTCATATTACACAACAGGAAATACACTGTCACAGGACTTGGCCATGCGATACCAAAAACCTATAATCCATTGTAACATATATATTATTAATTTGCAATATATATTTTCTCTTTAATAGATAAAAGTTTTCCCTTCGGATGCTTTACATAATATGACAAATTTAAAGAATTTTACCCCATTATTTTCACAGTCAAAAAAAGGAATTTTATACACACATGTGAGTAGTTGGATATAATATGGTTCCATTGATTCAATGTCACATGAAATTCTTGTGTCATTTCTGCAACTTGTGGTCCATTGATTTTAAAAACACCTAAAGAGGTTTATGGTTTTTGTTGGGATGACACACCTTTCCAGTAGTCTAAAATGTCATGCAGGTCCTCATCCTTAGCAAACTGGACTTTCTTACGCAGTGCATGCCCTGCAGCCATGTACTCCTCGTCTTTGTGCCGTTTCCGGTGGAGTTTGAAACGCTCCCAGATGCTGTGTGAAGGTTTGCAGTAGTACTCAGGACTGGAGGAGTAGCTGAGGTTGTGATACTGAGAAGACAGCTGGGAATATGCTAAGTCTCTGGAGCGGGAGTGAGTAAGAGGCTCCAACATAGAGGATTTGTGACCGTCGGGTCCTTCGAGCTCCTCTATCTGAGCATCGGGATACGAGTGTCGGTGATCACTGTATTGACGGATCTTCTCTGCTTCGGCCCTAAGCATGTTGGCAGTAGGTGTGACAGTGAGGATGGTCTCTCCTGTTGGGGAGGTTTTCTCTATGTACTTGGATTCAGAGCGATAAGGCCTGGGGCTTCGCATGGGCCCTCCTGTGGCAGTACTGGGCCTCTTTGGTGAAGCATTAGAGGTCCGATGCCTCTGCAGAGAGTGATGGTAGCTGTCCTGGTATACTGGGGACAGAAGGCCAGATTTATTCTGTGGGTGTTCTGATAAAAGTACGAGCTGAGGCTCTGCTGTGGACACTGCTCCAGATTTCACCCCTTGGAAAGAGGTGGATTCAGACTTCAGAGCATCAATGCAGTTGTTAATTATCTGGTTGACTTTATCCACCTCTTTTGCAATGGTAGAAATTTCTGCCACAGATCCTTGGCTATTCCCAGCCATTCCCATGTCACATTCCCTGCGTTCGTGGTGGTCCACACTCCGCACCTCCATGTAATTCCCCTTCATCATTTTAGGAGTGTCACTTATCTCTTGGAATTTGTATTGCTCCATTTCCCCAGCGGATGGTAAGTATGGCATGCGTGCCATACTCTCCCCGGCCAACAACTGCTTCTGTGACATTCGAGAAATATTTCCCCCTTCCAGTTCTTGACCATATTTGAGTTCCATGATATTTTTCTTCAGGCTGCTTGATTTTTTGTGCTTTTCATCTTGCTGACGCTTTCTTCTCAAACAGTAGTAGACCACCCCGAGAAAAATCACCATGCTGAAGAGGCAGCCTAAGATTGTCATAATGTAATGAGTAGCAGTTGCATTATTTACAGCTCTGTCCTTTTCAGCACGAGGGCCTGTAGTGACTGTCAGACAAGTGTGGTTGTGTCTTAAAGAGTTACGCACTGACGCAACACAGTATGTGTAGTTAGTATGGGGTTTAAGGTTTTTCAGTTCAATATCCTTCTTTTCTTCGGCAAGAGTTTGGATATCTGTGAAGAAACTGTTGTTGTACAGAACAAGGGTGTACATCTTTTTGAAAGGATTGGGAATCTCAACTGAGATGGTTGCGCCTGTATTTGTTACTTGCTTCACTTTTATCACAGGAGTGACTTCCTCAATGTAGGTTGAACTGATAGTAATGTCATCAGGCTCAGTGCCTGATGGACAGTCTTCCAGCCCACAAAGCGTTGCGTCTGGTGGGGGTGTTGGTGACTCAGTGGGCATAGCAATAAATGTTGTCATGTTATCATCAGTACACACCGTTGTGAGCATGTGAAGCGCATTTCGATATGTTGGATTGTTTGGATTCTGGCTCAGTAAGCTATAACCAGAGACGCCCGGTGGGGAGTTGCAGACCATCCGCTCGTTTGTCCTGTTTGGGAAAACTGAGAGCCATTTGACAAAACCAAATAATTCACACGAGCAGTTGAAAGGGTTGGTGTACAGCTCACAGGTGGTCAGTTTAGTTAGACTAGTAAACGTGGACCCATCTAACTGCTGGATACGGTTCATAGAGAGGTCAATGTTCTCTATGTTGGGGCATTCCCAAAAGGCATTGGGTGTCACTGTCTCTATCAAGTTTGCCTGGAGGTAGAGGTATTGCAGCTTTCCTAAACCCCTGAGGATTCCCTCTGTCAGGTTCCGCAACTTGTTGAAGCCCATTTGAAGGACTTGCAGGTTAAATTGAGCAGAAAAGGCCCCATCCTCTATGTAGGAGATTTCATTCTTTGTCAGGTTCAGGTAGGTCAAGTTGGCAAAGCGGCTAAGAGCAGAATAATGGATGCTTTTGATTTTGTTTTCATTCAAACGAAGGTCCACAATGGTGCTATTGATATGCTGTGGGATGGCCTCATAAGGTGGTTGGTTTTGGCTACAAATTGCAAGCCATACAAAGCCCTTTTCACCCTCAATTAACCAGCAGTCTCCCCTGACTCTGCCAACATGAGTAAAATATACAATGGCTACAGACCAAAACAAGGCACTCATCACCATGCCTAAGCTGCAGGCCATTGGTGCTTCACTGAGAGTAATGTGCAGGGCCAGAAAATGATAAGAGGTCGATGCCGCTGTGGTTTTAGTACAGCTGAGACGATCCCGTTGGAAAAACAGCTGGTTGTTTCACTGTTTTTATGGCCAGAAACAGTCCTTTTATTAGCCTCCTCTTCATTGATGGATGGTGTTGTCACCATGTAACAGTCAGAAAAATGTGGAGTATTTGCCTTTATACTGCTTTTCTTTCATTAAGGTGTTCCTGCAGTGAAGATGTGGCGGTGTGGTTTAAAAGAGCTTTCGCCACCTCAGGTTGGCTTGTGCTTATCTCCTTAGAGGTTACCATCATTTAATGATCTCATCTTATTTTTTCTGCAAGTGTCCTCCTCGCTGTGTCTCCCTCGTGTGCATGGAGGAATAACCTGCAATATGAAGACAGATGAACACAAAGGGGACATTAATTAAACCTCATTTTTAATAAGGTTACTAAATTTACATTGCATACATTGTTACTGAAATTCTTCACTCATAACCTTGCATTCATATTTATTGCAACCCCCCACCCCCGTTATTCATGCTCTGCCAATTATTTTGTACACAAAATAAGAGGTGTTGTCAGTCCCTGTGGCAGAATGCTAATCAAGGAAACCATTGGCCAATTACGACTTGACAGGCTGGGAAAAGTAGGGTCCCTGTTTTCACACCATTAACCTGCGGACTGTCACACACAGCAGAGGGAGGCTAGTGTTAAGAAGCTGCATTAAATCAATTATACAACACCACATGAAATGACATTTTGGGTCAATGTATTTAGGGTTTTCTTCAGAAAAAAACCTTCATGCATGAATAAAAAATCTGCACTGGGTTATGGTGTGATTACAGGATCATACTGGATTAAATTAAAATGAGTTTCATTCTTTTTAGACTTTTATATTTAATCTTGCCCCTTGAATATAGGATACGGCATAGGCAACAAGATCGGTTTAGCAGTTTATCAGCTCTGTGACATCTAAGTAATGGAAAAGTTATATAAAATATATATAACAACAATAGTTTTAGTAGAGAAAAAAATAGTCTGTTAAATGTCAGGTAAAGACAGTCTCTAAAGTATAAGCCTCCTGTTTTCAAAACTTTGAGTGCTCCAAGAGACTGTTGTAGGTCTGCCTTAATTAAAGTTTACTGACCCTTTTACTACAAACAATTGACACCACGTCAAAGAGGTCACAGATGTGGCAGCATTTTGTATCAATAACCAAAAGTGTGTAAACTTTCCTAACTTTGCTGTGTCAACCCTTATTCACAGTTAACATTTGACCTAGAGACTTGTTTTTTAAAATGAATCAAAAAATGTCTAATCACGACTAAGTTTGGACCCTGCATTAAGTTTGTTCACGATATAATATAGTAAAAGGCTCTTCCTCCAATATAGGCCAGGGTGTTTTACCTTTTGTGGAGACACAATCGGGTGGGAAGAGACCGCCTGACACAACAGAGATGATCAGACTGTTCAACAAGATTAAGCGTGACAGTTCATGGCAGAGAGAATAGAGCTCAAGTTGAAACCAAACCTTTCTACTGTGGCCCACAAGGTCCACCCCTGCTGTCATTTGACCTTTTACAATCACAGCAGTGTTGTAGTTCTCCTCATTTTACATCAATGTGAATATGTAAATGCCACTGCACAGAAGTCATTTGTCATTTTTGATTTGACCCTATTGGCACTGAAACCCCTTCTTCTTTTCGATAACAGTGGGTCTGCAACCCAATGCCTCCATGCTACTCCTGTTTTTGGCAAAGTTATGTTTTCTCCAAATTCAGAAAGAGTTTATCAATTAGCATTATTTGTCGATAATATAATTGATACTTCTCTGCAACGTGATGTGTTGGAGCCTGGGTGGAAATGTGTGATCAATTAGTGCAGTGTAAAACATTTTTTTTCTGCATTCAGCGGTTGAGAATAGGTTGAAATGACTTGTGTGTCATTCCAAGCACTGCACTGTATGCTGAGAAACAGATAGACTGGAACATTGTTTTCTATAATCTGAGTTTTTAATTGCACCTTTCCATGAAAGACATGACCTGCAATTGGAATGGGGTGATCAGGTAAAAGCAGCTGCTGAAATCCAGAGCAGGAGTAAATGCCATAGTGGTGGACCCTGCAACAAAATGCCAAAGGCTGCTATTATGACACCCTCATCATGAAAGTGCAGTGGTGAAGAAGCAGTGAAGAAAAAAACACTCACCAAAGCCCCTGGGAAGATAAAGGTTCCAAATCAAATGTTCCATGAAATGAATATGAAAAATACACCTCGGCCGAATATCTGGCAAGGCAAGAGCTTTTAAAAGGAAAAAAAAAACGGTGTCTTGTTATTATTCCCCAGTCTGTGACCTTTATCGCAAATACCGCACGGCAGAGACCGAGCCCATCTGACCCGACCTCCGCTTGCTCACAGCTTGGCACGTGGTAAAAGAGACTTTAGTGGCTAAATGGAAGTTTAAGTTAAAGTGAAAAATCTCCTCTCATTTTCAATGCATTGGCTGTGATTTGTTTGCACACAGTGACTCACTCTAGTGAGCTGCCAACTGATTATGGCTCACTAGTGGAACCCATGCATAAATTATGGACAGACTAGTGCAGCATTTTTTGGAATAGATAGTAAAATGAAAGTGTGCCCCCACTGATAGTGATATTTTATCTTGATTTAAAAAATAAATAAATAAAAAGGTTATCTTAATTCTGCCACTTGTGTCCTGATAAATCCATGGAATATGAAAAGGCCTGGAGTAGAAATTTGCTGAGGGATAAGCAGAGCATCAATCTATATTAAAATGAATATTTACTGTTTTAGTTTTATGGTAATCACACCAACTTGTCGATCTTCAAGTGAGTGCGTGATAGTGTATATTTGTCTCATGGAAGTTTGGGTCTATTTGACACCAAAGACCTACTTCATATAATGGCAGCAATATGTAAAGTCCAGTTCTGAGTGCAGCAGCCCGGAACACCCAAGGCATCTATTTCCCTATCAGACACAGGCAGCCATTCCACAGTCACTTTTCCATTTAGGCTTTATGTGCTGGGTAATGAAGGCTTTACTTTTTCATAGCCCGTTCTCTGGATAACCCTATTGAAACCCTGCTTTTGACAAGTGATTCAAAAACAGCCTTGTAAATGTATGTTTTTGTTGCTTCGGGCCCATCCATATAACTGAATTAGTCATTGGCTCCTTTTTTTAAATCTTTAAAACTCACTGCCTCATGTTTGTATGCCTCTGTCATGTCTCTAAGTCATGTTAAATACATCTACTGTATGTCTGTCCAATATATAATAGGAGTTTTTTTACTTAAGTTTTAAAAAGCTAGAGCTAAACACTGAGATTAAAATGTCGTTTTAAATGCAAGATCTAGCAAAGATAGTGTCAGTTACTAGCATCATACAACTGAATGTTACTAAGTTAGAACAGCCCATGCTGATTTTGGTGGGAGGTACTCAGGAGACAGCCACAAAAAATGTTATTATCTAATGCTCCAGTGTGTAAATCAGGACACACTACACCTACACATGGATGTGCAAAACTGAGCAATAGCATCCATCCATCAATAGAATGCAAGAGAGCAGGTGGAACTATATGCAGGGGGGACAGAATTTCAAGTCGTCCAAATCACACAGAACTACACGAATAGTGATTGGATCACAGACTGCATCTAAATCATCAGTGGATAGGGTTCAGGTCAGGGTCACAGTTCGTGTGTAGACCCTTCTCTGTGATTTATGGCATGTTTCCACCAAGTGGAATGGTTGAATTTGGTACGGTACATATTTTTTGGTGTTTCCATTTGGAATTGTATCAAAATAACCATCCCCAACCATTCCACTGTTTGGTAACCTTCCCCTGCAGTACCAAAGTATGTATGTGTGGTACGGTACACATGGAGCTAGACCCACGGCAGTCAGCTGATTGAGACGAGTGTGTTTTGATGTCTTTTTTAACAAACAGCCACAAACCAAGCAGAAAAAAAAAAACGAGCTGCTGGATGTCCTCCGGCACAGAGCACAGAGATGGCCATCGGGCACAGAGCACACCCGTCTATCAAGTAAAGGTACTGTTTTCAGTTGAAACAGAAGCCTGACTGAGGGCTTTACCATCCCAAACTGCACCATACTGTGCCATGATGGAAACACGGCCCTAGACAAGTTCCGCACACTTACGGGGTTGAGCCTAAAGTTGATAGCAGTAGTGTGTTTTCCTGTGTTTGTGAATTACAACTTGTGTAATTTTACAACAAAATGTAATTGACTAATCAGATGTTCTTTCTTTTTCTTGCAGCCATCTTGTGGTAAATCACAGAAGACGTGGCACACTGAGGAGAGTGCCGAAGTAGATGTGGTAGTGACAGGCTGGGCACTATGTAAAGGGAAGTCATTGAGCTGCACAAGCCCTCTGTGCTTCACTGGAGCCTTTATATGTGAAGCAGGAGAGTTGTGCTCTCTCACACAATGCCTCAGGAGAACTGCCCCACCAAAAAGCCTTCAAGGCAAACTTTGACAGAAGCTCCAGACCACCACACTGTGAAAACAATCTTGAAACTACGTATCTCATTCTCACAGAGTCATACATTGTATGCAACCTAGCCAGACCTCACCTTAGCACACTCACTGACTATCTCTGCCTCCCATTCCTCTGTTTCTTATTGTATCTGTCCAGCCAATTTCACCTTGTATACCATATGAATATTTTTTTTCTGTTCTGTCTCCAAGTGGCAACAAAAGTGTGATATGAATGAATCTGTTTTTACACTTCAGAGCTGTGCTTTTTTTGTTGTTTCCCTCCGTGCTTCCTATCTTGTGCTTTGTGTGGCGGTGAAGGTGCCGCAATCTCTGTGGGCCCTCCTCATCCATACCAATGACTGCCCTTTATTTGATGTCATTGAAAATGCATGCACTTCTTGCGGGAAGAATGAAAAGAAGTAAAGATGGGAAACCAGAAGTGGCAAATCAATTGAGATGAAATGGAACTACTTCTCTTGGGGAGGGAAAACATTGTGCTCATTGAGATACTGAATTGCTTTGGAGGGAGGGAGACTGAGGGCACGCATGCTTGGGTTATATCCAAAGATATTAAAGTCATACTTTAGTTTGGAGGGAAAAAAAACTGTCCTTTTATGACTTCACTGATATACTTTTTGGACATCATGTGTCTTTCCCTAGACTTCAACAAATTGGCTCTTTTTTTTTTAGTTATCTTGCAGCTGATGAAAATCACATATTACCTTGATGCCCATTTGTTTTCCCAGACAAAGCCTTTTATCCCTACCTAGCAATTGGAGTTGCTTCCTCATATAAATCAGAGCCTTTCAAAGCATTCAGCACATTATTTATCTCAATGTGACCTTGTGGAGCTGGCGTTTAGTGATAAATATAGTGATAAGGCATTGTATTTGGACTTAGTCATTTGGGGTGGGACATTATATCAATACGTCAATATGCTCATACTGACTCACAAGATACGATTATTGATGTGCTCGTGCCAGTGTCGATATTTTAATTTTCCCCACCATTTTGGTTCACCAGTGTCACTACTTCATGATTTGAAGAGCAGTGGCTCTTATCACAGGAATAAAAGTAGAATGAATGGAAATGAAATGGTAAAAGACGCTGATAGTACGAGGATAGTGGACACTGGTGAAAATAATGTTACCCTGTGCCTAGTCTTTTATTGATCATTTCAGTTCATCTTCAGTTATATATTGGAATACACTGATTAGGACATAATTGTTTAATGGGCATTGTGCTACTTATGTAGAAGACTACAAATCAGTTTTTTTGGTTGCAATTAATTGTAGTGTACTTCTTCATTTATGTCACAAGAGGCAGCAAAATAAAATAAAATAGAGAAAAAAAATTACTAAGAAAATACTACAAAGAAAGATTAATAGGCATGACAATAACATGATGTTTTTTGTGAAATCTGAATCACCAAAATACCCTTCCTCCCTTTTTCCTGTATAACACGTGTTATATCTAAGCTACAGTGACCTTTGCACACTGGATAGGATGTCACTAGTCTACATTTTTTGTAGTAAAATTCTGCTTCACAATGTGAAACATTTAGACCACTGTAGACACACGTCACCACAATTATGCAGACCCTTGCCTTGAGTACATAAACGGCTTATTCTATTAAATACTTATAGTGGATTGTGCATTAGATTTCTGCTGATAAAGTCTCATAAATGTCACATACTGAACCGTTAAAGTTTCAAAGAGGTTAATAAGGAAAAAATAATATTCTACTTAAGCCAATTAGCATTGGTTCCTGCTAAATGATCAGTATGTGGGCTGAATTACGGTGATGCTGATCATACATGTGTGATGAACGATAAAATAAGAGATCATTTTGTGGATAATTAAGGCCACTGAGTGCAAAGGATGAACTGCCACAGAACAGGCACAGGCATCCTGAATGTGAAAATGCTTTTTGGTGCATTGCATTCGAAAGTTATATTGAGTCCACTCACTACTTGGTATTCCACACAGATGTCATACTTTGTAAAACTTTAAATGACTTACTGCCCTGCCATCTCTTGTAAATTACCAATATCTCACTCTATTGTTCTTGGTGTATCACAGGTCCTCGGCAGCCTCCTGGCCTGCTGCGACTCAAGCTTATTCGAGAACAAAAAAAAAATCTCATTACATACTACAAGCTCTACTTTGGGTGACACCTTTTATAAAGATGATAAGCCATGGAGAATGGCATGGTATTACACTGCATCAGTGGAAACAGATGCTTTCGTGAAACTCTGCATGAGAATTGATGTACTGTATCCCTGCAAAGTAGTTAGTCAAAAAACAAGACACCGGAGTCGTGCATCTTTCACAGCGCTTTCCAGAATTTACTGTTCTGATCTTTCCATATAAAAGAGAATTCTATAACAAATCATAACAGTTACAGTCTCCAGAAAAAGAAAAAAAAAAAAACGGGTATTGAGAGCATTTATCAAAGGGAGTGGAGTAATGAAGAGTTTAATTTAATTCTGTACAATTGAGAATGAGATACAACTTGGAATAACACCTGAAGGTTTAAATGCAATTTTCCAGGCCATCAACTGACCATCAGTTTGGCACGATCTTTTGCCCTCCAAGCCAACACGTGCGCCCGCAACATCTATATCTGCTGATTCTGAGCTAAAGTCTGAGCTATCGTGCAGCCACCACACACCAGAGGAACTTATTAAAACTCACCATTCAGAGGATTTAACCTGAAGCTTTAACATCTCATGTTTAGAGACGGATGAAAAGCGATAAAGTTAACATATGCTGACAAAAGTCTGTGTTAAGACATCTATCGTTTGTCAGTTAGCCTCGCCATGCGTGACCAAGCTTTTCTCCAATTAACCTTCACAGAGTGACAGGAGCTAATTCAATTGTGCTGGACTGAAGCGCCCGCGCTCGTGACTGACAGCTCAACTTGTCTCACTTTCCTGATTGACAAGCTGCGAACAAGAGCATCCATTCTCTGTGCTGGATGTGTCTGTCTGTCTGGCCTGATGGACTACCTGACACATTTAGGAAGAGGACATTATCACTTTCAAATGAACTCTGCTATGCGACAATGAGAATGATGTATTGTGTCCTACATAATCAAACGATTAGCTTCAGGTTAATGACACTTAAATCAAGGATTTAACGTCTATAGCTATGTAAAAATCCATGCACTATTTTGGCAGTGCAGCTCTGCTCATGGAAAAAATATGAGCTCTAACCCCCCCCCCCCCCTAAAAAAAGAGGCTGAGGTATATGTATATTCAATTAACTTGAGCATGCATTCAAAATTCACTGTAGAACAAAATGCTCTTAGAGGAGGAAGCTTCAGTGGTGGAGGGAGTGGAATTTATTGTATTTGTTATTCTCATATTCTCTGCATGTTTTGCAGACAGGAATCGTGAGCTTGCGCAATTGGAAAATGAAACTAAAATGGGTTTGTTGCCTGAGCGAACTACCACGAGGCTCCGTCTCTGCTGTCACTGATTACTTCTTCACTGCTCCTTTTCCTTCGGTATATCTCCGTATAGGTGAGGGGCATATTTATGATATCCATAAAAGGCCACAATCACACAATAACAACATGAATGAAGGCACTCCAAGAAACCCTGTGAAACACAGCTTCCATCAAAGGAAATGTCTTTAGCTCATTGTCCGTAGCAGTTTCCTTTTCTACTCTCAGATAGGGCTGACCTGAGTTCTATTTATGATTTGAATTGCGATGTGACTTTAAGCTCCAGTTATGTATTTACTATGTTATAGATTTAAAACAAAATTGGAACATAAACAAACTATTAATTTACATAACTCTAATAAGACATGTATTGTTTCCAATGAGCATTATTATGAAGCACAGAACAGTCAAAAATAGTGCACTAAATTTTTCACATTGCAATTTTTTAGAAAACAACTTAATGATTTCATGTACTCGTACCATTACCTTGTGCAATGCGGTTGTACATCATAATGGTGCATTTGAGTCAAAAATGTATCAATTCCACTTTTGTCTTTTAAATTCCAGAAGAGTTCCTGTGTAACATGCAGATTATTCTGTCTCTGTCTTTAGTAACTTAAGACTAGGAAACAACTACAAACCCCCTTAGTCAAATTTTAGAATGAGGTAACAGATTTAACAGGAGAGGAGAAAAATAAAATATAAATACAAGTCTACAATTTCAGGGACTATTAATTAAACAATAAATTCACCAAAGAATCAAACTAAGATGTACTATAGCTGTCTCAACACTTTCAGCTGCTGGTTTAATTTCTCCAAAAGGTTTCCGAGCCAAGTGTGTTATGTATATCTGATATGTGATATATAATAGAAGTTCTGGTGTGTAATACAATTAATGATGAAGTGAAATTGGCTTTCATAGTAGGGGTGAAGAATTGGTTGTATGTGGTTTTTACATCAACACTGACCTTGGCGAGCACGCCGTTTTTGGGTCCCAGCCTGGGAGCCAGACACTTGCTCTCACGACAACACAACTGCCATCAGGGAGAAAAAGATTTTAGCTTATACTCAACAAAAGTCTTTCATGAATTTGTCAAATGCAACTATTAAGTCTGTGATATCTTAGGAATATACGCTTGTGCTACTTTCTCACTTTCAGACAGTCTTCTGCGGGTGAAAACTGAAGTTTGGAAACCACCAGGTCAACAATTTTACTTCCTGACTTTCACTCACAGGAGTTTGTAACTAACGCTTGCCTCCATTAATGAATTTAAATGTGTTACCTTATGACTTCAGTGTTTGAAATCATGTGATTGGATTTATCTAAGTGTAATATCCTGAGTAGTCTTGTGTTCGGTTACCTGTTTTATTTTGAAATAATTACCATTGCTTCTTGTTTCAGTGTCTGCTTCCTGTATAGTTTCCCTCCTCTGTGATTACTGTGTGTTTATCGTTATCTCTCCACCTGAGTATTTAGCCTGCGTGATTCCTGTGTTTGTTGCTAGTTTTATCTGCTGAGCAGTTTTTTTTCCTTTTGTTGCCTTGTGCTTTTTGGAAACCATTTTGTTCAAGACCTGTAAAAGTTATTTTTTCTGTTCAAACTGAGACTTTTGTCGATTTGTGCTTTTGAGTTCACATCCAGTGTTTGTTCAGTCTGATGTTGAGTGGAACAATCTTAGCAGTGTAGCAACTTCCTATAAAATGCTTCTTATTTTCCATGGACTTTGGTAAGTGAGCAGGTTACACATTTTAATATCTGAAGATATTCCTTAAACTTAAGCAGGTGTACATTTAATTAGGCAAAGCTTTTATCAGTGCCAATTTTCCCTGACGACAGCGTGACATCTGTGAAAATACATCAGTATGTGCTACAGAGAAACATAGCAGAGGACTGGGGTCGTGGGTGGTGTGTGTATGTTTTATTGGCTTCCAATGCATGACAGCCACTTGCCAACTAATCTAATGATGCAATATCAACAACCTGAAGTGAAAATAAAACTAGAGGCTATAGGTGGTGGATATGAGATAACAGGCCCCTGAGCACAAACATTTTCAAAGTCTTATACACTCTGACTGCATTAATGTGCCTCTCTGTGGTATTTTCTCTTTGCCTCATTGTAGTTATTCTTTTGTCTCCTCTTGTCTCATCACTCTGGATAGTTTGTCTTTTTTGAGAGCGTTTAACATTTTGAAACATTTTAATTCTCTTTTTCTTTTTAACTGTGTGGTTATTTAAAGGGACACTGTGTAGTATTTATGGGTTTATATAACCCAAAATCCACTTTTTTATACATATTATGTGCTCCTGCATTGTCTAGTCGCTGTATAATAGTTTTTGTTTCATTTTCGTAGTGTTTCAAAAAGTCATGTAAAATAACATGGTCGCGGGCCGCGGTTGCATAGCCACTGTTAGCAGCGAGACGCCATGTTTCTACTGGAGCCTGTAAGGACAAACGCGAGAGAACAAATCAAGCGTCTCTTTACTTGTAGCAGAAGTCCCGCCTCCTCTCTCTCCGCTTCGTCTGCTATGGCCGTGGTAGCTCGCCCTCTCCCTCGCCTCACGAACCTCATCTGCTGACACGGAGAAAGACGCCGAGGACGACATTTGACCGGCTGAGGATACCGTATCGCTCAGGTAAGGGAGGGGGTGAGCAGAGGAGCAGTTCTTTGTTGTAAATTTCTGCCTCTCCTCTAGATGGCACCATAAACTACTTACTTCACCTTTAATAGTGGTTTTGCTTTCTTTTGATTCTCAGTCTTTGGACCTGATTTACTAAAACGTGCGCAAACTGGATTGCACACGCAAATTTGCGTTGACGCTGAACTACTAACAGGGCGCAGCGAGGATTGCGCCTCTCAGACGGGCAAAATAGTTCTTGCAAACCATTTAGCGGTCTTGCCTTAATGCATATGCATTGTGGGGCGTTTACACGCAATTTTGCTTGTGCTGGGAGGAGAAAATGTAAATATGTTATTTTAGCACGCGCAAAGTGATTTGTCAAACCTGAATCTGATTGCGATGCTTATTTTTGCGTCTATAATTAGCACGTTTGAAAGGCAGGTCTTAACTGGCACAGCTGTCCTCACCAATACGCTGAAGCATAATCCTCTGAGAAATCCATAAACAAAAATACTTTTTGTAAATCAGGAAATTACGTTTTTCCAGAGTATGTTCAACTACGCGTTCACAGATGACACACATTCATTTCTTATTTGGTATATCTGAATAAATTAAATATAGATATCCAGAGGAGAAATGGTTATTTGTACTGGTATTTGCTTACACTGGTCTGCAGTTTGTGGTTCAAGGAGGGGTCGTTCCTATTTTCCCTAGTTAAGACCGGAGGAACGGGTAACGGTTGGCACGCGTAATGGAAACTCAGCCTGACTGAATGAACACAAATGAAACCAGGGACGGACTGGGACTAAAAATCCGTTGTGATGATCTGCTTTATTTATTTATTTATTTACTTATTGACAAAAAAGTCACTCATCCATTGAAAGTAGACCTATGTGTAATCTTCAGCAGCTGTCAGTGAGCTGCAGGTGAGTCAGGAGGAGAGCGCAGCAACATCCATAGTCATAGTTGTGTTTACGGCAACATTCATAGTCCATAGTTTTCTTTGTTTGATATGTCAGGTAATAATGGAGCTGTCCATCATACCGACCACAATATTGTAATAATAATAATAATAATAATAATAATAATGATAGTAAAAGGTCCTATGGACCCGGGGAACAAGAATGGCCCTCGATCTCAGTTACCTGCTCATCGCAGAACGTCAGCTGTACTTTCTGTTCAGTGGCTTCAAATTTCTTTTTTGCGCTTCCATTGAGTCTGCGCTTTCTCTTTCTCCATGTTGACAACCCTTGACTCCCGCAAAATACTTTTTTTTTTAAATAGGGTGGTCTTAACCACTTCTGCGCCTGTAGTCAATTGCGGTCGCAATCTAAGTAGGTCACCCGCAAAACGCAATCCAGCAGCATGCAGGCACAATTTTTAAACATGCGCATGCAATTTAGCGCTCTCTATTTGGGATCTTAGTAAATCAGGCCCTTTGTGTAGTGTTTTCTTGTCTCTTTGTATTTGGTTTGAGTCACTTTGATTGACAGTGAACAACATAATAACAGTCGCCTGCCACTGATACTGTAGCCCAGCTGTGGCCTGAACCCACTGGTTACACAGTTCAGCTTGTATTGTGATCCAAATGTGTTATGACATCCACAGAGGAAGAAATAAATCCATGGCATGCTGATACATTGAGTTATAGTTATGTTAGTTGTACTGACTGTTCAGCCCATGAATTGTTGCCATAATGACATTGTCACATCTTCATAATGTTATGGTGCGGTTTTGTGAGATGTGCAAACACCGGCCACACCCTTTTTAACGTGGGATGAATGTTAATAAAAACTAACTAACTCTCAACAACAAAAACAATAATACAAATAATTGAAGAAAATATAAAGGATAATAGTAACTGTGCTTAGGTAAATTACATAGACATGGGGGGAACAAAAACCTCATTCATGGCCACAAAATAATCATTTGTGGCTACACAATCATATTGCATATCAGAGAACTCCGAGAAAACCCATGCGCACACAGGGAGAAATAGGAATAATGTGCACAAAAATGTAATAATATTAATAACATTCTCATGAATTAGCAGGTGGGCTGCACAAGTAAAGCGAAGCAAAGAGGGCTGAAGCTTCGGGGTGGACAGAGATAGTGTGAATGAGTTTTATTTTAGGTTGGGAATGAGATGGCTACATGGTTGGTGTAGTAGTAGCTCTCATGCCTTTGCAGGAAGAAGACCCAGGTTCAAGCCCTGGTTGGAACAAGGGCCTTTCTTCAAGGAGTTTGCATGTTCTCCCGGTGTGTACGTGGGTTTTCTCCGTGTTCTCTGGTTTCCTCCCACAGTCCAAAAACATGCAATATGGGGATTAGGTAAAATTGACCGTAGGTGTGAGAGTGAGAGTGAATGGTTGTTTGTCTCTATATGTGGCCCTGTGAGGGACTGGAGAACTGTCCAGGATGCACCCCGCCTATTGCCCTATGTCAGTTGAGATTGGCACAGCTCCCCCTGCAGCCCTCCTGTGGAGGATAAAATGGTATTAAATGGATGGATGGATGGATGGATGAGTTACAGAGATATTCTCCAAAGCCTGGCATTGCAAGGAATCATTAGGCAGGTTACTTTACAGGTAGTAACCCTGTGTGCCGAGCCAAGGTAGTTATCCCCGACAGGATTTGTATCCCCTGCTGCGGGAGCATTCAGGGAGGTGGGGCGGGGGTTGCGTGACTACCTGTAAAGTAACCTAACCTAATGTCTTGGGCTCCGCAATACATTCTGGTAATGCACACATTTTAATTAAACTTCTGTCATTTTTCCTCAAACAGGGACCTCAGGTATTTCAAGGCTCTTACTTCAAAATTTCATGATCAAACTGTAGTGATTCCAAAACTTCATTGATGAAGCAACAACAGGTCAGCATGTGTCTTCCCAGCTCGGGTTGCTGTGAGTGATTTGTTGTAAAGCACTGGCAACAGATACTGTATGATTGGCAGCAAATTAATGAATACTTGTTCATCAGTCTGTATTATTGGTTGTTCTTTGTTCAAGGAGACCCACTGATTTGGGAAGAATAATGATTTCATGCTCATCTGTGAGTTTTTATTCCCCCCCCCTACAAAATTCAAAAACAGCATTTGAGCTTAGTGACGGGAAGGAAAATCAATTCTATCACCAATGTGGAGAGAAAGAGATCAGACTTTCCTGTAGAAATGTGATATGTCTATGATGAATACAATGATGAAAAGAAACAAGGGGAGGGCGAGCAAATGGAACCTACCACCTTGCACAATGGCCATGTTGAGGAATAAAACTGTCTATGTCTGGAAAAGAAAGTTATTGTTTCTGACAGGGCAAATTCTCTCAGGCTACGGGGGCGAGACGAGCAAGGTTGAGCTCGTGGCTCGACTATCAAAGGAATAAAATGCTGTTTTTGTGTAGCACAGGAAGCCGGCTGTAGACTTGAAGGAGATCTCAACATGACATGACAGGTATAGTGGGAGGACAAATATAAGGGCTTTAAATGCTAAGGAGCATTAGTGGACATATAGAATGCCCTGATAGCGTTGTGCCAGAATTTACATATTTATTGCTTTTGTCCTTTGGAATTAACTTTCATAATCACACATGTGAAACTAAAGGAATATACTGTCCTTGCTGATGTGAGAAGAAAAGACAATGGAAGTAATTGGGAGGACACTGCAGTGAGGAATAGTATTAATCAGTGGGATATTATCATTGTCAACGCAGTAGTTGAACTATTCATGTTTGTTACATACATAAGCGTTTGTCCGGCATATATTTTATTAGAATAAATGCCCCATTTAAAGAGCCCTTTTATGTTTTTATTTATTTGTATATATATTTAAAAAACCTGTTTTTCTTTGTATAATTAATTTACTTATTCATTATTCTTTTCGTCTTTGACTTTTTTTTTTTTTTACTTTACTCCAAAATGTAAGTTTCAATATCTAGCAGTTATTTACAATTTTAAATGGAGAAAAACTAAAAGTAAAAAAATACAGTATTTGTACACAAACACCATAATTCTTAATACGGACACATGTAGTGAGACTCAACAAAACACAACACAATGATAAGAAAATAAAAATAAAATGAAAATACACACATTTCGGGTCCACACAGTGGTACATATATAGGTCATATTTAGCACAAACCATTGCATAAATATGGTGATGCAAAGGGCGCTTTTGCAAAGTTGTCATCTTTGTACTGATTTCGTGTTGTTTTTAAACGTGTCTGTACTGCACTTGCCTTTGCACATTAAAAAGCTCTATAAATAAAACTGCCTTTACACTAAAGAAACACATCACATTCAGACAATGCTATTTTGTTAAATGTTTGCTTTGATGGAGAGTGAAAATAAAAACTGTTGACTGGGTGAGTAATTATGTGTTGTTGTTTGTGGTTGTCGAGACTTGTCCTCAATCCCTGACACTTTACCGCCCAAGTCGGACAGCCAGACACTGATGCTAATCTATAATCCATTTGAGACTCAATTTTCGTCTTCAGAACCATTTTCAAATAGATGAAAAATCAAGAATCACAATGGTGGTGTAAAAAAAAAGAAAAAAACAATCAAAATAACCAAAACAGAGGATGTTTTGCAATTAGGGATTCCAAAAAAGTAAAGGTGAATGAGCAATGTAAGAGGAGCAGATATTAAAAAGTAATAAAAATGTCTGGAAGTGGTTTATGAAATAATGATAATTTGTGATGGCGTGACAGATTTTTTCATTTGAGTCGCACGCGGTCTCTCCTGCTGCAATCCTGTTATCTCTCAGACTCAGCAGCGTCAAAAATCTGCCACGAGACTTAATGTGTCTTAAGAAGCTTATGTGTCTTTGTCACAACAGTTTTAGCCTCTTGTTACGATCACATAAGAATTATCCAATGCAAGAAAGTGATATCATTATGAGTCAAACAGGAAACCCCATACGTCACAGTGAAATGTCTATAAAGAGCCTTCTATTCTCGGAGAACTGGAACTAATAAGAATAGCATGACTCAAAATGAGTTTAATGAGTTAAGTTGCCATTATTTAATGCCAATAATTCGTAAGATATTGAAGACATGTAATTAAGTTGAACCATAAGTTAATTGAGGGTTGTATGGTAGTAGTAAGGTAATAGTTTCCAAATGTGGCAATATAATGGTAATAATAATAGTAATAATTTGGTAATAAGATGATACAATTAAGATAATAATTGTATTTTTCATTTTTTTTTCAATTTATTATTTTCAATGTAATATCCAATATAACCAAGCTAATATCAAGTTATGAGTAAGATCATACCACAGCTTAGCAATGAAAATGACAAAGGTGGTGAGGGTGACTCAGAAAAGGTAATTACCATATTATGAAATCAAAATTCCTCCTTCACTTTGTACCACATGTCTTTTTCATTGTTATTAGCAAGCTATTATTTGGTGATTACTAATTACTAGAAATAAGAAATATTATTTGTTGCCCTAAGGTTGTGAGCACCCTAAATGAGCAAAAATGAGCACCCTATTGTTGCCTGCCATTCAAATGGTAACAGTAAAAAAGGTTACGTATTTTAATGTACATTTGTTTATACTGAATATTTTATTTACACATATAAGAAAGCAAGGATACTGTAGTTTTCTTTTAAACCTGTTTTCCTACTCCACTAAAAACATACTGGGCAATGTCTAACAACATAATTTCACAAGTAAATGCTTAAACACGGCATTTGACAAAAGTAAATATGACAGCAGATGGCCAGAGATCCGTCTTTAAAGGTGAGTGGCCTTTGGTTTTAATCCTACTCCGAGGGCGTCGAACCCAAGCCTCAGTTATCTTTTCTCTTCTCGCTGAAGAACGTGTCGTGTTCATCAAACATGCAGCAGTCTCTCTGTGGTTTAACTACATTCGCTCACAGACACACACGCTGCCGTCTTCCTCAGCCTGTGACTAGATGAGTGGCACATAATGAGAGGGACGAATTGAGGTGTCATATTTTGAGAAAAGTCTGCTGTCATGAAGAGAGAGGTGTCAGAACGTTTTATTAAGCTGCGCACAGAGAAAAAAAAATCATTAGGGAGTTTTGTAATAAATGGCCGACAGCTGTCTGTCAAAACCAAGTAGTCCTGTTTTAATCTTCCACTCATTTTCTCCATGATTGCCTTCCTCATTGTAGAGTCACAGCCTGGTTGCCTGTGCATGTCTTTATTAGGAAAATGTAGGATTTGAGGAAAGTCGTGGAGATGACATTTTAAAAACAAGCCCTCTGTTGGTGTTAATAACTGAAGCCTTATTTTGAATTACTCCATATAGTTCTTGTTCATACAGGCTGAATTTCATTAATGTATATATTTTTTGTTACTGAACTTAAATACTGTGTTATTGAGTTCTGGGCTTTCTTCAACAGCTCAGACATTATTGTTATATTGTTTTTGTAACTTACATCTTACACAACTCACACGATTTTTATTACTTTAATGAAAATTGTGTCTAAGATATTTTATAAATATTCTCATGTCATGATTTTTATTAAAATATAATGCCACTAAATTAAATTCTGTCAAATCAAAGTCATGGTCGAGAGTTTCGTAAAAATGAGTGTTACACACATAACAGAAGTTACAACACTAACAACATTTTGTTTTGATCCATATATTTCTCGGAGAACCTTTTAAATTATAAACTATGATTCTGACAGATGTAATTATGTAACGATATTTCAAAAATGATGGACAGAGTGGTGCATTGCATTGATCTTAAGGTCTGAAAGAAGATGACGTTTTGATATCATGACTAGATTTTACCATCCATCCATCCATCTTCTTCCATTTTATCCTCCACATGAGGGTTGCTGGTGCCAATCCCGCAAGTCCATCACGGGGCCACATAGAGAGATTGTCCAATTTGCCTCATCCTAGATTTTATCAATCCTTGCCCAATTTCCACCAGACAGTACACTTTGGTTCAACTCTGTAGTGTTGTGTTGGTATACGGCAAGTGGTCATGATGTCGCTCATAAGAATTTGAACTCCCTTTCTTAAGCCAAACTCAAGATTTGTCCTGTGCCATGTTTTTCAGAGACATCACCTGCAACCAGGCTACTATGTGACATATATTTTGTTATCTTTCTTGCATTTTATGAAGCAATACATAAGAACAGAACAGAACATACAGAATTGACATCTGAAACTACCAAATAAGATAATTAGTGCTGCTAATTTCCCCAAAGACTTCCATTCAAAGAGTTCAAAGAGGAAACTAGTCCAGTGTTTTATACACGTCCATGGCACCAGTGCTGCATGCTAATGCAGCGCAGCCAGCGTGCACATGAGGTGGAACAGGTTAGAGTGATATTGATGCGATGAGCAAGTGATGAGGAAGGGTTAAATATCTTTGATGAGGAGGAAAACCCAATAACTGCCAGCCATACCGATGTTTTACAATCACTTTATGTGAGCAATTTAAGGCTCCCTCGGGATCCATGTCTCTCGCTGGCTAATCCATGATGCTCTTTACGGTAATCCATTCAAATAACTCTTCTGTAGAGCTACCAATTAGGGATCCAGGTTGATGTAAGAGCTGGCACCATTCAGTTTGATCGGGCCAATGCTTAACAGAGAAGGAGAAGGATCATTTTAACAGTCAACAACTTTATAATTGAGTTTTCCATGCATATTGAACTTAACTTAACACACTTAACAAAAAACAAATCTTCCAACTAGAAGCACGTAATAGTGTATAATAAATTGAGAGTATTTTTACACTTCCTGTAGGGTTTACTTTTCATTCTGGGCAAATCTATGAAGTAAAAGAACATCACTCTGCTGAGGAACTAGGAAATATAGATCCCCCTAAAAGGAAATTGCTGTGGATACTCTCTTTTAAAATAATATAATTAAACTGGGAGTTTTGTGGTCCCTCTCCAGCTCTGGACCAACACACCTCACCCTCAACAGCAGTGGCACTACATCCTCGATTTAATGACAGTGGTGAAAATGTAGCTCTGCACACTTTAATCTGCAGCCAAACGCGTTTCAAAATAGCAATAAATAGTTTATACATTGTCTCTATGTGCTCATTACGCATGATGTGGTTTAATATTCATTCCCCAAGAATTGGAAAAGCAGGAATGCTTCTGGACAGTTCAACGTAAAACAACATTTGGCCATAGTTGAAAGAAAGTCAGTGATTTATCCACCAGTGATTCAATGTTTGAAGTCCCTTTTATGACAATATAAAGGCTCATTGTCACTCAATGTCTTGTTTTGAATAAACAAAGCAACAGAAATAATGTAGCTGTTGTCATATGGAAGAAGAAAAAAAGTGTACATAGAATTATGTAAATGTTGTAGACAATGACCTAAAACACAAGCTCTCCCTTTTACAGAAATTCATCAATAATAGAATAAAGAGGTTTTCTTTGATCAGTGATGACACACACACACACAAAGAATGCATGCCATTTCCATTTTGGAGGTTTCTGGCAGATCAGCGCGTACAGCAAATATCTTGCTAAGTAGATTTAGATGAGAATTCATGACCCACTGAATGTATTATGTTCAGTGTGAAAGGAAACAAGTTTGTTCCATTGTTTTGTTTCTACAACACGGTCATTATTGTCATTCTTCTCCAGGGCTTATTTTAAAATTGTATCTCTCTATTTGATATAGTTTTATTTTTGTTTAATGGGCACTGGGACTGTGGTTCTGACATTTTAAACGAGTTAGAAATAAGAAGATACAGCATATGTTCATGCTGATGGCATTTTTGTATCCTCTCTTGTTAAAGCTGCAGAAGACGAGATTGCGAGAAAAATCAGTTAGTCTCCATGTTATTAATCTTTTGGGATGGAGGCTCTGTACACAAACACATGTTTGTCATACATGACAAATAACCTGAGGCAATTACTCCTAACCCTATTTCACAATGATTTACTTGCATTTCCACTACAAAGTTCCAGGAACTTTAAGAACCACAGACAGTTTTCTCTGAACTAAAAAGTTCCTGCAGACCATTGTTGTGTGCATGCATTTGCCACCATGGTAAAACACAAGGGAAGATTGTGAACATTTGCATTATGACGTGAATGATCCACAGCCACAGCAAGGTGTTCAATTCCGGTCCTCCAAGTCGTTAAAAAATGTTTTCTCCTAATATCATGTCAAAAATGTTCGTTCATGGCCTTTATATAAAAAAGTCCTTTTGTTGCAGTGTTGGTGTGAGGTTGTGTAGTGATTGACCACCTGCTAAGTTTTCCGCAACTACGTCACAGTGAAAACGATAAATTCAGTGGAAGTTAAGAAACGTCATGGATGTTTTGTTGGTGTATTTCTTAAATGTGCTGCTGCTTTTGTTGTTTTTATTTTTTTATTTTATTTTTATGATGATTTGTATGATGTTTTTATTATTATTTTTATTGTTCATGTTTCCTCTGTGAAAAGTGCTATAGAAATAAAATTTACTTACTTACTTACTTACTATGTTCCCCGCTTTGTATGTGACCAGGGAACATAGGACCCTTTCTCTAAAAAAGGGTCCTATGTTCCCCGCATTCACCCAAAAGGACCTGGGGAACATAGGACCCTACCTCTTACCCTAACCCTAACCCCAACCTGAACCCCAACCCTACCCTACCCTAACCCTAACCCTTTACCCTGGAGCTCCACACCCAGGCTTCCACAAAGTGGGGAACATAGGACCTTTTTTGGGAAAAAACGGGGAACATAGGACCCGGGGAACATAGGTACGACCCCAGCTGACTAACTTCAGAGCTAATAGAGATCCTGTTGTTAAAGTAGTGAAACTGAAACATCCATCTTCTAATCCTCCACATGAGGATTGGGGACTCTGGTGCCGATCCCAGATGACATAGGGCGAAAGGCGGGGTACACACTGGACAGATGGCCAGTCCATCACAGTGCCACATAGGGACAGACAAACAACCATCCACTCACATTCACACTCACACCTACGGTTAAGTTAGTTAGTGTCCAATTTGCCCAATCCCCAAATCTTATTGGACTGTGGGAGGAGGACAAATTAACCATCAGGCCGTCACAGTCATGGTCACACACAGCAAACACCATCCATAGCAACATGCAACAGGCTGTAAAGCGACTGAATTTAAAACACACAAACCTTGACTTTTAATGAGATTTTACAAGCTGTTACAGAGATTGATCAGCTGAAAATCGAACACTGGAACCAGCTTTGTTCAGGACTGCGAGCTCCTGCAAGATATTATGAGATATTTTGGGGCCAAATCAGCTCAGTACTTCCATTTACTATACCCTCTGGCTCCTGCATTGGAAATAATGCACACACTTCCTGTTGAAGTCCTTAATCCCCCCCCCTGTGAACTGTCCTGTGATTGGTCAAAGAAACAAATTAGTTTGGAAAGAGAACATTTAGGAAGTGTGGCAGCCTAATTCTCGCTCAAATCACACGTTATTTATTATATTGACACATTATTATGGTTTAATGGTATTTAATGCAAGAACTAAAGTATTAGTGAAGTGGACACTGTTTTTGTAAATAGCTGTGGAGTTTATGTCAATATATCCAAAAAATGGTGGACTAAAGATCAGTTTCCTATATGCTTTTTAATTTGATTTAAAAGGTCAGCAGTGATCCAAGCAGTGATTCCATGTACTATGCTTGTGACATTAATGTTAAGGGTAACCATCATTTATCCTTGTATTTTACAGCATAATATTTGAGTAAATGGCAAGAGGGAAGTGTTAAATTAGAAAAGCCACATGACACATGCCTTAATGAAGCAATAGAGTACTTCCCACTATGTTCTGTTTTACATGACGGATAGTCGCATAACTAGTGAATTAGTTGAGAAGAAAGGTTGTGCAGGCTATTAAAATAATGTATGTAGCCAGAAAGTGGGTCAGGAATGATTCAGATTTGAAGGCCACATCTATGTGAAAGGCCTGTTAATTAGCGCTAATTGTTCAGTGTGCACATATACAGTACATCATATCACAGCTTTAATGGTAAACGGTGATGACTCTAATTAAGCATAAGAAAAATTTCAGTCCTTAGGGGAGGAAAGGTTTTTAACTGAATAATTGCATTAAAGACAAAACCATTTGTCATTAAATGAGGTGTTAAAAAGAAAAAGAAAATGAACGATAAGCTAGACGTTTACTATCACCATTAAACCCTAATGTGCCACATTGATTTTGAAACTAAAAAAGCCTGCTCCCTTAAAAAGCAGAGTTTGAAACCTGAATGTAACACACGTCCACCTTGACTGTCCACTCTCATGACCTTGTCTTTGGCACTGCACGATACTTGTCTTGTTTACTGACCAGTGGATTAGCGATGAATTCTCTGTGATCCTCTTATCCTCCTGTTTGCTCATGCAGAGCCACTGTTGACACAACGGCCATTTACCAAATACCTTTGCTCACCTCTGTACTCCAGGCTCAAGTCCTCAGTGAGAGAGAGCATCCCTGGTGTCCTCCAGGTGTACGGATGTTGTGGAGGTTCTTGTCTTGAACACTGAGGAAAATAACAGAGGTAGAGTTTAGCATGCTATTTCTGAGCTGCCCACCAAGACAACAGTGTTTTACATGCAGGATATAACATGTAAGGATGAAGGAATATGATTTTGATTTGTTAGGTTGTAATTCATGCACATTAGGTTTAAGAAATCACATTAAAACTATTACTACTACATTACTACTATTTGTGATAAATAATGAATTACATCACAATCATATAACTCATCACAATAAAGAATAGAGACCTGAACACAACTGCAATCTGCAAGAAAGGCCTACAGAGAGTAGAGTTTTTACAAAGACTGAGACTAATGTCAGCAAAACATTGATGCTTTTATATTACAGGTCATTCACTGAGTCTATTTTAACCTTCTTCTCTTGTTTCTCAGTATGAGACAAAAGTCGTCTGTCCTGTATTATTCATACGGCCTGCAAGATAATTGGAATATAGCAGCCATCTATGTCAGAAATTTGGAAAAGACAATTAGTGAGAAAAGGCAAGGTCAATTTCAGCCAGCAGCGGCCATCCTCTATTGGAGGAATGTGTTCTTCTCCCAGCATCAGGTTGCAATTAATGCACTGAATCAATCAGTCAAATCTTTGGTGGACAAAACTCCTTCTCTTCTTTTCAGTGGTGTCTCACTTAATCTTTCGGTCAACTTTTATTCAGTCAGTTTACTTCATGTTACATTTATGATTACCGTCATTCATGTTCCACCATGGGAACTGTTGAGTGAAATCCGTTTAGAGTGCGCATTTTTCTCATTCAAATAATAATATTTGGGGCTTGTATATTGATAATCATTTGTCACTGGTGTGATGATATGCTGCCGTATCACTACTTGACCTGAAACTCAATGTTTCAATAGCGGAGAATGGTGCATACCATATTAGCTCCAGAGAAGGCCTTTCATGTTTTTACAATACCTGCAGACCACCATGTGTTTTCATATGCAACATCATCACTGGATACCAGCAATTCCCTCATGTTTAAACGCTGAAGTCAATGATCCAGGCCAGTCCACAGGGGCCGGGCCTTAATGGAGCATGTAATGAAAAGGCTGCTTATTCAGAGAATAACCTTCTTTTGGAATTTCAGCCTCCAAAATGAATTCAGCAGCACGCTATGAATGTTTATTTTCATGTCACTTTTTTTTTTTTTTCAAGCCCCAAGATTCGGAACCACCTCATTAACCTTATAAAAAGCACAAGGTAATGAAATCCTCCATTTCACTTCCCAGTCTCACCCAAGTTAGGTTCACTAATTAATTGTATTTTTTACTCATTAATCAAACATCAGTTCACCTCCTCCACATTTTGTGAATGTGCAGCATATGCCACCCAAGGGGGGGGGGTCACATTTACACATGTTCATGCATTTTTATTGGAAGTTAAAATGATGGGGAAAGAAAAGTTTTGTAATAAGGAGAGATGGCTGTTTTGTATTCACTGTTGTGAGTGAAATAGAAATCAAATCTATTTCATGTGATTATACATGCTTTTAATAATTATTTGTTTACATGTGTCAAACATGCAGCGATTGAGTGCTGCAATTTTTCAACCTTCATACATATTAATACCTCCAGAAGGCTCACATGGCACAATCAGTATGCATATTACTTCTCTTGGTCTAATATAACAATGCCATGGTCTTGTCCCCTGTGATTCAGAGAGTTTGACACATCTTCAGATGATAACACACGGGCGAAAATCTGCCTCCGACAATCAGTAACGTAAATCTGCAAAATTGGCTGGATTTCCAGTAAATGAGAGGACAATGGATAGTGCGAATCAATTAGTTGCTATGGCTGCTATTTGCATTCCAGTGAACGGGGTGATAGTTTAAGTGGCCCGAGGCAGCTGCCTTTCAGCAAAGGCCTGTGAAACACAGAAAGCAGCGGAACCAAGAGGAAAAAAGGGGACTTTGGGAATCTTCAGCAGTTTTCTTTTAATTACTCATCATAATGACGCCATTTATCTGTTCAATGACCCATTTTAGGGCATTGAACAGGCATGGGAAGCTCTCTGTCTTTGGCAGGGTCAGTCCTGCAGCTGCCCCTGCTGCCATGCATCAACCAAGAGGGATCTCTCTCCTTTTTTTTTTTTTCGTTTTTTCTTTCACTGGCTTTTTAAAGATGAGGAATTTTTCCCTCAGAACACATTCACACATGTCCAGTGTGGCAGCAACACCAAAAGGGAAGTATGGAATTTATGTCACTCCTCTTGATTTAAAGGAGCGTTCAATCTGTGGAAGAAAATAATTATTCTTCCTATCTCTCTTTGCAGCAGATAATTACAGGTTTATCATGAGACATCAGTGATGTTTAAAATTAGCTGCATATAAATGCAGTTGTATGAGCAGGCAGTTCCTTCTACTTTCGACTTCTTCCTTGAGGGGGTCACCACAGCAGACCGTGTGACCCCATCTTGCCCTTGTGTCCTCTTCTGTTACACCAACTGTCCTAATGTCCTCCTTCACATCATTAATGAAACTACTCTGTGGTCTACCTTCTCAACATCCTTTGTACAATATAATCACTATCACTCCTCTGTACAAGAATTGTTCATCAAATATGTTCATTTCTAATGTGGTCCATCCTGGTCACTCCCAAAGACAATCTCAGCTTCTTCAGCTCTGCCAGCTCCAGCGCCGCCTCCTGTCTTTTAAACAGCGCCACTGTCTCCAAGCCATACATCATAGCAGGTCTCACTACAGTCGTCAGACGTTCCCTTTCCCTTTTGCAGCTGTCGTTCTGTCACACATCATCCCTGACATTCGGCTCCACCCACTCCACCCTGCCTGTACTCTCTACTTGTGCATTGTCCATTGCTTTGGATGGTTGACTGCATACATTTAAACTCGACTCATTGTCCATGGAGACTTCTGCCTGACCTCATCGGTCCACCTGTCCATTACCAATGGAAACAAGAAGGAGCTGTTTTTTTCTTAAAAAGTGTTTAATTATTGAGAAATAATGTAGTAATAACTATAAACCATTTGAGTTATACTGAAACGAGTTGGGAGTAATGGTGGCCAGTTAGACCCACACACCACGTCCGCAGCCAGCCACTCTCACTGCAGCCCTCCTGGGGCATCCAGCTCACACCGTGGCGGAGCCTGTGTCTCACACGGAGAGGAGACGGGATAGTGGACCGCGGCTGCCCAGGACTTACCTTCCACTTTTTTATTTAAAGCTCACATAGAGTGGTCCTGTTGCACATAATATATGTTAGTTATGGAGGTCTACTTACATACATTCATTTGTTTTTATGGTCAAAAACCTCCTAGTTGCTGTAAACGAGCCGATAGAAATCCTCTTTTCTGACGCTGTTTCCCAGCCGCGAGATTTGAGACTCAACTCTCTCACCCAGAAGACAGAGTCTTGTGATTGGCCAGTACCCGGAAGTGACATATTCCGAACACCTCCACAACGGACGTTATTCTTCTTCTGCGGTCCAATGTACGCAACCGGATGTGCCCGGACTAGTGCCCGGAGCAGGACGATCTGCTGTTCCGGAGAACCAGTGTTTACGTAACCGGACCGGGTTTTTTCAGAGATCTCGCTGAGCCCGAGATTACAATAAAACACAGCGTTCTCATCAGTGGCTGAACTGTTTGTTTAGAACCTTCAGGGCTTCTTAAACAAGGTAAGGACGCAGATACACACTAAAAAACAGCGTTAATCGGAACTTCAGGTCTAGGTCGGCTTTAAAAAAAAATTAAAAACAAGAGGAGCGGGGGCTCAGCCTCCACCGCTGCAGTAGCATCGTCCAGCAGAATTTGCGCTGCTGCTGCTGTTGTTTCCCGGCTGTAGCTGCTGCTGCAACTGCTGAGTTTCAATCAACTCAAGAAATTGGCAATTACTGAAAATCTTCTTCAGCTCCCACTACAATAGAAATGCACACTTCCTACGGGCACTGCACTAGTTTCAGTAAAATGTAAATCAGATGATCTGAGAAAGAACTGCTTTTCTCCACCTTCTCTAGACTGTGCAGTGTTGTGTAAAGGTTATTCTTATTGTCTGTCTCATTGTATAACATATAATATGAATTGATGTGTATGCAAATTTTTTAGATTAAAATGTAAAAGATACACATGTCAATTAAATCCAATATTCATTATATGACCATTTGCTTGACCAATCTTATATGATATACATGTGCTATAGTTTGAATGTTTACTGTCCCCACAAGGGAACAATAGCTCCACATCTGCTCATGAGGTCACGTTTATGCTTTGACTGCTAACTTGTTATCCTACAGCAGTATTGATTTTTGATGCACTGGTTGCTCTCATATTTACCATGGTTGTACTGTGTAGGTGGAAATGGTTGAGAGGGGTCCTTTAATGTTGTGCAAATATTTGGCTTTTGCCCTGTGGTCCATGTCAGCCATGAGGTGAAAATCCACTGGTTGCACTGTTCTCTCAGTGAACTCCCAGGTCATGGGTTACAGTAAGGTGAATGCAGATCATAATAGAAAATGCAGAATCCTTAAATGTCACTTTTAACTGAGACCATTCAAGGAGAGTTCAAGCAGTATTAATCGCACTTTTTAACATAGCCTATGGGAGGTTGGGCAAGGTTGCTGCCCCGAAAGAAGCAATGGTGAAAAAAGAAAAAAAGTGGAGGAGGTGGCGTATAGAAACAGACAAAACCCATATTGTCTTGAGGAGCTTGGATTTTTTTTTTCTTTTGGCACATCTCCAAGTTGTTGACCCAGAGTACTGAAGGGTTGAGCACCAGCACTGATCTGACTGATTCTACTCAGCTGCTGACGTGCACAGAAGCACTCATGTATATGAGGACAGAAATAGCTTGTCGTGGTCCACAGCTTGACACAACATCTCCAGAATTAAAATCTCTGCCAGTTTTTCCCCCTGTACCGTGTCAGCTCTCAATGACATAACTTTGGTCACACTGTGGAAATATTCAGTATTTGTGTGTACACAAAAAAGTAGAAAAGTAGATTAAAAGTAGATTTTATAGTTTTCAGATGTGCACTGAGGTCTGTTTTCCTGAAATTGTCTGGTCTGGCTGAATAAAAGGAAGCTCAGGAGTGAAAGGTATCACTTTGTACATTTTCTGAAACTTTTTTCTGCCAGCTCCCAAGTCAAATAACGTTTTGAGTGAGTTCATGTGTGAATACACCGGGGAAATATCTGGAAAATTCCCCTGAATGAGTGTTCGCAAGTTCTGCATGATCAGCCAGATGCCACTCACTGGTGAGAAGGTTATGGACATTTTCTTGATTTTATGAATGCATCCGATTGAGACAGTCTCCTGCTGCATTTTTAATATGTAAATGGAAACTCCAGAAACTACAAAATGTAATAATAATAATAATTTTAAATGCAATGGCTGTAGATGCTCTTGAGTCCTGGGTAAACCCATTGGGAAGCAGGTGTTAGCACCAGCCATCAGCAATTTCAGCAAGTATCCTTAAACATGTATTGACCTTGACACTAGGCTGTTGTAATGCAGACAGCTTCCTGTGTTATCCAGCTGGTAAATTAATTAAATTGACCACACAAAATTATTCAAACAGGTTGTGATGATTCACAATGAAGCATGTGGCCTACATCATTCTTTTTAATTTTCTTGATAAAAAATTGAAATAAGTAATACAAGCTGACAACATGCACAATGGTTTACACTGCCTTCTTTTAACCTTCACCAGCCAGTCGTGATGTGATCACAACCACCACAACACCCATTAACACACTGACATTTCAATGCCTGAGTATTTACTGTAATAGTCCCTATCACTCCATAAGTGCCGAGTCCTCATGAGCAATCAAACTCAGTCTCGATCTCAACTTCATACCTATGTGGTATAATTGGGTCTTGCAGCGTCGGCACGTGGGGACAGAATCTGTACACAGACAGAGATGGACAGACATAGACTTGAATCAGTGTTGTGGTTGTTCCTACTGGGCTTCATTTTAGCAGTCTGAGCTCATTGTCTAAAAGGCATAGAGCAATTTAGAGTGTGTCTAAAACCTCCTCTTGCAGACACCGTGATGGAAGAGCAAGGGACTCGATCGATAGAATGCAGGCACAAAAAGAGACGGAAGTCTTGGGTGGGAATGGGAATCAGCGACCTACGTACCTACCTACCTACCAACCCACCTACCTTTCTATTGATCAGTCGATCTATTGTATTTGCTTTCTGTTAACCAATCCTCTGATTTTGGCCATAACTGATTCTGAGTATCAGCTAATCCCGTATCACTCTTGCTTTTGCCTCAAGAAGACCTTGTTGGAACAAAAGCCTTTTCCCCATGTGTGGGGGGGCTTTCTCCTGGTTCTCCAGTTTCCTTCCATAGTCCAAAAACATGCAGATTTGGGGATTAGGCAAATTAGATACTCAGGATTGATTGACCATAGGTGTGAGAGTGGATGGTTGTCTCTATGTCTACCTATCCAGGGTGTATCCCCGCCTTCCGCCCTGTCAGCTGGGATTGGCACCAGGATAAAGCAGTAGAAGATGAATGAATTAATGGTTTTATTGCAGTGTTAAAATAAAAGTAAATACTGCATCAATTACTTCACACCAGGTCAAAAAGCTTATGTTGCTTCAAGTAAGTAACAAAAACCGAGGAACACATCAATGGATGAGACGATGTGAAGATATGGTCATAACTAAAACACAATGGCCACTGGATGGTAAAAACATAATTGTGTTGGTCTGGAGGTAGCAAAGCCACTTGCATCATCCTGGGTGCTGTTTTGTGTGGGCTGTACGATAACAAAACATCTCAGTGTAAAAAATTTAAGAAGTGACAGAAATGTAAAAAACTACTTCAGTCAGATGAACTTGAAATAAGTTAAACAGCTTTTGATTTTGACACGATTCTGTGGGCGAACACGTCTCTGCTGATGCACTCCCCTGATGAAAAGCTGTCAATCCAGGAGCACCTCACTCTGAAGAACTTAAAAGGGAGACAGAGGAAGGTAGAGACGATGTGAAGAAGTATCAGTCTCTACTGATCTCAGAGCGTGTGTTCATGATGAATGCTGCAGGGTGGGTCACTGTTGTTCAGCTTGCCGACTGAACCTGCAGTGCCACTGATCATGTTTACAAATGGTTGTGATGTTTAAAAAAAAAGTGTGCTTGTGTTGTGAGATGGAAAATAGAAAAGCAGCCTGACTTTCTATGTAACTGACCATGAAATAACTAAACCACGGGGTTGAAGTTTTTAGGTTTCCATATTGTCTGCTAATGCTCAGCATGTGAAGCAGTTGTCTTTACATTTGAGAGTGGATCTCAGTTAAGCCTGAAGGTGTGGAGGTAGAAAGCAACACAGCTGGCTTCCCCCTGGAGAATAAGAAGAGCTGCGTATGTATGTTCTGCCTCGTGAACCCACAAACAAGCGTGCACACACACACACACCAGACTCACTCAAGAATCCTTCCACTTAAATACATGCCAGTGTGCATGCGTACGCGGCACACAGTAAACTTTGAAATTGCATTTCTAAAAATAGACGTGCAGTAATACTTACTGTACCCTCAACCTTTGCAAATGCTATCTGCAGTAAAATACACATTTGGAGACAGAATGGATTTTCTGATAGCTTCATGAAAGCAAGATACTGGTGTGCTAGTTTTTCGCTCATTCAATATTAAAGTAGTGTGGCATGCTTCCTAGGGCACGCATAATGATGTTGTAATGGCTCTACAGAGAGAAAGAGAAAAACAAAACAAAAACCAGACCAGAACAGGGCAGGGCAGGACGTGGCTGCATGTGAAAGAACTGCTGAAAAACAAAAAGATCTCACTATGTTTTGTTTTTTTGTGTATGTAGAAGCTTTTGTGATGTAAAAATCCAACTTTGTCATGTACATGCTAAAATCTCTGAAAATGATAAATACTCAGCTCTCACTGCAACATGTTCTACAATCTTTCAAGAAACTTCAATCTTGTTTTAAAAGTGTAGTTTACATATATTTCATATATTCATACGTTTAGTCCCTTAGTAAACTCCCTGCAATATAAAAGAAAAAAAAGTATATACAAACTTATGGTAATAATCTGTCTATATGGACTATCACAAAAATGATAAATCACATTTTTGTGGAGGAAGAAAAACATAATAAAGTGATTTTACCTGAAAATATGTTTTAGAAATATTGAAAAACAATGTGCAGCTCTTTATGCTTGTTGCTCCGATTGAATGTGCGTGTCCCATTCAGTCCACATTACATATGAGCTTACTTTTTCATTAACATATAAATCCACTGTAGAGTCGTGTTCATTCTGCAGCCTCTCAGATTTCCACTGGTGAGAAGTCGACATTCTTTTTCATGCAAATGTGAAGAAAACAACATCTTTTCAAGTTAGTTCATATATATATATATCAGTTGAATGGATATCTAACATGCAACCTGTGAAAAGCTGTGCACTTAACCTCTGCCATATTCACCGAGAGTGCACTGTTGCCACTTTGTTTCCGATCTGCATTCATCGTCTTAAGGTTGAGCCAATTCTATGCCGTGTGTGCAGACTGGACCCTGAGGATCAGTAGCAGGACAAACATGAGTGGCACCAACTCTAGGACCTTTATGTTTGCCTTGGGAATCACCCACTTAATTTCATATCTTTGCTTGATTTCCTCCGTGTTGCCTCAGGGTGGCTCTGGTCGTGAATCTGTGGCCTTGCAAATACACAATGGGACAAAGACATCGGCGTACTCCCATGTCTGCTTTTGCCTTTGAGAATTATTCTTAGGGAACATCCTTTGAAGCACCATAATTAATTTTATTCCCAGTCAACCTTAGACCTCATGAGTGACATGAGCTGTAATTTGTTATTATCTGGAGTAACTGGGGTAGAATCTTAAGGATGACAAGTATAACAGGGTCTCTGTGTGGTTTTATCCCTCTGCCTTTAAAGCCTGAACAGGATTTCTTCAGGGCAGGACCAGCTAAGGAGCGTATTGTGTGCTGGTTGTCTCTTGCCTGAGAAGAACAGCGAGGAACACGTGTATGATGAGAACAGACTAATGCTCAGAGGCTCTTTTCAGGAAAAGAAAGGATTTACAGTACATGTGCACTTTGAGAGCAGAGATGCATCAAGTCACGTACTATATTCCCTCTCTATTAATAATATGTATGAATTTTATAACATTTTAAGAAAAAATATAAATTAAATATATATTTATATATTTAAATAAAAATGATGTCAACAAGACAATGTAGGCATATTTAGGCATATGTTTATTAGTCTTTGGGTACCCACAAATAATGGAAATGGCTTGATAGAGCATTTCTATGAAGGCATCTGGATATTCATGTGAGACTCCAATGATTTATTATCAAAGGAAAAGTCTGAATAAACCATCAACCCATCACATTTTCATTGCCGCTGCAAAGACCCAGCGAAGACCACTCACCAACAGCTCCAGCATTAATTTAAAATGAGTCTTGTCATCAGCAGCATCATTAGGCCTGAATTCAAACTGTGATTCTGACGCTTGCAAAGGAAGCCCATGACACAGCCTGTGGTTCACTGCAGACACTTTACAGCTTAAGTGATATCATTACCAGAAAATGAACATTTTACCTTGAAAAAAAATTTTTTTTTAACAGGGTCATCCTGTTACTTACTCTGTTCTATTAATGGACTTTGTTTTGGTTTGCTTGTGTCTGACGGAATTTCAACAAACACCATCATGTCAGTTTGCTGAGGTCCATAGCTGTAGCTATAGCTAAGGCAGGTTGCTTGTGTAAAGGACAGATGGATATAATCCCTCCATGAAGAGGGGTTTGCACTTTAATTGGTGGGATCAGTGGAGACTTAGAGGACTGTGAGATGTAAAGGCCTGTGATTTGCTTCATCCCCAGCACCTTAGGGTGCTTTCACACCAACCTCTCTTAAGCAAACCCTAGTTCTTTGGCAAGGAAAGTCCGTTTTTTTTGGGGAGGTGTGAATGCGGTTCGCTATAAGTAACCAAACGCAGACTACAACGCAGGGCATTGTGGGTACAACACAACCAAAAAAAAGAGAAATGGCTGAGAACATTGTTGCAACATATGTGTAGGATATAAAAAAACAAGACGGGTAGTATTTGATGCAGGTCATGTTTTGCTCTGATGTGGAGGAAACAGAAGTTGCTCTGCATTTACCAACAGATGACGTAGTGCACGTAGTACTCTCTGAAAGAAGAAAACAGTGCAGGAGAAGGACTCAGCTTTCTGTTTACACCAGTATGCAAATGCTCAACACACCTGAATGGTCATGTGACATACATTTTTAGGTCTGTCAGCAAGGCCTCTCTCTCTGTGTCAGGCCTAGGAGGCTGTACCATACACATGTTAACAAAAACCTGTGAATCCACAAACAGGAAAAGACCGAATGCAAAGTGCCCTCGTACTCAAGCAGTTTGCGAGTCCCAGCTACTCAAGCGAGCGTACAGACATAGACTGTACACATTCCCTTTCTGTTCAATATTTATAGGAAGCGGTCAGCGCTCCAACCTCCTGCACACTCACACTCGTGAAATCATACACCACATTCAGGACTGATGAACGCTAAGAATCACTCTGCAGACCTAATCTCTACGACTGTTCATTAATCCACTCATGAATATGGAATCATTCAGGCTCTTTTACAGTAAGGTGAGTCGTGAAATCTCTCCTGACCACAGTGAGCTTCACTTTCCAGGTGAGAGCACTTTATCCTCCCTGGTTCCCTCTGCAGTATAGACCCACTCAATAAATCACGGTGCAGCACTCCGCCTTCACTCGGCAGCCACTAAGACACCGACGTCAGTGCCTGCGAGGATAAATTGTCATGACTCAGCAAAGTCTTGGCCGAAAGAGGTAATATTTTATTTTTTTTATTTTAAGAAAACAAAAATGTGGAATTATGTCAAAATGGCTGGAGCTGACTACCAGCTCCTTCAACATGACTAATGATGAATGTTAACGGCGTCCTTTGAGTGAATTGAATAATTAAAAAGGGAAAATGAACAGACATCATCTATAATACAAAGAGTAGAAAGTAACTTGAGATGCATGCATGTACAAGTATTGTTGTCTGTGAGAGACCTCGTATAACATTCCATGGTTCAATTTGCAGTGCAGTGAACCATCAGAGAGAGAGAGAGAGAGTTCATATATCACAAAAGCATGTCACACAAATAACCGCACAACTTCAGAACAGTATCAATATCCAGGTAAGAAATTAATCAAAACTAATCAAACGCTATGAACCATTATTGTATTTTAAGTTGACACCATAAATAAGACCGGTCTGTGCACTGCAGCTATTTTCCCTCCTGTTTCCTCAATCAGCACTCATGGAATGGATTGAGTCTGCACTAAAAGCATTATTCACTGTCTTCATTTGATGGGCCTTGCCAGAGTTGATTCATTAAAGGCTTTAAGTGGAGCTGGTAATGCAGTTTGGGGTCTGATGAAGCACTGGTGTCGTCACTGAAGCCAAGTCTTTAATTCAAGTCTTTGCTTTGTGAACTCTTTCCACTAAAAAAACGACAACCAAACTTTGCAGAGAAACAAAGAATATGAAAGTTTTATATCATGTTTAGATTGAGTATCTGAAATTGTGTTCGCCCAGCATTGCAAGAATGTTAAACTTGTGAGGTACTGTTATTTTCTAAAGGCCATTTGCATGACATGTATTTATATCCTAATGGAAATAAATCACTGTATAGATCATTGGATCAATTGATTATTAAAACAATTACTAACTTGATCGTCAACTAAATTGATTTGCAATTGTTCGGTTTTACAGTTTGTTCAATAATTAAAACAATGTCTATGATTGTTCACCCTCTTAAATAAAAACGTTGTGGTTTAATTGCTCCATTTGACGACAACATCATTAAAACAGTAAAATGTTGTTCAAGACATTTGAGAACATCATCATTTCAAGGTTTCTGATACCAATCAATTAATCAATTTTCCAACATTTTATGGACCAAACAAGTACTCGATTAATCGAGAAAAAAATAGACAGATGAATCGATTATGAAAATAATTGTGAGTTGCAGCTCTGGACAATACCGTTCTTAAGAAGAGGATATATGCTATAGACAGATATCATTTAGTGTATTCACACTCTGAACGTGTACAGTAAACATTCAGTGTTAGAGTCATCCAAGAGTTGAACTTGTTAAATGCTGAGCAGCAGAACAACTCCTTCCCCAGAATTATTCACTAAATTATTCAAGCAGAACTTATTTGAATACCAAAACTTATTTCATATGCACATTAAGTTCATACACCTTGTTGTACTGTTGTTGTATTATTGAAACATGTAGCCTTTTTTGATAAATCTTCCTTTTCAGTCTAGAGTTTAGATTCTCTTGCCCGAGCACGAGCCCTTGATCAAGCATTGGTGTTTTTTCTCCCTCGTCGTGTTCGTATGGTATGTTATAGCAAGTCGTGTTGTGTGAAGGTGTAAAAACCTGGGGCCATGAAGGCATCATTTAAAAAACAGGAAGTGTATCGTCATTAGCGACATACACGTTCATGGAAGCGGATCTCAGCGGCTCCGTTGTTGTTGTAAATTAGACTGTGGCAGCAGGTACAACAAGAGAGGACGTGAACGTACGTGTACATTTAAGGCTCACGTATTAAAAAAAATGTTGTGTTTAAATCAGGCTCGGGCTCATAATTACAGTTAATGTGTCGGGCCGGGTCGGGCTCAGAAACAAAGTGCACTGCTCAGGTCGGGTCAGGCTTGATTTTTTCAGCCCGATCTAAACCTCTACTTCAGTGACTTTTCTGCTGATTGGACCAATATATTGTGTTATTTGCAATACAGTTGAAACACAATTTACAATAGAATGTTATGTATTTACAGGCATGAAAGTCCTCTAGTTTTCTTGCTATGCTGATGATGCTCTACTGTTGCTTTAACAAGTAGATATGTTGTTCTAACTGAATGATTCCTGTGCCTTGTTAATTTGCATTTAATAGATTGTAGTTCAACAAACTTCATGTGAGTTGGAACTTTGGCTGAATGCTGACACAACAAACCCTTGGGTGCTTCCATACTAGCTAAAATCTTCCATCCATTATTGCCAGGATAATGTAATTGGATCTGTTCCACAGTGCAAATAATCTTAATGGATCATGATATTTTGAACTGCATATTTAACAGCTCATTAAAAAAAATAAAACTGTCTTTTAAAAGGCTTTTTTTTCTTTCTTCAATCCATAACCAAACCGTGTTTTTGAGCCCCTCACAGTCCCTGGTTAGAGTTTTACAATTGTGTCAGTAATAATATTATAGCAAATATAGAAACACAATAACTTGGATTAAGCTAACAAACATAGAAAATCCATTATCTACCGCTTCATCCTCCACCAGAGAGTCACGGGGGGTGCTGTGCCTATCTCAGCTGACATTCAGCAATAGGCGGGGTACACTCTGGACAGTTCGCCAGTCCATCGCAGGGACACATATAGAGACAAACAACCATTCACTCACACTCTCACACCTACGGACAATTTAGAGTGACCAATTCACCTAATCCCCATATCGCATGTTTTTTCGACTGTGGGAGGAAGCCGGAGAACCTGGAGAAAACCCACGCACACACGGGGAGAACATGCAAACTCCTTGCAGAAAGGCCCTTGTTCCGAAGTTGTTCCAGCTGGAGCTCTAACCCAAGAACCAGGGTCTTCTTGCTGCAAAGGCAAGAGTGCTGACCACTACACCAACCATGGGCCAACCGTTTCATACATAGAAAATGTATGATCGAAATATTAATTGTACCAACTGCATTAGCATGTGTTAGTGGATGCAATGCAATAACTAAAGATCACATGCTGCTCACTGTGCTTGTCTCAAGTAACATGAACACAAAGACGATGATTAAAAACCACTGATGTGAAAGGTGTAGGTTGACAACATGCACTTCTTTTCTCAAGGTGCGACACTACAGTTGTGGGTGGATTCAGAAGACATCACTGGGGGAAAAAAAGCTAATCTAAAATGGCTGAAGCTGAAATGTCTGCATACTAATCATCCAGGTTATTTTATATTCCTACAATGGTTTGTCACCAGTGTCTTGTTTGTATTAGAGAAATGGATGTAGCTGTAGCATTCATAGTTTTTCATCCACTCTTTTATTATCTGACAGCTCCCTGTACACTGTGGTCAATGTCACATCATGAATGCTGAGCAGACACAGTGTGAATCTCCTTCTGATCTAGATGTGTGGGTTTTTCTTAAGTACTATTGGGTAAAAGCAAAATGAAAGTGCGACATGTGTGTGTCAACCCTTCAAACCCTTTACCATTATGTTACGTTAAAATGTGTCATCTCAGTCTGTGGTTTAAATTGTAAAGGTTAAGGCTAGAGTTTATAATGTTTCCATTATACAGTTCTAGCAGTTTGGCTGGACTCTACAGGTTTTGTTTTCCCTTATCATTAGCAATAGTACCTGGTGCCTGATGCTTTTTTTGGTACCTGCTCTGGCGAGGTAACACGCAAACTGAGCCAAAACGAAAATGTGACGTCAGCAGACTGCCGGCCACTGATTGGTCGTCACTAGAAGAATCATAAGCGAAAGAGTCAAACCGAACAACGCCAAACTGTAGATCAGTTAATAAGACTTAATTGAAAATGTGTTAATCTAACAAGGAGCGTAACAAGAAACTTTCTAAAATTGTAATATTTGCAGTCTGGTGTATTTAGCGACAGCACTGCTGAAAGCCAGAGATAGTGTGATTAAATCACAACCCGTTCAGTCGTATTTCAGTTTACTGACTGTGTCAGGTGGAGTCTGTACTCTGGTCATGCAGGAAGTACTGAACAAATTTTTTTTAATGAACTGAATCAGTACAACACAACTGCATTGCTTGTCACTGGTTTGTGTGTTTGTGTCGCGTACAAAACACCGCCACAGCATTTTGTGTAGCCATGCTATGAAGGTTCTGCCGATGATGAGACGGTAGTAATGGAAAACAACGTGCCTGATACCAAACTGAGTAGAGTAGAGCCGAGTAGTGCTAAAACTGTGGTAGCTACAGTGAGCTACCACTTGAAAACACTCTGTCATCAAAGCTACATCCTCAAAACACCAGAAGTTGTTGTGTATACACTGAAAAGAGAAAATCGTTGGCAAACTTAGAAAAATCCAATTTAGGTGTTACCAAAATCAAGTATCGCATGCGTTGTTCACTAACTTCTGACACCTCATACTTCTCTGGCTTGTTGAGAAAACTCCCAGCACATGGGAGCTGCAAGGACATGGTAGGTCGACAAAGTCACTTCACAACACACAATGTCATGAACACAATAATTTCATGTGGTCCAAATGAAATGGCTGTTTGTGCTTAATACTACTACTACTACTGAAAGGGCTACAGATGCAGTTTTTCTGTTTTCATAAAAACGTATTGTTGGCTTGATTCAGCCTTTGGCATGCGCATCTCTATTTGTCTGGTAACCTCCACAATACCACTCAAAGTGTGGAACTCCTCCTCTATTGGTCAGGGTGAGGTACTACTACTTCTACTAGTGCGTGATTGATCCTGAACTCATTGCTGCCCTTCAATCACTAATCACTGTCAGCCACACATCTGCTACAAATAACCAGCTGATCTTTCAGTCAGTGGCAGTGGCGATGATTTGGTATGACCAGTTTGCACCAGTTCTAATTGCTTTGTTGATTTAGTTGTTTTGGAAGTGTTGAGCTTATACTTTGCTTCCTGTAGTTCTCATTGAATATCTTGCACTTGGGTTAGTACCATATATTTGTTCAAGTGAGTGGAAACAAGATTATTGGAGGCTGGGCCATTTAGCCACACACACACACACACACATACACCCACATTAACAGCTTTATTTGTTAAGCATTTCCCAATGATTTTGGTTTGAGAGCATAGTTAGATTAGGATTGTGTTTCAAACTTTGTTTTACAACTCAACCGTTTTCTGTTAGTTTGTCTTAATTTATGATATTGAATTACAGTATATTCTATGTTATTGCCTTGTAATTTATCATTGAAATTACCTTTTGATTCTGCAACATTGTTCCATATGGTTAGATATTACTTCCCTAGCGAGCTGGGTTGTAACATGGCCATTGGAATGTGATTAGGATTTTAATACGTTAGATAAAAGGTTATTCAGAAATAAATTACAGACCCAACCTTCGCTGTATCATCTCAGGTCGCTTCGCATTGAACACAATAGAGATTCACATTTGTCACACTAATGAAAATAAGATGCTGTTTTGATTTATCAACACAGTTAAACCCAGGAGCCTAGCTTAGCTCTTTGTTTACCAGGGATTTGAGTTGTTGTTCAATTTCTGCCCTTTGCAGTGTGCTAATCACAGAGACTCACATTGCAATGATAATAAAAGTGCCTCATGTCGGGCTGTATCATTGAGTGGCTCGGGCTCTAGGCTGCTTTAATGCAGAGGGATTTGCCAAAATCCACAAGCTGCATCGGGGGATGAGTTGACTGATGCAGGTACCAGGGCAGAACTGTATGTCTCAGCAGGAAACAGCATGTGCGCCTCATCCCTGTCATCGTCCAACATCTTCAGTTAAACACATGTTCTGGCTTCACCTATTTTTTTTTTATCTGTGCACAACACTTTCACAGTCATTTGTCATTCATGATCCTTTACTCTCTGTAATCCTGTACTTATAGACATCTGTACATGCTGTACTTTTATCACTTTTAATGTCCTGGCATTCAATAGAGCTTGTTAACACACGACTGTTGATTATACTTTCTTTATACCATGTCTTGCTTGGAACATATTATAGTTTAAGTATTTAGTTTAATCAAAACAATCAACTCTTGTTCTTTTCTATAATATATTTTTTTATGCTGTACCTGAACTTCTTCCTCAGTGATTTTTCAGTGGTTTTCACATTTCTTGCTTGTTTATTCTGCTGCCCAGCACCATGCTCTTGGACTGGAGTTCTTATTTTATTGATGCATTTTCTATTTACTGGTACATTTTCCACCATCTCTTTGTACTGTTGCATTGCTAAACTTCACCTCGTTTTCTCTGCCTCCTGAAATCCCCTGGGTTGGTCACTGATGGAAAAATGTTTGAATGTTTGCTGTGTCATGTGTATCACTGTTTCTCAGGAAATGCTCGAGAGGTGCAACTTGTGTGAGTTAACTTGCAGGATGTTGAGAATTTGCCCTCTTCTCATCTGGAAAACAGGAGGGTTTTTTTCCACCAGTTTTGTCCCAGACACATTTCGGTTTTGAAGTCAAAGTAACCTTGGGAAAGTAAAACAAATGGCGTGTCATTTGTCACCCATGCAAGTTAAATCTCCGTATGAGAGCATATCCAATAATGTTGACTGTGTTCTTTATTTATTCTATCTTTATTTAACATTATTGCTATTACTGTATATTAAGTATATGTGTTGTGCTAGTGCAATGACAATAAAGCTTTATCTACTTTGCTGACACTTTATTACCTATCATTATTTTGGACAGTTTCCTGCCTCATATATGGTTTAAAAGCCTTAAGTGATGATCTTGCTGTCGGTGCTTATTGCCTCTTACAAAAAGACTGAGCCAACACCAAAATAGTAACATCATATTGTAACCTAGCCAAATACAGGAAGGGGCCAATGGCAATACTCGGTGATGAGGTCATGTATCACAATGCTAAACACTGCAGTAACAATTCTGCTAGCTCATTTGTTTTCTTGGCTTGGCTTCCACGCTTGGAAGGTGCATGGTCTGCTGCTCATTGTGATACTGGGGGGAAACAAACAAATAAACATGGAGCTGTTATTCTAAATTTGCAACCTGGAACGTAAGTTGAGAGAACAGGTAATCCTATTTGGACACAGTAAATTGTCATCATAAAGCACGTCAACTGAAGGATCCGTGTCATTCAGTGTCCAGTACGTATGCAGTTATAATATGCCTGACAAATGTAAATGTATCTGCAATAATTGAATGTTGTTGCTGATGATGGCTATTTTTGTTGTATTTCTATCAAGAACACAAATCCTTCACACATTATCCTCATTAAGCTCATTTATAGCTGAAAAGTTTTGTATCATGCCCTGTCAAAGTTTTGTATCTTTGGTTTTCAGATGATTAAAATGTACTATGCATAGAACTGCATCATGGTCAAGCATCATTAAAGGAAACAGGAAAAAAAAAATCTACCATGCCTGAGAAAAAAAAAAACAAGGCTGCCTTTGGCTGCTCTGAACCCACACTTCACAATAGGCTCTCAGCGCTGCAGCCTCCTCTTCTCCAGCAAGGTTAACGGTTTTTGAAGCACTACTCAAAATCCCCACAATGTAAACCTCTCAGAGCTCGCACAAAAGGCGCCGGCCCTCGATATTCCTCCATGCTCACCTTAGTGAAATATGATGAAAGAGAAACGTTCCCCCAAAGTGAAACACCCCATTAGTAAGACCTGATCTCGTCGGAGCCTCCTGTAGCCAGCAAACGAAAGCTCAGAAGATGTCTAAGAGAAAACCTCTCTCTTTCTTTCTCTTTCTATGTGCTTCCTCTGCCTCCTTTTCTCTTTTGGTCTCACTCCATTTCTTGTTTCCAGCGTTATTTGCACCTCTAAAAACTCTAAAAACCGAAATATGTAATCCATCAAGGATATGCACAATTACCAGAAACTTAAACCACTTTTCCACGAGCGTGTCATGCCTCGTCTTGACGCGGTACGGTTATGATGAGACGAGGCCAGCGGGCATCCGATACAGATGCCCGCTGGACGCCTCCATCGGAAGGTGTTCAGGGCATGTCCCACCGGGAGGAGACCCAGGGGAAGACCCAGGACACGCTGGAGTGACTACGTCACTCGGCTTGCCTGGGAACGCCTTGGAGTCCTCCCGGAAGAGCTGGAGACTTAACAATCCTAAAAACGTGGGTTGATCTCCAACAATTATTAAGGAAATGTCTAAAATCTCATAATTTAACAGAGAAGTCTGCAAGCGGTGAGTGGCATCACAAACCCTGCCACTGTATTTCAGTCCAGTGACTCTGTCAGATGGAGTCTGTGATCCTGTCATGCAGGAAGTACTGAACTAATCTTTTTAATTAAAGGTAAAGGAAGTAGTTTATAGTGACATCTAGAGGAGAGGCTGAAATTTTCAACAACGAACTGCTGCTCTGCTCACCCCCTCCCTTCCCTGAGCGCTACGGTATCCGCAGCCGGTCAAATGTCGTCCTCGTCGTCTTTCTCCGTGTCAGCAGATGAGGTTCGTGAGAGGGCGAGCTACCACGGCCGTAGCAGACGAAGCGGAGAGAGTGGAGGCGGGACTTCCGCTACAAGTAAAGCAACGCTTGATTTGTTCTCTCGCGTTTGTCCTTACAGGCTCCGGTAGAAACATGGCATCTCGCTGCTAAAAGTGGCTATGCAACAGCGGCCCGCGACCATGTTATTTTACATGACTTTTTTGAAACACTACGAAAATGGAACAACAACTATTATACAGCGACTAGACAATGCAGGAGCACATAATATGTATAAAAAGGTGGATATTGGGTCATATAAACCCATAAATACTACACAGTGTCCCTCTAACTGATTCTAATTAATCAGTTACACTGAAAACAACTGCTTTACAAGTCACCAGTTAAAACGTCACTGCGATGACTCCGCCCATCTTAACGAGGTACTATATTGTAATGGAAACACAACCAAAGTCGAGCCAGGCCAAGGCAAGGCAAGTCTGGACGAGCTGGAACCATGTAGTGGAGACACGGCAATTGTTCCTTAAAACTAAAATGTTTGCTTGTTCAACAAATAAAGTTTTACTCGGTTACTGGTGTTTATTCTGGTCTCTGTTGGGTTGTTTTTGTATTATTTGTGTGTATGTTGGTTTAAATTTGCTGCCACTGGGCTCTCTACTTGTGTGACCTACTCATGCCTTATTGAGTTTCCCTCAGTGTCACCTCCTTTTTGAGGTCTGTTCTTTGCCCTGGAGCCAGGCTCTAGGAAACACTGGAGGGAACTGGGGGCATTTATATCCTTAAGGTCTTTTCCCTGACTGTTTCACCCTCTCCACAACCGAAAGTCATTTCTAAGGGTTGCCATAAGTTTCTTTTACTAAGACTATGTTTACACCCAAGACAAAGACAAGTGCACATGGAACATATGGCAACTTTTTATAGAAGTCTAGCCATCCTGTTGCAAACATATGCTTACTCGGTTTCTAACAATAACAACAAGCATTTCACAGGATATTTGTACACACTTTCACACAGTATTTCACACTATTGTATCATTTGAATCTCAGTGAACTTGTGGCGTAGTATAGGATTAGCAGTACAGGCTGTTTCAATGCAAACTGAGAGGCAGACATATTAACACTCTATTAAAATGTGTACCCGGAAACATGGCATACACAAAAGCACAGGCAGTGTGCAAACACACATACGCAACATATGCAGTAAAGTGGGAAGGTAGAAGTGGGAGTATCAGGTAAAAACATGGAGATGCTTATTTTCAGGTTTATTTTCATATACAGTCCTTTTTGGAAAGACATTTAAAATGTGCATTCTTGTGAAGAGAATGGCAACAGTCATTTGAGGTCATGACACAGGTCAAGGACATTGTCTTTTCACCACAAGAATGCTCCTGACCACTTAATTTATGCTTTCTTTTTCTGGAAGGTGCATGGCAGCTTCATGATCGATAAAGAGAGAGAGGTCCCTTTGAAACCGCTGGATTAAAATTATGGTTAAAGGGCACTGACATGCGCTGGTTATGCTGATTGCTACATCCAATGTAAAAATAAGGAGAAACACAGCACAGTTTATGTTACCTGGTGTATTTGTTGTTCACAGTATGCTTCCAAAAGTCTTGACTTCTAACCCTAAACAGAAATTTGTGATTGAATTGATGGCATATGGCACAGTAGAAGGTCAATTAGATTCTGCCATTTTACCTTTTTTTTTTTTTTTTTTTTTTTTACAAATACACTTTTAAGTGGAATTTAAAAGGTATTTGTCTTTGCTCTTGGAAAATCCAATCCCTTCCCTGTATACTACATTATTTATGACACCTAAAAGTCAAGGCAGAGATTGTGTTCACCTAAGTGTGATTTGCAGCACATTGCTCATTCCTCCTTGCCATATGTCATTTTACCTGGGTGTATACAGCAGTCACATTAAAAGCCTGTGTGCGTACATCATCATTCTACTGTGGTGAGACACTTGGCAAAACTTACTGGAGCATCTGATTTGAGAAGACCTCAGACAAACTGAAAAAAAAAAAAATACAAATCTGGCTATGTGACTGTAACCATATCCACAGACTCAATATCCAAGGCATCCGATATAAAGGATACACATTACAGTGTCTTAATGAAACAGCTCTGATGCTTTCCAGGTGAAGATTCAGTGTTGTGTGGTGTAATGTATTTTCAGATAATTTCTCAGGTGATAAAAGCATCATTTATCTGTTTTTAATGAGTCATTTTATTCAGCTTAAGCAGGATCACTGACATAATGAAAACATGATGTAACATCTTACTTTAATTCCCACCGTTTTATTGTGCAAACCTCTCTTTACCAAAAATCAGAATCATTTACAGTTAATAAATAAAGTCAAATCATTTTATTTTTATATTGTCAATCTGGCATGAACTATAATATTGCTCAGAATTGCACAACACAGTCTTCATTGAACCCACCATTATGTAAGTCTTCGCAGTCCATGTTTATTTTAACCACTCTTATCACTTGTCTTCTACTGCTTTATGCTCCACAAGGGCAGGGGGCGCTGGTGTCGGTACTAGCTGACTCAGGGTGAAAGGTGGGGTACAACCTGAACAGGTCGCCACTCCTTCACAGGGCCTTAACCATTCTTATATTTATTGATGTATGTATTTATTTATTTTTTTAATGATCAGTAATAATATACTATTAATCATTCATTTCCTATGGCAGTAAGTTTTGACTTAGAACACCAAAAGTGTTAAAAGCTTAATAAGCCACTCAAACTTCAATAAAAGCAGTAATCAACAATGTAATATGATTTATGTAAGCGCATTACACACTGAGATATAAGATTGAAAACACTATTTTTATTCTTTTATAAAAGTTTCCAAATTGGTCAGATTAACACCTTTTTTGAGTTACATATCACATGTCATCTGTAATTTCTTCTTTTTTTTCTTTTAGCAACTGGTGACTCAGTTGCAGAGAATCGTTCAGTTGCTATGCAGGTGCAGTTGCTGATATTTTAAAAAACCACTGAAATAGAATAAATTAAAAACCGTGGATCATGACTCCTCAGCCCATGCTTTTATAACTAGGACAAACAATTGCTAATGCAGCAAAACATTAGAAATCCAATTATTCAAAATGGGGGGTGGGGGTTGCTACACTGCAGCCAGACATCAGGAAAGTTGCATCCAGGCTGCCCATTATCAAAATCCTAGATTGTTTTTCCAGACATTGCGTCTGTTGTCAGGTTTGACGGTGATGATGCTCAGGATAGATGGGGAGTTGCAGACCAGCTTTTTTTCCATAATCTTGAGCTTCAACTTCAGATACAACTGCACCGCAAACGCAGTTTTGCTGCAGCCTCCGCACGACTGGGTTGGATTCTCCAGACTGATTCAACACATGCTAATTTCACTGAGCAGTGACTCAGAGAAAGCTGCAAAGAATCTGATTAAACACCTCCCACTGTAATTATACAACTAGAATCACAATATGAAACAATCACCACCAGGACAGTGTTTAATCACTGTTTTCGAAAGAGTTGTGTTTAATGGATCCGGAGCGGAAACTCAAGTGCTGTCAAATGCAGCCGGATGCAAGATGACTCATCACTCACATCCCTAATGACCTCCCATTTGGTGGCTTTCAGCTCATGATTTCCCAATCAGTAAATAAGCCTGAAATTCACCAGCTAAGCTAATGATGAGCTCTAAACACACGCCCCAGACCATTGATTAATATTGATGTTTGCTTTAGACCATGACTGTTACTGATAATGATGACATGTTGCAAGAAGTGTATACATCTGTCATGTCGATTTAGTGATGGGAGTTGATAAAATTTGATTTATACGGATTCTACTCAATGACAGTTTTATCAATTCCCTGTTTGATTTAAACTGTAATGTATGTTATAATATCAAGGTTTCAAACATGTTATGGTCACTAACTAACTTAAATGTGGGTCTGAATGCCTACCTTGATACCTCATTCTGTTCCAGACAATGTCCAGACACGTGTACAGTCCAAAGTGGTACGGAGGCATCTACACCGGATTCAGCACAAATCATTAGAGCTATTTACATCAAACAGACTTCAGCTGACTCACTTAGGTGCAGAGATTTAGAATTAGTCACATTATATTAGATTATGGACATTCTGCTGCTGCAAAATATATTATATCACCACTGTTGGGCTGTGATGCATTAATGGCTGATATATTATATGACAGAAAGATTTCATAATTTTACAAGGAAACAAGTAATGTCATGGATTACACTTTCGAAAGAGTTAAATTCAAACAATTACAATCATGAGGCAAAGACATGCTTAGTTAATGCAATACTAGATTGCAAAGTATAATTATTGTGTCCTGTCCTCTACAGGACAAAATATTCCAATAGAGTGTACTGAAGAAACTGAGTTTTGCAGCAAGAAGACCGGGGTTTGAGCCCCGGTTGGAACAAGGGCCTTTCTGCATGGAGTTTGCATGTTCTCCCCGTGTGTGCGTGGGTTTTCTCCGGGTTATCCGGCTTCCTCCCACAGTTCAAAAACATGCAATATGGGGATTAAGTCAATTGGACACTCTAAATTGACCGTAGGTGAGAGTGAATGGTTGAATAGTTGTTTGTCTGTACGTGGCCCTGCGATGGACTGGTGAACTGTCCAGGGTGTACCGCACCTATCGCCTTATGTCAGCTGAGATTGGCACAACGATATTTTTGTTTAAAACAAGTGGATTCAGTTCTAAAAGGAACTTATTTTAAATTGTGTTTGATAGTATTGACAAATGCATATAGTAATACACTAACTAGTGCAACTTATAAACTTTGATAGCAAGGACTAGGTAAAGTTATACTTCATAAGTAGCACTTTTAAAGGGGTAATGTGTCTTAAGTGACTTCTTACACGTTTTGAGTAACTTGCTCAACACTGCACTTGGATTCAAGTGCATTTGCTGCTGTTTCTTGAAATGAATAATTTATAGGCATTACTACAACCACTGTCATCTTCTTTCTTATTTAAATCAAACCTGATTTCCCAGTGGTTTTCAGATAATTGGATGTGCTTGTTTTTGGAATGTGCAATGTCCAGTTTGGATAATCTACATGTCTTTTATATACCAAAGCAAAATCCTCTAAATTAATGGCTGGTATAGAAATTCAGGATTAGCAAAAGGGAAAATTGGAACACAAACGTGTCACAAACTCCAGTTCCGCACAATATGAGAAACCATGTTACATGGCTTTAAAAACTATAAAAAATTGACATTGGAAACATTGCCTGGAACCAAACAGCAACACACTTTTCATAGAGATGTACTGACAAATTGTTTCTCTGTTTTCTCCTTCTCTCAAAAAAAACAATGGAAGACAAAACATTCCTGGGAACAAACACACCACATACTCACATGAATATTGCACAAGAATAATTTCACACCAGGCAGACACAGACTACATCGTCTTTGAGGAAAACAAGAGGCAACAGCCATAGGAAAAAATCTGTCTTCTCCAAGCTATTCTTTAGTCTTTTTTTTCATAAAAACTTACTCAACTGCCAAAATATAATGTCGAGAACTGGTCGGTGTAAGTGACTTGACTTCTTTCTCATCACCTGACACACATCCATCACCGTTAAGTACTGACGAGGCCCAGGGGAGATGGGACCTGCAGAGATGTGCTGTGCTTAGAGTTGTGATTGACTCATGCCTCAGCACTGAGAACAATATGGCTCATCTATCACAAGCTGGAGAAACACACTTTTGTGTGAAAGCTTGCTCTTGCAAACGCATCAAGGGAGTGAGTTTGGTAAAGTATGTGTAGCTTATGGTTTTGCATATAAAGTTTCTAGTATGTGCAGTTAAATGATCACAGACTTACTGCCAGAAAAGTGGAAAAATGTGAAAAAATATACTTATAGATTCTTTGTAATGTTGTGACTAGTACAACTCATCCACATTGTGTTACATCACATGTTTAGCTGTGTTTTTCTCAACATCTGCTCTGCATGAATACAATAAAATATGCATTTTGCATTTTGGTGATTTAAAAGACTGCATGAAACATATCGAGATCCACCACCGGCCCTGTAAACAAGCAGAATGAGGAGGTGTAAATGAAAAATGTCACAAGAGCCAGTGTGTTTTCCTGAAGAGGCTCAGTCTCAGTACATGTTACAGACTATTAAACAATCTCCCAGTCAGCGGTGATCAGGGGACAACTCTCTGCAGTGTGAATCTGCGGAGGCAGGCAGGATAAACAAAGTGAAGGATGAAGCTGGACAGCCTGGAGGCAGCAACAGAGAGGAGACGGAGGTCTAAACTGAATCTTACACAACACCTGGTGAGCTTATGCAGCTACAGAGCACCAACGGCCTCTGGCGCGGCACCCCGGTGGGCTTTATCGAACTCTGAAGGGCTCAGCAAACATCATACTTTACAGTTGTTATTTGTTATAAAACTTGGCTTCATTTCCAAATTTTGGCAGAAGTTGTGCATATAAAGAAACCCCCATGCTGGTGAAGATCACAAGGACACAATACAGAGATTGAGCTCTGATGTGTTGCTTTAATGTTTAATGTGTTGATTTAATATAATGCTACAACAGGCTGTGAGACAGGATTTGCCAGTTTCAGGTACATATTGTTCTAGCATTGTTAAAATGAATGAATTCATTCATTCATCACTAAGGGAGTCGGAAATCTACTCAGCTTGTTTCCAGTTACAACTAGGTTCAACATTTCTTCATGTCCACAATTTTGTTTCCATTCGAGACATAGAAAATAGTGCAAATAAAAAATAAATTGCAGTCAATTAAAGTTTAATGAAAAGCAGATACTTAATGCAGCCATGGTTTAAAAATAGACATGATTAAAAGTACGCTCTTGTCCATAAAGTGCTGGAGTGCCCCACTGGATGTAGAGGGCCACTTAAAATGTCTTGTCTGACACCTAAAAGGAGGAAACTCAAGAAAACGTTCAAGCTTGCCTTAAGAAATCTGCCAAAATAAAAAATATACAAATAAATAAATAACTGGATTATAAATCAATATCTGTATAAAAAAAAGGATGATTTTGATTAGGAAAGCATTATTACAGTATTAATACAGCAATTATTCAGAACTCAGTTTTTCTCTATGTAGATGTTTAATGATATTTTATTTTACAATTAAAACAAAACTGGGTTCACATGACTCATAAAGCCTAATACCAAGAAACAACGATATCAGATATGATGTTTATTTGTCTAATGTTAACCATAACCTTTATATGAGTTCTGTGGAAAATTAAACTACTCTAAGATATTCGCTGGTTGAGACACCTGATTGGAGGAGACAGTAAGTTTACAAGCTAAGGCCGTAGTCCGACTAAGACAGGCAATCGGACAACTTGCAGAGTCCGAGTATAAATGCAGAGGAAGAACATGATTTATTGGCTGTGTCCGTTTGACTCTGCCTAGATGGTAGATGCCACTGAATCTCTCTATAAAAGAGTGTGTATTGAATGACGTCACAAAACAAACAGAATGACGAGATGGCTTGTGCTGTGGTTCTGTAAGTTTTGTAACTGCTGTACATGTTAATCGTGATATGGATTAGATCGAGCATGGCTCTTGTGGTGCCTGTGTTCCTGTCTGAAAAACACTGTCACCCTTAGATTGAGTCTTACCATATAAGATCAGCCGGCAGACGGCACAAAGGAAATGGTGTCAACCTTGAGGTAGAATGTGCCCACATTGGTGTTCGCTGATAACAATAGCTCCAAGTCCATTTCTCCATCTGTATTCAGATAATACTGGAGTTCAAACACGGCAAGCTTATTCTGAACATGGAACTAATGGATTAGGGGGATTAAATGCAGGAAAATATACATTTTGAATATCCTCATGACCTACATACTTAAAAGGACAAGATGCAGTCCACCGTGACAGCATGTGTGCCACGTGACACAAAATAAGAACTGTGGAGTGAGTCTTTTTATGAGCCATCGTGCATGTGTTTGATGTGCAGGTCAGCTTATAGCAGAAATCAATTTGTGGAAGATAATGGTTAATTTCCAAGGGGAGAGGCGGCGGCAATGAAAGATTGAGTCTACATCATTGTACACAAATGGCACTAATGGGGACAATGATAATCTCCAAATGAAGCCAATTAAAGGGCTGTTATTCTCACACCTCACAAGTGTTCATGCTTTCATGTGGGCAGAGTCGTTCAGCCGGAGAGCAGCGATAAAAAGTTGTTGACTGCAACACACCATGCTCATAAACTCCTATCTGTCCCAACAGTTTGAGAGGTAAATAGAAACAGATGACAGCTGCTCAGGAGAGCTCGGCCAGGGAGGTTGTGGCTGCAGTGAAGTTGATGGGATTACCTGGGGGATTAGGAACGGTAAGTACAATAACAAAATGGCTTGACGAGGACACAATTACTCTGCCATGTTTGAGCTGATAAAGGCCAGCAATGTGGAAGTGAGGGCCTGAGTCACAGTTATACGAGAAGGTGGGCTCCTGCCACAGGCTGAGAGGAAATCCGACTCTGAATATTATTTTACCCATCGAAGACAAAAGGTTCTGACCTAATGATAGTATTACTTTCATCTGCATATATGCACGTTGTAGGCCAGTATTTAACCAAGCAAGTTTTACTTATGTGTGACCAAACTGACTTATTAATCAAATAAATAATAATCATATCCCATTTTGTCTAAAAATGTTATTTTGAAATGGGTGCGACACAACCACTTTGTCACCACCCCTCCATTCAAAAGCCAAAGGATATATATATGTTTTTTTTTTAATGAATAAATAAATAACAAGGAGAATGCATTTCCGGGGGAACTGCAAAGTGTGCTTGCTCGGGTGCATTTCGCTAATGCGAGCAGTTTGTAACAGCTGTTTCTCGATTTACAAACTCACAGAACATATTTGTATACCATAATATCTACAGTAATTGTTATGATTAAATCGTATTTAGATGTATGTAAATGTAACACAACAGTGCCACCTAGTGTATAAATACATTAACATTAAAAGTGTGAGATGAACCTAATTTTTCGCTACTGACAAGTTCAACATGTGATCTCAAATGTTGCCCAACAGGAAAGGATGTCTGTGGATATATACATATGCCTGTTTTACCCAGTGGATGCTGCCTACCCAGAATGCATTGCTAGTCTTCAAACACTGCAAAGCAACACAACAATACATAATCTTACGTAAATATATTAATTTGTATGCTTTTATAGACGTAAACATTTGAATATTACTCTCCTATCAAATTCTTTGCTATCATCACAATTAGAATTTGCTGTGTATATATAACACATAGTTCTACATCACTGTTATCCGTCACTGTTACACCGGTTCCGGCCGGACGTTCCAGAGATGGACCGGCGGAGATATCTCAAAAGGTCTCGGAGCAGGAGCTGACCAAAAATCTGGCTGACAGGAATAAGAAAACTTAAGAAGGACAATAGTGTGTTGCCTTTCAGCAAGCACACTAAATGCATTCTAGTTTTCAATTTAATTAAAAACGATAAAATAAAATAAATACTAATATTCCATAAAGTAATGTAGCATCCGTTGTCCTGTATCACATTATCTGCATTTCAGAATCAGCTTGTTTGCTTTAGTAAATTGTATTTCCGCGTTCAGGTGAATATTATAAAAATAACACCTAATTTCTTCCAGCGCTGTAAGGTCTTATCACCATTTGTAAGATTAAATCCCTGAGAGGGAACCTGAAAAATGATTTTCCCTGGATCTACTTAACCCAACATATTGAAAAGTCTGCACACCATTTAGAGTGTAATCAGCCCTCTGCTGAAATTACATTAGATTCCACACTCCCATCCACGGTACCCTCATCAACTTAACATTAGGCTTGAAGCTGTGCAAATTATGGCGAGCGCCTGTTTAAAGCCCGGCTTCTCTCCCCCAATGAAACCTTTTTGTGATGGTTTATGAAACACCACAAAGTCACATATCATTTTCTCGTGGTAATAAAACATATAAGCAGAATATATAAAGATGTAAAGGCTCTTTTCAAAGCCAAAGAACCAGGGCTTAATTGTGGTGTCATATCAACGCATGGTGTACAACTCCTCCATTTGTAGTTTTTGGAGTTTTTCTGAAGTGCAAGACAAAGAGCTTTACATTAGCCTGCTAAGAAAAATAAAGTTGATCTCCTTTTATCCTAAAATCTATTTATTTCTCCTTCATGCTGAAAATGTGTTAGGGAAGCATATTAAAGGTTCAGTTAAAGGTAGGGGGGCGAAAAAAATCCTCTGAATAATATGGTAGAACTGAACTCAATCTAATTGGAGACAAACTCTAAATCCTGCAGCTTGCGTTTTTATCTTTGTTTCAGAAGTGAGGATTTACACAGGGTTCTGATAATTTCATCATGAACCTGCAGTTCATTCATTTTGTCATGCTCTCTGAACAGAACTTTGTCAATATCCTGATTATATTTTTTAAACAAGAGCAATCAGAGAGTGCACTTTACAAACAAGCATCTGCCACTTTTACATGTTTGATCCACTGGATCCAGAAGACTTTCTGGATCGAACTCTACCTCGTTATTACCATCTTATATACAGTAAGCGTGACAAGATGTCACTGACACATACGTTAAATATGACTTCCCATATTTCCCCAGAAAACACTAAACGAAAAGCAAAGGCTGCCTGGGAGATAACCCAAGAGGCTGAAATCACAGCAAACCACAAGTTATACACTGGGAAACAGGGCTTAATCAACACCAATCAGTGCCACACACAACTGATTGCAGTGAGTTGATTCTCCCAACACTCTCACAGAGCCAGAACATTGAGTGCCCTCACAGTTAAAGATGGGTGTTTCTTGAAAATGTGATAATGTCTTGATTCTTACCTACGTGGATTGGTATTTATCAACATGGATCTGTCAAAAAATGTAGAGAGGAAGTTGCTGAGAAAAGGACAAACCTACAGATAAACCGCTGAATCTCCGCTGTTTCAGTCAGCTTCCCCAAAGGAAGTGTTAGTAAGAATGAGCATGTGTAAGAATTATGGCTCTCATCTAACCAGAGTCAGGTCAAGTCAGTTTTATTTATATAGCCCATCATCACAAACACAATATGCCTTGAAGGGCTTTATAGTCTGTACAGCAAGTGGCACCCTCTATCCTTAGACCCTCACATTGAATGAGGAAAAACTCCACAAAAAGAGTGTTTCCATTCAAATTTTCCACAAAGTTGATGTCATTTGTTCCATATTCTGACCAATCTGTGGTGTTCTGTTCTCTCAGTTTCAGGGGACTGGCAGTTAATCCAGGAGAATCTGTTCAAGTATCCATCAACACTTTATCCAATCAGGAGCCAGAACATTTGTCAATGAATAAATTGCCCACCCTGTACAAAAGCATTCCCGAGGTGACATTGGGAGGACAGAGAGGAAGGCTAATGCAGCAGAGGAATGGAATTTAACCAAAAGATGGCATCACTGATAGAAGCTTTCATCAAAATTTCCAAATAAAATATAAAAGAAAAATTGTCATTTGATGTGTGAAGCCTCGTTGTGCTGTTAATATACTAATATCTGGATGCAAAAAAAAAATAAGCATTTGATAGTAATTCTAAAATGGCTGCCACAAGAATTTGTTAAAATGATGTTATACAGAAGGACCATTCAGGAATTCATGTAAAAGCATTTACACAAAAGCAAGTTTTCATCACTCTAACCTTTAGCATCACCATATGTACCACTCTACTTTTGCTTCCTATCAGGTAGATACAATTACTTCAATAATTTAAAAGTAAAAACCTTAACGTGTTTTCTGTAGTAACCAGGCAGAGGCAAGAAATTTCACTTTACACACCCCTGGTGTCTAATGCCATAGCAAGTGTGTATGGGTAGCTATGAAAATATAGTTAGTACATAGTTATTAATACTGGCTATTTGGCCAAAATATACTTAAAACATTTTTCAGTATCTTATTGTGAAAAGTACAACATAACCAACACATTTAGATTTAGACAGACCTGGATTGGATTATGAGAAAGTACTTAAATAGAAGAAGATATCATTGCATTTATAAGATGCAGTGGATACCACTGTGCACCCTAACAATCGGGAAATGGCCCATTTAAATTTCCAATTTCACAACCTAAATGAGCAGAATGTTTTGTTTCTGCTTGGATAACGGCAGAAATGGGACATCCTGCTTGGAATTCACTTTCGACGAGGTGTGGCGCGATAGATGAGGTTGAATGAGAGCAGACGGAAAGCTTCGCAAAAAAAGGGGTAAGAGAAAAGAAAAAGAAAAACATGCGCTGAAAGCAAAGGTGAGAGGAGATGGTGGTGGTGGTGGGGGGGGGGGGGTTGACAGGATAGAAATGAACAGATGAGGACAGTGAGTGCTACCAGCTCGGCGTGAGTGCACGCGTGTGCAGCTGGGTGATAATGTGGCCACAGTGGCAGAACACACATCTCACATCGTGCTCAACAGGTGGGTCAACAAGGGGCATCTCAAACAGGCAGGCAGGAGCTTATCTTAATTCTGAGAGAGAGAAAATCCGAGATCCCATCCACAGTGACTCCCTGTAATCGATGCTGACAGGTAATTCAGAGGAGCGCATGGATAGCTCACAACTTGCAGGAGTGGCAGGGCATTTGTGAGGCCTCGGTTGCTACACTAAATGCAATCAGAGAGCTTGGCACTTCTAATACACGTCGAGATAAACACGTACGTTGGAGCCGAGAAACAATACCGAGTGATCATGATGGTAGATGTGATAGGAAAGTTAAACAAAACAACAACTTACACCTCAGAAAAAAGGCAAGCATTTGTCTATATTTCACTGTCTCAAAAAGGTGAGAAATTGTGATATATTTTTGCCTATATTGGAATCACAGACTTAGGTCATTATCTCAATGAGGATTCTGGATTAACCACAGTGGCGTTTGTATTTTCCCCCTGTATTTATTTGGTTCCCTCTGGTTTTCCCTGGGATTGTATATTCCTTTCCCATGTGTGTATGTGTTTGCATGTGAGTGTGAGATGAGTTGCAGGTGTGTGTGCTTGATTGAATGACATGTGATTGTGGATCCTGAGAGCTGATTGGTCCCACGCCGGAGGTTCTAGTATAAGAGGCCTGCTGCTGACTTTCCTTGAGCCACTCACAGTCAGACTACCAGCAGACATGGTGTGCTTGGTTTTTTTATTTTTTTTTATTTTTATAAACTTAACCTTTACATGGCTTGTTTTACCTGCTGCCTGGTCATTGCATTCAATTTGATTACACATGCAGGACAGTATTATGTGGTTCAAATCCCACTGTGGAGTTAGGGTTAGTATGTATAGGTCTAGTATGTATAGTATAGGGTGTATGTTCTCTCTGTGTCTGTGTGGGTTTGAGTGTCCCGGTTTATATCCACAGTGCAAAGACATGCAGATTGGAGTTTGGTTGACTGGAGAGACTAATTGAACATGCAGCTATGAATGTGGGTGTGAATGTTTGTCGGCTCGTGACGCAGAGACTCTTGAGTAGTCTCACCTGGGATCGACTCCAGCTCCTCTCTCTGTCTCTCAACTTTCGGAGGAGAAGACATGATAGATAATGCATGTGTGGCTGTGTTCGTGACAGTGCACATATTGTATTGAGTTCACACAAACTCTTTTGTATTATAGATATCAGCTCATAGCACTCAGCCCCATAATAAAGTACAACGTTTCATTGCCACCTCTGTCTCTGTTCCCCTTGCTGTAGCTGCTGAGCTGTTTGAGTCAATAAAAACAATTTAGGAAGGTGAGTGGTGCACACTCAAATGGGGTAAGAAGACAGCCACTGCAGGATATAAAGGCCCCCAAAAAATGAAATGAAGACAGAGGAGTGGGCATTGTATGTGAGAACGATGGCTCATGGCTGCGTATCTGGAGCACATTAAAAAGAGAAGAGAAGCCTGGTCTAGCTGCTTCCTCAAAGCTTCCACTGGCATCGCTCCAGTTTTGTGAGAGGTCTTGTTATGTACAGTAATTCCACAAGAGTGTTTTCCCATACTTCACCAAAACCAACGACGATTCACAAAATCCATACAGTGATTGAAAAAAAGTAAAAATAAATGAACATTTTGTAAACAGCAGCAGACATTCGCATGGATTGAGCAACGTAAATATGTTGTTTTTGAGTCAACAGCTTCACTGTGATTCCATCCATAATACACGCCGTATGTGCTTCGTATTTTTCTACAAGCATAAATCAATCACAACACAAAAATGTTTGCATACAATACAGTGTGCTTTACTCTTAATGTTATAAGAACAATGTGGTTTGTTTTTGCATTAGTGCCAGAAGAGTATTTCACTGCACTATCATTGAGTTTTGCACAGCAGCATCCATTTCATGCTGCGTGTCCTCGTGCAACTAAATATTTCTAAATCCCAATAAAAACTGCTGTGATATGCATCCTATTATTTAGGTGTATACTTGCTTTTTTTTTTTATCTTACTCATTCATGATATAATTTCACTTTTATTCTATGGCATTGTCGTGTCATTTGACAGAAATTTGTGTGATTATGATGAACAGATGAGGGTAATGGCCAATTTATTCCAGCTCTTGCACAGGCACGTCCCTGGTTTCCCTTGCCTTATTGCCCATTTTATGTTGTCATTTGTCTGTAGAATACAGTGTATGCTGCTATTTCTTATCTTGTTTTCCCCACATGGTTGTCTTATGTATGCAATTTCTTCTGTACATCAACCGGCCCAGGGGCAAGTGGTGTAAATTAGCTGCTGCGTGGTATAATGTGGCATGTTTACACACTGATGTTCATGTTCAATGTCCCTATTCTAAATAAATTGTTTGAAAATAAATAAATATATAAAAAAATGAATAGTGATTAGGTGATGGTGGCAGTGCAGATAGAGATTGCAATTAATGTAGGTTAAACTGAGGGTTGTAATGAGCTCAAGATTATAAAACAAAGACTTGATCTTGTTATAGCTCATTTCACACAGATAAAAAAAATGACCTTAATTGCCTCATTTTAAACTTGACAAACAAGGATAAGAACTTTAAAAAAGGATCAAGACAGTAGTGGTAAAGTGTGTGACTCTTTGTTGTTGTTGTTGTTCTGCTGCTGTTTGGTCCTTGTAAAGAGAGAAGCAGCCGCGCAGTCACTTCTGCAACTTTTAGTGAGTGATTCTACACTCCGTACTTAAACCTGTTTTCAGCTGTTTCCACTACCTCCATCCGTCCTGACATAAAAACAAATCACTTGTGTTTTTCTTGTATATTGTTATATACACTTGTATGTATTCTTTTTATCCTTATGTGTTCAGGTTGTACACCTTCATTTTAGGTATCTGGATACTATTTTGTTCACTGACAGTAAAACAAATTCTTATCTTCATGGACCTTGATTTATTTAAATTTTTTATTATTTTTTTTAATTATTATAAAAAAATTTTAATGTAACAAAAGAGGAAAAAAAGAATTAAATGAGTGCCCTGTTAATATGTTCAATAATATATGAGGACATAGCAGGGGAGGCTGAATGTTTAGTATTTCCTTCTTAGGCCAAACAGACTCATTAGCCCAGTGGGGCCATTTTCAGGATTTAGTTTCTGAGGTGATGATATTCATTAAGCCCAAACTGGATGAGGATCTCATCCCCGAGCACTAATATATTCTGTGCCATTGATTGCTGGACACATCTGCAACTTTGGTTTAATGTGTTCATTCTCTCAAAGAAAAAAAAAAACTCAAATTCCGAAGTTCAGATGTCTGCCTTTTGTATGATTTCCCCCGGTCGCTTTAGAGGCTTACAGTTCAGAGCCTGGCTGCAGTCCTCGCTGCAGGGACGACAGCCAGGATCGCCCTCATCCATCAGGCAGCCAGCTATTAATCCAACCTTTAACCACTGATGTATTCAGACAGCGAAAAAAAACACTTTACAAAAGCTTTGATGTTCATGACCAACAGTGACTGACATCTTTTAGCCTATATGTTTAATTTTTAATGACAGGAGCATCCTGTGCTCTTTGTATAATGGAGCATACTCGGTGCCATCATTTTGACTGAATGCACTGACTGCATTAAAGATTCAGTCACCTCAACACATTTGTTTTCATCAATCAGGTTTCACGATGACCGTTAAAAGCAGGAGCGCCCCCTATGACTGCACACGCTCTATGAGCGTGACACTATCAACACGATCCCATTGAGTGTTAGTCTTATTATAGTTCTGTGACAAAGGTGTGAAACACAAGACAGTGACTTGAATCGTGTGAGTTATTGCCTGTGTTACAGTGAGGTTTGTGATTATAAAAAAAGAAAAAAAAAGGTAGATATACACGGTATAACTCGATCAGATCAGAAAATTGGGAAAACTGAGAATCCTTAAAGCAGGAATAATGAAATGTGAAAGACCTAATAGATTTAATTAAAAAGTACAGTGACACTGTGGCCATGCACAGCTACATATAAGCACTAAGTGTGCAAATCAGATTAGACGGAAAAGGATACAGTTAGTCAAGCTTGAACCTCTAATACTGTAACAGGATGGCGTGTCGTGTCGCCTTCTCCTCGTGGACATATCCTCTTCCTCTGATATGGATTTATATGCTGGTGAAAATAGATCATACTATTTAATCAGACTCATATCTGAGAAGACTATCAAGGGAACTTAATTGAAATTTCAACCTTTTTCATGTGTGATAAATCCAATTATAATAGATTTAATTTTTGCATGACATGCTACATTGAAGGTCTGCCTCGTATATATTTCCAGGAATATGTTTATTCCCATTCAAAGCAAGCAATATTGTAGGAAATGTTGGATTTTTTTTTTCTTTTATAATCCAGGAGTAGTTGTTTCACTTAATTTTGTATGTAATCAAACACATTGTCAAAACGAGTTGTTCACTGATGTGCATGATTAAAAGGGTTCCTGATGATTTAAAGGAGTGTTTAAATGCGCGGATCAAGGAGAGAGGTGAATCAAAAACACACAATACACAATATGAGGACTGAGCTTCTGCAGTGACGGACAGAGACGCTGCTGTGAGAAAGACACATCTGCTGCAGCTCTGTGTTACAGACACAAACACACTGCCTGAGTCAGGACTAGGAGGAAACTTTTCACTGATGCTTGGAGGCATTTCAAGCCAAGAACGTGGGCAGTGACATCAGACTTCCCCCATTCCTCAGGTGAGCCTGCAGAGCTTTGTGAAAGGCCGACTCTAAAGTCCATACTGCAACCTTTTATCTGCCTTCTCGCTGTCTCACGTTTCTAGCATTGTGAAATGAGGGAGGAAAAGATAGGATATTTTGTACTGGTTAAAATCACTGGATCAGAAAAAAAAAATTAAGCAAAATACAACAAAATACAAAAATGTACCTTCTATATCGCCTGCTTCACTATATGCACGGACTGTAAATAAAAATCAGCATTTTAGTTGAGTCATGTTTTCGTCTGTTTATTTCTGCTTTATGGAAGAAGATTATGTTACACAGTTGGAGAATTATGTCTTTTAAGTGGCACACATGTGTTGTCAACAGCTTGAATAGTTTAAAACAGGTGTGTTCAAAGTTGCCCACGGGCCGTCAGATTTTGCACGGCCCGCAGCTTCGGTTTTATGATGTCTTATTCATGGCTAGGGACAGAAATTAGGCCCTATTCATGTGTCGTATCCATTAGGTACCAGGTAGCAGCTGGTAAGGAGTTGCACTTTGAAACCCGGGCTTGCAACTCAGCCGTGACAGACAGACAGATCATCTCCTATTATATCGCCACTCCAGATGTGAAAGAAAGACATATTTAGATTTGGTTACATTGCCATTTAAAAATGATACTTGTGAAAATGAATATAAAATGAAAAAATAATAGTCCCGGGAATCGTCACGTTATGAAAGGTGACCCTCCTTTAAAAAAGAAAAAGAAAAAGAAAAAACACTCCTGGTTTAAAATGTGTATATATATGCTCAAGTTTGTGATTTTGTTTATTTTTATTTTATTTTCATTTAAATTATGTAATAAATCTAAATCAACTGGCCATAAAATCCTCCTAATATGTCACAGAGACTCAGGAATAATGTTCATATAACAAACTGAACTCACCAACAACAACAGTACAGCCAAAATATTTGCATTAAAAACAATATTTTGCAGACTGCAAATCATGTTTATGTTTTGAAATCATGTTTTGGAATGTGGCGCCACCTACCACCGTCTACCAATCATTGCAGTCAGTTGAGTCTCAGCTGCTGAGCAACCACGGGTTGCCAGTTACTTCAGAAAACAAAACCTAAATGACCTCAGTATTTTGAATTTGAATGTAGTAACCGTTTATGGCCACATTCTTACATATGGCACCTTTAACCAGCTAAAAGACCCATTGAGATCAAGACCTCTTTCAGGGTGGCCTGGCCAAGAAAGACAGCAGCACACAGCATAGTTAATAAAGACGGGGAGATATAACATTACATATTACAAAACATTGAAATATTAAATTGCAAGTCAATAGACAAATAAAGTGCAGGAGTTATGGTTGCAGTAACAATTTAAGAACACAGGCACTGTCTTTAAAGATGGAGTTGAAAGCTCCAGTATCGGACACGAAAGTGTTATCGCGCCAATGTAATCGCAGACACACACAAAAAACAAAACACCGCTACACTAACAAACACAGAGTGAGTCGTGTGGAGCTGCCAGACTTAATCAGCACGATGTGAACTGTTTTGATGTTATATTTAAAATGTATGCGCTACAGCTTTGAGAAGAAAAGGGGTTACCATCATGTTCTCACTAGCATTGTTATGACATAACAGATGCAGCTCTGTTAAAAATAAAAAATAAAAAAGAAAGAAAAAGACTTCCCTCGAGGAAGAACTGGAGGTGCAGCACTGAGGGAATTGACAAAAAGACTGAGCCAGCAGCAGACAGGATTGAAGTGTGAGCTGGCAAACCACCCACAGGGCTAATAGGCACTCTGGCCATCAAGGCAGGCGCTTCCTGTCCTTGAATAAAACGTACAGTATATACTGTAGTAATATCCAGTGCTCAGCCTTATTCTGTTCATCCAGCTCAGCATGAAACACTCAAAGAGTCTGTCTACTTTAATGGTCCGGGGTAGTTATAGCATGTGAAGCCTTTACATCCAGACTTTAGAACATCATGCTGTAAAACTATCAGCTGACCGCAGACACTTTTCACTGATAGTCCCTTGAACATTCCTCATTTCACCCCAAAGGTGATCTTATCTACTATACTCTGGTGTACTGTAAAGTCGACTTTTAGATATATATATATATTATATATATATATATATATTTATTTTACTAGATTTACTCTATCTGACACCATCTACAGGACTTTATAAGTCTACTCAGCGGAGTGTGCTGTGGAGGGAGGTCACATCTTCACTCTGCCAGTTCATGAGGTGCCTCCCTTGCTGCTTAGAGATTTCAAGGTCTAAACCAAAGAGTGGAGCACACAGAGAATGTTCCCGGTCTTTGATTCTTTTTATGAGATCTACAACATTTCTGTGCCATTAGAGGTCACTGTATTTTTGTGTATTTTTACAGCTGAAAATCATTCACTGGCAGTAAAACTTGGCAGATGCATGGATGTTTGATGTTATTTTAAAAATGTTTCATCAACCTTCTCAATAGAGCTTTGATGACTGAAGCACTTATTTCTTCTGTGGATGAACAAAAATTGTTATTTTATTTTCCTTGTGTAGGGGTCACCACAGTGGATGATTGCACACATCCATGGTGGTTGGGTACCTTTGCTCAGAGCCCTTGACTTGGGAGGTGTTGGAACTGGCAAACTTCCATTTCAATTTGGGGGTGAACTGATATGAATCGCCTGTGAATGATGATCTCGCAAAAAGATTGACTTTTCCTGTCACCTTTGACTGTTCTGCTCTAACTGTTTAGTTACTGATTTAGTTACCGTTCATTTTTTTCAGTTACCGTTTAGAGTCTGATTTCAAACGTCTTATGTTAGAGAATCCTTATTATTCCCATAAGGACAGTTATTTTCACTGAGAAAAATACAATTGTGTCTTCACTAATGCCACAATGAAAGCAGACTTCAACATCACAACCACACGTTAATCCACAGAGGCACATAGCATCAGGGTCTTTGTATTACATTGGCAATATTACACAAAAGTGCCCAGTGTATTGTTGAAATAAACAAATCTATATAACAATACATGGTTCCAGTTAGACTACTAACAATACAGAATGCATTTTAAAAGTCTCACTGCCCGGGCACAATGAACAGAGACACCAAGAGAGATCTTGACCTAAGGTTCAGATGTTAAAATAAGGAACAAATCACTTGACTAAACATCTTAATGGTAATGCTAGATCTTTTAATGTTAGCAGCAGGTTTATGTTCACTTCTATGAATGGAGACTAATTAGTAGTGACACATGATTAACAGTTGTTAACAAATATTCAATAAACAAAGAGTGGAATGAGTTGTGCCACCATGTCCTTTTGGGATCTTGTGCTGACAGCACAAGATGGCAGCCTCTGTAAAGTGCGACCCTTGTGCGTATCTACACAAGCATAGACAGAAATTATCAAATGGCCGACAACTTACGAAACACAGTTCGTCTCACGGGGCTTCACAGGGTTGATAACACCCTCTGTCCTTTGACCCTCGACCAGGGTAAGGAAAAACTACCAGGGAAAAAAACCCTTATAACAGGGAGAAAGAAGAGGTAGAAACCTTAGGGAGAACCACAGGTGAGGGATCCACCTGGTTAGAGGAAAATAGATATCACATAATGTCCAATAGGTGATGTCTGTGAACATTGCGCCGGTCAAACGGGCAAAGGCTTCAGAGTTCAGATTCAGACGTACCGGCAATTATACAAACCTATAGAACACACTTGTGCGAACTAGAAATCAGGAAATTCAGTTGGACATAACGATTACAGTGCTTACATGTTCTTCACAATGTCTCCGCTTCTTGATTCAGCCAAAATATTCCCATCAAACATTCTCTCACACACACACACAAATACAGGTATGATAATCTGTAATGATCAATTATGTCTCCAACTACATAGCCTGAATCTGTGCACACATATAAATTGCTTGCGTATACATAATTTATAAGTTAATTAAATTTTTTTTTAAATTTACTTTTTTGAAACCATGCATATGAAACCTGGAAATAAATTATTACAACCATACACCAGTTTTATCAAAGCATAAGTGTATGTGATCATCGGCCTCTCTTGTCTGCTGGCGGTTTTGGCAGATGGTTGTGAAAGTGAAGACTGTGGGCACCTGTACTTTGGCTACAGTCTCTGGGCTGAATCTAAATTCAGACAGATTATGGAGAGGATCCAATTTTTTATTTATTTTTTTCCTTTTTTGTTTTTCTTTTAAGCCAGCAACTTCAGGCCACTTTAATCAAACAGACCTTTTAAATTTGCATTATTGGTTCTTTTTTTGGCACAATAATGAGACACATGGCTATTTAATTTCAGCTCATTAATGTATACAGTTATTTTTGCTTCTTATTCCCCAGCTAACCCTATAGCTCATTTTGAAGAAGGGTAAAAATCTATTTTACTAAACTGCAAATACACAAAGCCTCCCTGTTAGTAATTAGTTGTAAGTAAATTACTGAGCAAGGACTAATTAATTTCCTTTCCTAGCTTTTGTAACTGTAGTATGTACCGTGAGTTAATAACCAATCTCCACTTAGCTGATTGCTTTTTGTGATTTATTTAAGTTGACGTGTTCATCTTGGACTGTGTGGCCAAGTACTACAGAACAGAACCACAGAGGTCAGAGGTCAGACTGTGTGCTGGTTACTTATAATCTGTGGATTCATCAATTGGTATTAAAATTCAGACTCTGTTAGAACTTGAACATGAACAAAACATCACGCAAAGAAAAAAAGACCATCTCTGAGGCAACAGTGTTTGTCATTTTAAGAGAGTGCTCGTCCACAATTTCAGAAAAACACAGTGCATGTTTGAATATGCATTAACTGACAAACCTTGTTAATATTCAGCGATTTAACACATATGAAAGGTTTCACAGGCTCAGTCAGACTCAGAAATATTCGTCAGTTCCTTCATCGGAGACAGGCACTTCAAAAATCTGTTTTTTTTATCTACTGGTTGATTGAAATTGGTCGTTTTTTAGAGGGCCACGATGTACAATCAAACTTTGAAAATGAATCAGGTTTTTTAATCGGGTTGTAACACTTTATTTATAATAAATCAGAGATTATTTCACTTTGGATAAAAAGGCCAACTGTGATTTGATGCTCGCCAAATAGTGAGCCCACACGTATCTACATGTCAGTATTCACAATTTACATGTCAGCATCACTGCATATTGATCCACCTTCCCCACAACTTGACATATCAAATTTAGAAATCTAAAATATCAAATGTATACCTAATGGCTTCAGCAACATTGTTTACAGTCACATTTTCAGAATACTAAAAGAGGCCTTTCCTGTTCTTATCAAACTTAGTGATGTAACACATTCGATCAGAGGGATGAAAACTAAAAGACAACGGCCATTAGTAAGAATAATGAGTAGTAAGTCATGACAGGATCTTGCCAAATAGTGAGACTTATATAAATCAGTGAGCAGGGCAATCTTTTTGTAAAGTAGCACAAAAAAGAGTTGACATCTTGATGATGAATCCATACTGTGTGTGAAATAAGAATAATATGCCCAATGTTAAAGAACAGAGTCTGCCCTCACATACAAACCCTTATTGTTCCACAGTTTAGATTGACACCGCCACAGTGTGATCAGAGGGAATGAAACATTTGCTGTTTTGTTCAGACAATATGAGGAACAAAATATCATGCCTCTGTCTTTCTCTGTATTTATGAAAAGAAAACCCCCCTAACTTTGTGCACAGCATGACACTCACATCCAGACAATTCCTTGTGTCTATGCTAAGGAAGTGAAAAGCAAAATTGGCATGCTGGCTTTACAGAAAATCTCAATATTTACTTGAGGAATAACACCTCACAGGCCTGACAATCTGGCAACCCAGATCCCTTCTCCTCTCTCTGTGCTCTGGTCTCACAGTGGGCAATCACCAGGATGAGCTGATTTGGCCTGAAAGGCAAGAATGAGGAGGGCGAGAATGAGGAGACAACAGGTGGAGCGTCAGATTGATGCACTGCAGCTGGGGATGGGCCACTTTTTCTCGCCAGCTGTCGGCCTGGATAATAATCATTTAACAAAAAAAAAGAAGTATGTGCTCGCTCTATCCAACAGGCACATACTGAACAACTACATCCATTTTGTTCAGTTGCAAAAAATAACTCCCATTTTGAAACCGAATACCAGGCACCTATTGGATGATACCAGCTGTCAATCGCACTGTTATCCACTCGTTTGTGTAATGTTTTCTACTGAAACAAGAACATACTTTACACAATGGTTTGAAGAGTGGAAACTAGCTCTAGATTGGGTCCATTATATCCTGAGGAAAATATTTACAGACATTATAAATCAAGTGAGAAGTTCAAACCGAGTCCATCTTGCAAACAGAGGAGTCTCCCCCCTTGTGTTTAACTACTACGTTCCACTTCCTGGGCTTCACTTTTCAAATCCATTTCCATAAACAACCTTTGTTCTATTTGACTGTGTTTTCAGCAGCTGTTGGGGAAAATAAGTTATAATCACACGATGTTTTTCACCTGGTTCTTGTTCCGAGACGTCAGCTCTCAGCGTGGCAGTGATCCAAGTACATATTGATATGTTTGTGATTTGCTGCTGTAAGCAGAAAAGGAAGCTGCCAAGAAACGTCTCGCATCCGATCAGCGCCATGATCTGTAGTATTCTGTAACAGCACTTTCAAAACTTGGCAGAGCACAACACTGACTTCATCCCTCTGGGCCACATATAGTGATTCTTTTTTTTTTTTTAGTTTTCTGGTTGATGTGGCTCGGTTCAGTTATTGCTCTGAAAGTTCTGTATTCTGCCGCGCTTTGTTGTTCTGCAATCAATCTTCTGAGAGAGGGACACATTAAAAAGCAGTATTGTTCTATCAGTCACCAAGATAGAAACAGTGACACGGAGATTCTCTACAAACACTGCGAGACCTAATTAACTTGTGTTAGTGTGTTAGCAGTTTCTGTGTCTCTTATGCAAGTCATTTAGTGAAGCACCAAGGCCTTTATTAGAGACTTCAGTCGATGACTGTGTAGAAATCAGCCTCTGAATAATTTGCATGATATTAAAGCTTTCTTTCTGATGGTGTCAGTGAACAGTCAGGTAAAGTATGCAGTGACGCTCTCCAATATGAGTGTTATGGTACACTGTGGCCTGCTAATGGTGTGAATACTGGATGCGGCTATGTTTGCTCCAAGTTTGAAAGCAGTTTCTATGGAAACAATGTCCTGCCTCCACTCTCTCTCTCTCTCTCTCTCTCTCTCTCCCTGACAAGCTGTAGATTTAGCCACTGTTCCTGATTAAAAATGCATAAACTCCATTCTAGCCCTGTAAGCGCCACAGCATCGGCCGAGTTTGGAGCATGTTGCACTCTTTAATCAGGACAGGCCGCGCCGTGCTCGGGTAAGCAAAGCTGCTGGCCTGGCCAAAACTTAAAAGCTATACAGCGTCTTGACAGAAGCGCAGAGGGGCTTTTAAGCTGAGATGCATTATAGGTATTCTGGCAGCGTGCGCGCACACTGTAAGTCGATGGCGATCAAAAGACGTTTTACTTAATTATTTCCTAACAAAACTCACCTTTTGATTCACACAACACAACAAGCAAGGTCATCTGCAGCCAGGGCATTTTTGATGGGGAGGTTATTGATGACTCATTCACCCTAATACTTAAACCCTGGCCTTCTTCTAGTCTTTAAAGCGGACCTAGAGTGGTCCTGTTGCACATATATGTTAGTTATGGAGGTCTACTTACATACATTAACTTGTTTTTATGGTCAAAAACCTCCTAGTTGCTGTAAACGAGCCGATAGAAATCCTCTTTTCTGACGGTGTTTCCCAGCCTCGAGACTTGGGACTCAAGTCTCTCACCCAAAAGACAGAGTCTTGTGATTGGCCAGTATATTCAGCACACCCGCTCTCAGAAGCACATCTCCCCCCTCTGGAAAGGTGGATGCACTGCTACTCATTATCAAAACATTGTTTTAACAATGTTTAAAAATAGCTTCTTCACGACTCCCCACCGCAGTCCCTTTTATGACTTTGACCCAGAGTCAGACCCAAAGTCAGAAGACACTGTCGCTCGTGAAACACCTCCACAACGGACGTTATTCTTCTTCTGTGGTTCTATGTACGCAACCGGATGTACCCGAACTAGTGCCCGGAGCAGGACGATCGGCTGTTCCGGAGAACCAATGTTTACGTAACCATAACGGGATTTTCAGAGATCTCGCTGAGCCTGAGATTACAGTAAAACACAGCGTTCTCAGCAGTGGCTGAAATGTTTGTTTAGAACCTTCAGGGCTTCTTAAACAAGGTAAGGACACAGATACACACTAAAAAACAGCGTTAATTGGAACTTCCAGTCTAGGTCCGCTTTAAAGCAGTCATAATCTCATTCAGTGTGGCCTGACTGTGACTGTGTTTCATGGTTAGTTTGCTGGTTTATCTTTGCTCTAATCTCACTCACTATGGAATTTTCCTGGTCTTATAAACAAACAAAAAAAAAACAAAAAAAAACTGTTAAAAACACAGTTGTACTCTGCCATCTTTTAGAAGGCAGAGTACTTGAACAGTAAAACAGATGCTGGGGATTGTTGTGAGATAAGAGCCTTCTGTTAAAATAGCCACACACTGAGTCGAGAGGCTTTTAGTGCAGGAAGTGGAATTCATTGCTAACAATCGCTTAATACTTTTATTCCACTTTATCAAAGAGAATTAAATTTACCGTATGTGAGTCTCTGATGAAAGAATAATGAATGAGAATAATGAAATCATATATGATTTTACTATTATCAGTATTATTAAAAAGTGACTTACTAATGTATAATTAATGTCTAGATTTGTAGTTGCTTAAGTGACACCCAGTTGAGTATATGCACAGTCACTGGACTGAACTATTTCAGATGTTCTTCAGTCAGTGTCTGCAGACGGGTCAGGCCATTTTGAATCCCTCAGGGCTAAAACAATTGACTAAAGGACAATGTATAAACATTTTCAATCTCTATTGGAAATTTGAATCACTAATGTTACTTTAAAAGGCCCAGGTCCAAGGACAACTGGTAGGAAATTAAAGAACGGGCTTATATTTTTGCAGACAGTCATGTTGTAGTTACTCTGGAGAGAAATTCTATGTTATTCTATTCAACATAAAATCTACAGTGTGGAATATTTAACCTTAACATCAGTGGGCAGTGAAATATTATGACGCAAAGCATGAAATTGAAATATTTAGGTGCGTTTGCACTGAAAACACATTCCACTGCAGGAACATTCATTCCTCAATCAAGGACATTAATTGTTTGTGGGGGTTTTTCATGCACAATAATAATTCATTGTTCATGTTCAGCATCAATTTGCTAAATTGTAATATTATTGCTGAAAATTTGACATTTTTCAAGTTAAATTCATGGTTGAAACAAACAAAACACCAACAAATACACATCATCTCTTGGTTTGCTGGTTTTCTAAAAAAGCTAGTAAAAGTAATTCATTCCTTCATACACTGTCTGACTTTGTGGTGACCTTGCTATTGTTGGATGTTTGTGGATGTTGCTCATTAACCGCCGAGTGCTCAGCTATGCATAGCACCTCAGTTTGTCTTCTATAAGGAGCCGACTCAACGGTAAACAATGTGCTTCGTCAAATCATCCATCAGATGTTTATAGGCCAGTGTGGGTGAAGGAAGATTAAGCGATGACCTTCACGCAGCATCAAAGTGTACATGAGTCCTTGCCCTGATCGTCTGATTGCTCCTTGTCTTCATGGCTTTCACTTCAGATGATTGTAAACTGAGGGAAATGTTTGCTCAGTCAGAGAGGGAACAAAAACCACAGGTCTAAAATCAGTGCTCTGTTTCAGAAGACACGTTATGAGTGGCACAAGTCTGGTTTTGAAATGTGAAAGGACAGTGTTGAATTTATTATAAAATTTACTGCATTTTGGTCAACGTAACAGCTCTGCAATAATGCTGTTTCATATGAGAACATTGAAATGTATCACTGATATATAATTTGATATCCTTTAAATCAAGCGTTGTCCAGATCATGTAAATCATATGTTATAATAAAATGTATGATATTTCACAGAATTTCAAAATAAAAGGGTTTGTTTGTTTTGTTTTCACAATATACAACTTTTTATGATGTACAAATTAATCTATGAATTAAAAAACGTACACAGATGACGTAAATACACGAACAATATCATATCAAATCATCACAATAAAACTAGAAACTGCATGTAAAGTGATGGAATATGTATTTTGTGACTTTATCACCCCACAGGAAAATGTTGCCACATTGGAATTATTTTAAAAGTTGCTAAGTGTTGAAAGATTAGGTTTAAAATCATGTAACATTCTCTGCTCTGAAACGGGCGCACACACATACAGACACATTCTTACTTTGAACACCCATGGACATAATGGGTAACATAATGATACATAATGAATCACAACCCTCACAACCCCTTCTCCTTATTGTAACTCTAACATAAAACGAAGCCTGGAACTCAGTCTTAACCTTTAAAAGGCCTGTTATATTAGTGAGGACCAGCCAAAGTGTCCTCACAAGGTCAAAATGTCCTCACAAATATGCGGTTAGAATCAAAACTTGTCCTCACAGCCCACTGCAGACATGTACGCACACGCAGACACAAAATCACTAAATCACTAAATGATTCATTCTGGAAACAGAGACGCTGGAACAGGTCACATATGTGGGAGCTGTGTGACAGTGAGAGGAAATGTGTCTGAAAATGTCCTCAGGTGTGTACGATCCAACAGAAGTGTAAAAGAAAACTGTTTCACAGTGTATGGAGAAATCAGACGCGTTTGAAAGCAGAGGCGGACTAATAGCACTGCAAGTGTTCATCAGAGAAACACTGAGGTCAAAGGAACCTCACTGTTTTATGCTGAAAGATAAAACAACTCGTTTAGTGCTTCATGTTTGCAGAAGTCAGTGAACAGGTTAATCTCCTTCATGCATCATTCATGTCAATTTGTACAAACAAACACTCAGGTTACTTCATATTCACAAGCTGTTTAGCATTTATTGATTATTATGATACCTACTGACCTCATAGATTATTGTTTTTTCTCTCTCTCTCACTGGTCTTTAGAGTGGCATGTGGGCGTGATTTTATCTTTAAAAAGATTCTTTAAAATGCACTTGAAAGGAAGGAAACCACTAATCACACGACATCAGGAGTCAAGTCTGCTGACTTCAATTTGAATAATGTCAAATTTTAAATATGCATTTCGCTGTGGTGGACTTTAAATGCCTTGGACTGTGAAGGACTGATTCTTCTTTTTGTTATATCATTTCCCTAAGGAACCAATTAATATGATTGGTTCCCTGTCTCTTCAGCGAGGATGGAGAGAGAGAAAAAACTGGCACAATACAAGGAATACCTTTCATTTTAGCCATTAAAATATTGGTGAATGGAATACATAACTGAGCTTTTGGTTGTAAAAGTATTTGAAACCAGTTTATTATTTTTGTATTTTTGAGTGAAGAAGCGAAAAGAAGGGTTTTACTTTTACCTCATCGGACAATTATATCAAACGAGAACTGAAAACGTGGCTGTGTAATGTGACCTCACACCTGATCCTGGCGACTGTCAACACACCGAGTTCTTTTTACGTCAAATTTTTCTATAGCTTCATTTTTCATCCTCCAGTTTCTCTTAAAGAACCGCTGTCAGAAATCAACACCGCTACAAAAAAAACCTCTGGCCTGTGTCGGATCAGCTGCAGCTTGTTTGTGAGTATAGAGAACTCAAAAGACAGGATTCGCTATCATGAGTCATCATTTCCCTCATCAAGCTGCAGTATACGGTGCCTTGTTTCTTTATTTTGACAGCATTATTTGTATGATCAATGAGGAGCAGTTCCAGTCTAGACGACACCGTCCATGAGATTAATTCTGACGCTCGACTATGTATTTATCATCACTTTTGCTGTCAGACGAAACACAAAAGGCTATAAAGTCTTGGGATTTCTCCCATCCGATCACACTGTTTGCACTCATTTCTGGCATCATTTGGTGCAAAGATAATGGATAATGGATATAATTACACCCGTATGAGCAGCCCCCATTAATGACAGCTAAATGTTGCCCTCATAACTGTTATTACTCCATTATTGGCATCTTACAGTGTACGACTGTGAGGAATGCTGATGTTTGAAGGGAGCGGCTTTAATTAAAGTGAAACGCGACAACCCGTGAAAAAATTTGCAGCAAAACACAAAGAAAACCTGTTCCTATGCTGTATGTTTAATCATAGAGAGCAGCTAATGAGAGTCATATACAGACAGGCCAGTAACAGGTAGTGAGGAAAAGTAGCATTTTACAGAATAAACGGTGCAAAAAGTTAGTGTCATTATTCACCAATGGTCAATAAAGTATCTCTAATGCAGAGTCTTGTTCTTGTTCACATTTCCCTAAAGGTCCAGTGTGTAAGAAAAATGTATCTAATGGTGAGACAGCATATTGCAACAGATGAAAAGTATGTTATAGTCAACTCAGATAGGGATGATTTATAGTGGTTTATGTATCTGGTGTATAGTGGAGCCCTTATCTTTGTTTTTGTAGTAAGACCCTTCTGCGAAATGTGAAACGCACACTTTTGGCTGCTCACTTAAGCCTAAATTCTATACAAAAAGCTTATTCTACGCCTATGAACTGTGAACGTATACATAGTATTGCACTCTGGACATTTAATGATTTGAGTTCTATATTATACTTTGTAATACAGCTCTGATAAAATTAGCCTTTGACATGCCAACAAAAAAAAATGGTTTACGTAAAACATACAGAGGAGGTTTGGAGTCAATGCTGTTTAAAAAGGGATTTTATAACATGAATATTCTGTATAATAATATAATATGAATATTCATCTGTAATACAATGCAAATTAATAATCGCATGAGACACAACAGAAGTTGAACTAAATATGTTCATGCCACATCATTTCCATGGTAAAACTTAACTGCCACATAAACTGAGATATAGGTTAGAGTTATGAACCAGGACTCTTTTAACTTTTAAATTAAAATATATTTTGGCACTGAAAAAAGAAAATGGTGGACAAACTTATTAAGGTAAGTTCATTTAAGATAAACTATTGCCTTTAACTTGTGAAATTTTAGTTTGAAGGGGCTTCATCTTCATCTTGGTTTTGTTTGGAATGTCAACCTTTGTCTTTGCTCAGTGTCTCCATGACCCAACTGTGACAATGTGGCCTTTAGGGTAGAATGTGACTAATTAAAAGAGTTGAGTTTCCTAAAGATGGGAGTTATTTGTCTGCTTGCTGTGTGTTTATGTGCAGTGTACTGGTTTGTAATTTTGAGTGCACAATGCACGGAGGAAATATGTGACATGGTCAAGCAGAGCGTGGGTGAGGTGCATCCATAAACTATGATTCAATTTTTAAGTCCCTGTGCCTGATCCCCTGCTCACTATCTTCAATTAAAAGTTGACCTAGATGTATTCACATTATGCTGCGTTAATCATTACAGGTGTAATCTCATGCAACAACAAAAAAAACTTGAGGCAAACAGCGGTGGAGAGGTCACCTGAAACAAAACAAAGCTCGGGTTGTGGCAGAACCAGGGATAATTTGGGCGACACCCTACCAACTAGGAGCAGAAAGAGAATTTTCTTTCCAAAGATCCTTAGTACTAATATTCCTTTCAGCCGTCTCTGCCAGCAAAGGTAGTTATTATCAGTGTTCTAGACATATTATCTGTCATTGTCCAATCAGAATCGTCAGATTCAGGTAATGTTTTATGGTTCCGCCTCTTTTAGGGCGATTTGATTGACGTGGAGAATCGCCCCAAAATTCTCCCCTTGACTCTCATGTTAATTTAATTTAAATTTTTTTCGAAAAACATACCCTCCAATGCATTTTTAATTAGGATTTATGTGCATGCACATAACATAACATGCTTGCGTCATACGTAAACTGAGCAAAGAGAGGAGGGGATATCTTCTCTCCTCTTCACGTGACGTCTCCCGATAAGTTGTTCACCTCTCTGGTGGCAGCGCTCTAAGTAATGCTCACTGTTTTAAAAATACACAGAGTATTGTGCTCGTTTAATCAGTCCCAGCACTAACTGATAAGTCCAAGTCAGAGCCGTTTCTTGCTATATGCGGACTATGCAGCTGCATAGGGCCCCACAGCCACCAGGGGGCCCCCAAACTGCAAGTTCAGACTCATATTTTATTATATTTTTGAGAATTAAAGGTACCTGTCTTTTTTTGCATGTATTGGATGCATTCTTTATGCATATATTTGCAAAGCATGTAAGTGTTTGTGGCGTAATCAGAAAAAGTTAGGAATCTCTACCTCGAGTTTGAAAAAATAGGGGCCCCCAAATAGTATCTTGCATAGGGCCCCCAAACAGCTAGAAACGGCCCTGGTCCACGTAGTTTTAGCAGTGCCACGGACTTCACGATTTCGTAGCAGCGGACAGCAGTCCAATTCTGCACTTTCCTGAATAATTTGACTGCATCTTGTCATATGTTTGTTGTATGTATCTGATAAAGGTTGTGAAAGCTCTTGATCCTTGGTCAGTTAATAAATACTTGACTTAATATGCTGCACCTGTCTTTATGTGGTTGCTGGACACATCGTGTGTCCTTTTTAGCTATTTTGCATCATAAAACATTAGATTCATGTAAAAAATATCTGTTTATCAAGTTGCCATCTAATGGACACAAGAAGGACTCTGTTAATCATCTAACAACAAATTGATACTGTCTTTCTTTATTCACCTATTGAATGGATCACCTTAATCATTATCAGAAAAAATTGCAATTGAAAAATTCTTCAGGAGCCGCCACTGGGCAGAACCGTCGCAGAACCCGGTCGCTTTAATGGCTTATTTTGTACAGGAAATTCCTGAGGTAGTGCAGGTGCGTGCAGATACACTGCCAGGCAGGGTGCTTTGTTTTGCATCCACACACCTAATTATGCTCCTGAGAAGATGGTGAGGAAGAAACAGAGCAACGTTCAATACGCCTCTGCCATTTCCGCGATGTTTACTAAAGGTTTTTCGTCTATCATAAGGCAGCCAGCAGGTGGCTGTGGAAACTACACAGAAACGTTCCTGGCACACTCAGATAGATTAATTTTTGTGCGCTCCCAAATTAATTACGACTGATTCACACCATCGAGTGAGTCCCTACTTCTCCGGGTTGATCCTCACAATCTGTGGCACAATAACTCATTCCAACATGTCTATACCCCCCGCCCATGCACATTTACATTTATATGGTCCTCATGGCTTGCGTTATTTTTCAGTGAATGTGTAAAATACATCCAGTAAGTGGCAGTCACCTCATTTTCTACTCACGCGTAATCAACACGCTAGCGGAGGTAATGAAAGCATTCATCAATAACGGCAACACCTACCATGTTCCCATGCCTTGAAACACGCCTGGAATCCAAAGGACCATCGCTGCCACTTTCATTAAATAAACTCCCTTGTGTGTAAACACATTGTGTCCTGAGATGAGAGCAGGCCACAGCTCTGTGGATGCAATATGCAGCTAATGACTCATGAGCTGCTGATTCAAGGTGCAGTGCACTAATGTTTTTTTTTTATTTGTTGCTGTTTTTTTAATAAATCTGCATTCTTGGAGATATCATCTCAGCAAAAGTGCATCATTGTTTTTGGAGCGGGTAAATAAAAAAACGTGCCTTAGGGCATGCAGCTGCATCCCGCTGAATTTTCCAGCCTTATCTGCTAGTTACAGCCTTTATTAGATATTGGAAAAGCTCTTCTTCCACTGAATGTTAAGTTACTGTCAATAACATTTCTTTTTCATGTCTGTTGTCCTGAGGCGTAACTCTGACAGAGGCATCGATGGTCCACTCCTGTCCTTTTACCCTCACAAGTCCGTCTACCTCACCGCTGAATTTGAAATGCTGAGAGGTAAAGGTTCAAAGAGAAGTTTGTTTACGCAACTGAAAGATCAAATTATAAATGATGTATAACGCTTAGCTTGGCAGTGACTACGTTGTAAAAATAAATGAACAAAAGTTTTCCATTTGCCGGTGTCAGTTATTTGAATTGATGTGCAATCTAACATTTTAAATTAACCGTTTAACACGGAGCGTATCACAGGCGACACGTTTGTGCAGGCGCATTTTGCATTACCATAGTTACGCGACAGTTTGTGCTATCGGAAAAATGGCAACGGTTTCTAAAAGCCGAGAAGTTGCTCATGAACGCCAACATGTGGTTATTATGGTAATTTCACTTCTTCGTAGCCAGAGAGGAGAGTGTTAGAAAAATGGCTGCACATAGTTTCCTTCTTTTTTTTGTGGCCTTGGACATTGAGACAAAAAATCTGGCGTTCATGTACATAGTATAGTGTATTTTCTAAATAAAACATTTTGTTTTTCTTCATTTTAAATTGTAAATACATTACTTCAATATGTGGTTCTGGGAAAATGGGCAAAAGCTTTTACAAACAGGACAATTTTTAGGCCCCTTTTAGGATTAAAATAAGCAACAACAAGAATGTCCAGACGGACATTTTGAGGCTGAAGTGTTAAAAGGTTAAAGCTGGAGTCGATGAAATACCTTGACTTAAAAGCTATATAAGTGATTTATTTTGCTTCAGTGACATGAGTCTCCTCCCTTAAATCAGGTGATGTGGAGGAGAACACTAAAGGCAACAATGGCAACTAAAAATAAGTCAACAGACGACAACTTTAATTAGTACGAATGTGTGTGTGTATGTCTGTATTTTTATGCATTGCATGTTTGGTTTATGTTTATCTATTTATGACATTTGTATGTCTCGATTTGCACTGCAGCATCTTTCCTCTTGTCCAAGACGAATAAAGAAACTTTGACTTTTGACTTTAATACCAAAGGATTCCCGTCGTACGGTATATGGTTTGGTGAACCCTATGGTTATGAGTGGGGTTTTAGCAATGAATCATTTTCAAATCACAATCACAGTTTGAAACAACGTGATTGCCTGCAAGTTAAGTATGAAAGTGTGTGTCAGTGGTTTGTACGTATCTATGTCAATGTCGTGAGAAAGGATCATATTCTAATTGGAATGGTTTTATTTTGTATTACTTTATTGAACGCAGTCTCAGGTTTTGCTATTTTCTCACATATATCACATACTTTTAGGTTCTCATCCTTGCATTATAGTATATAGAGTCATGTCAGGTTCTATTTAATCCAGGTAGTTTTCATGGTGAATTCTGCACAGAATAACTCAAACGTTCTGAGCAACAGCCACCAGCTGTGCTTTAGCAGCTGAATGCATTTGATATGAAACAGTGACAGTGTCTTAATTGAACTCTAATATGGTCATGGGAGCAGTAAACACTGAGACAGCTATTAATGGGATAACATTAATGGCAGCAATGTAGGATTACAATCATGTTTCCAGGGTGTCCCTCGTGAGGGGAATTCTAATCCAGTGCAGGAATCCCAGACACTTTGCCCCACAACGAATGTAAAGCAATGCACAGAGAGATAATTATGGATTGTAAAAAACAGTTAATGGCTGACCACAAAGAGGTTTAACCATATTTTGTACAAGCATTACGAAAATACTGCGGAAATTCCATTTTTCTAATCCATCGTTTATTTCCCCCGTGTGACTAATATCCTCATAATAACAATCTCATCGAGGTGAAACAGCTCATTCTTCCCTTTTGTCCCCGTGTCTTTTTTTTTTCTTCCCTTTTTTGAACAGCTCAGTGTCACATGCTGAGACACTTGAGAATGAGGTAGTGCAGCAGCTCTTGTGAAACACCACTCGCGCACAGGAAGTTGCCATTCGTGTCGAACAACTGCGGTGAGAAATGTGTCGCGCTGTTGGACCATATGTCCCACGCCTCTGTCGACAAAGCCTGACTGGTCCCTTTGTTTACAGTTTACACGGTGTTAAACTTACAACCGGAGCGGCTCCATTCCAGGGAGCCACTGGACAAGGCTCGGTGCCATCTCGGAGTACATCTTCATTTGAATTACTGTAGATACTGCACTGTAAATAATCTCCAGCATTTCACAGGCTTTAACTAAAAAAATAATTATCAAACATACTATAGGAATTTATATTGCAAGATACTCATCAAAGGTAAAAGTTGACCAATGTGGGGTTTTCTATGGTTGATGGAAAGAAATCCAGGCAGCCGATAATTTGAACCGATTCACTGTGTCTCATCTATTTAACCATCCATCCATCCATTATCTACCGATTTTTCCTTCACCGGGGAGTGTTGTGCCAATCTCAGCTGACAGAGGCCGACGTAGGGCGATAGACAGGGTACACCCTGGACAGTTCGCCAGTCCATTGACTCCTATGGTCAATTTAGAGTGTCCAATATACGTAATCCACATATTGCATGTTTTTGAACTGTGGGAGGAAGCCGGAGAACCCAGAGAAAACCCACGCACACACGGGGAGAACATGCAAACTCCATGCAGAAAGGCCCTTGCTCCAACCAGTTCTTGTTTCCTCATCTAATAAAATCTAAGTCTAATGACAACAAATAATCCCCCAAAAAATGCCTAACTGTTTTCAATAAAAAAATAATGTATAAACGAAATATTAAATACATGAAATTGGTCAAGAAAAAGACAAAACAATTAACTTTTGGGTGTACAAATAAAGTTGAGTGAGATCAAAAAACCTGTCATTTGTAATGATTGGACTGATAATAAATAGTAATCAGTCAATGCCAATTATTATTTTTTTATTTATGTATCCTATATTTAGCCACACAGTTTCCATTGAGATACAAGAGCATTTCTTCCACGGAGTCTTGGTCAAGATTGCAGCAGAGATAGAACAAATATTTACAGAAAGAGTTATATTAAAACACATAATTGGCAAATGTCAGACTGATTAATCGACTTCACCGATGAATAGGTCTAGCTCTACTCTGCAGTGATTTGCAAACTTAAATATCGTATTATGTATTATCCAGGAGAAACTGTGAGATATATGCACACGCAGTAATTCACTGTGAATGTACAGTCAAATATTTTACAGTGTTTGGCTCACTTTCACTTGTTTGTGTCTGATAATGATACCAGAAATGATTGTCTTGAGTATCAATATCAACCCGATTCAGTCAAAAACAGAACACTTGAATTACAGGCTTTGCAAGTTGTTGTATTATTGCACATGTATAATTTGATTTAAATGAATGGCCAGCTCTATATACGTGTTGAAAATACTTATTTTTAAGAAATAAATGCAGCAATGAAATGAGGAGAGATAAGAGATAGGGGACAATGGAAAAAGTCCCCGACTGGACTACAATTTGGTTTGTCACTATTTAAATCAAAATATTCTGATTGTATTTTGAATGTACACACAAATGAGATGCCTTTACATGGTTTATCAGGTCGAACAATATATTTTTTTTGTTTTTTTCTTATCAGACAAAGTTGGTAACACAGTGGTTCAGATGATTCCATTTAAGTCGTTCACGGTATAGAGTTGTGGATCACTATAATTTGTGCTGCCATTTCCATTTTGAAAGGTTAGTCGCATTTCCAAAAACTGCTGTCCCTCTAGGATGTGTGTCTCTCTCAAACAGCAATTTATCGTTCAGGGGCAGCCTCGTCTTTCCCACTCCACGCTGTCATGAGAGGCTGTAATTCTCTCTCAGTATCCTCAACACGATCTCTCCCTCTCTCTCCCTCTCTCTCCCTCCCTCCCTCTCTCTCTCTTTCTCTCTCTCCTCCACAAAGACACCAAGCTAAGGCAACTTGCATACAAAATAGCTGACTCAATCATCCAGCTGCATAATCAAGATAAGGCAGACGGGGCACGGGGAAAAGGAAGATGTGAAGGCAAATGCAAGAGGCAGCTTTAGCAGCAGCAGCAAAATGAGCACACGTCTTCCAACTGTTACAACTCCAGACATTAAAAGTTGGATGTTGAGTCACACGGAGGCTGTAAACCAGCGACTGTGATCTTGCCTTTGAGATCAGAAGAACAAGGGGACCTCAATGCTCGCACTTCAGTGGCATAAAGGTGGATTGTTTAAGCTTCATATATTAAATGCCTCCCTGCTGTTAATGTCAGGAAATGCAGGGAGGCATTCATCTAAGGAGAAGAGATGATACAGCAGACGCCCACACCTACACTATGCCTGTATAGAGCAGCTGAGTGGAAAGAAAGAGAAATGTTCCATACAGGCTTGCCATTTCTTTGGCTGTGACCACAGGTGTCGGTTATATTAAACCTGGCATCGTTTCAGCATTTTCTTACTGAGCCACTATGCTTTGGACCTCAGCCACCCTCCCTCCCACCCACCGACCCTCACACACACACACAGAAGGAGAACGAGCGAAGCACCACACTGCCTGCCCCCTCCTTTGACAGCGAAATTCATGGAATCTTAATTTGTGTGAAATACTTCCGAGTTGGCTAATGATCTTTGGAAATGAGTCCGGTTTCCAACTTTTAAAAATCGATCCACACGGAGCCTTTTTGCAGTCCAAATAAATCAACGTGTCTTGCTGTGCTGTATGCATTTCCCAGACAGATGGCACAGAGGCAGCAAAATCCTCAACCTAATCTTGAGTGAGACGGCACAGGACTACTGTAGCCTCCTGTAAGTACAAGACTGTGTAATGACAACATAACAGGCTTCTGGCTGTGCAGTGTGCACTCGTCGTTGAATATGTGTGCTTTAAAATGTACGATTCATGCAGTTTGCATGAGTTTAATGCTCATTGTGAGCCACAGATTTGTGCAACTGGCTGTCATTTGCTGTCTGTGAACGATATGTGAGCCAATAGCAGTGGAGAAAAAAGGCTTTATTTTCCATTAAATTAATTTAGAAGATAAAACTTGACGAATAAAACCTTGCATGAGTGTTTTAGTTATGAGTTGTATGTGGTATACATGCTAAAGAGGTCAGTGGAGCTGTCCGTGGTGCTGAAGCGACAGCACGTTTTTCACATTATTTTGCAAAGTCCCTGCTGCTGCACTTTCACTGGAGCTGCATCCGCTGCTGTGTTCAAATCAACACACGCAGCTATGGCATGCCTTAACATGCGTCACGGTGTTTGCAAATATCAATATCCGTATAGCAAAATAAACAACTACTGAATATAATAGAGAAAAAAAATATGAACTTATTTGCAGCATGACGCCGATGAAAGTGTCCGCATGACCTGCGCATGTGGAAGAAAACGCGCTGACTTCTTTCCTCACAAGTTGTGTTTTGTTTGGTTTGTGTTCACTTCGTATTATGTGAATTTATATTTCAACATAGTAAAAATATTTACTGTACGGATTTTCTCTCATATCACTGACCATCCAACATCCAGCGTTTCTCACATGTGTTTCCGTAAAAGTCTGCGTTATGTTATAAAGTGTTTCAATCCAGCATCTTACCTGCTTGACGATCGCGGAGCAGGAGCTTCTCCTCGAGCTGGCAGCTCACTCACTGTATGTCACCACGAGCACAGCGGGGCATTTTCAAAGAGACATGAGAAAATGTTTCGTGTGTGTTTGTTTTTCTTCTTCTTCTCTCTGTTGGATATTAGAACTTAAAACGTATAAAAAAAAGAGAGAACGAATCCCAGTTTCTGTTTTCTGTCTGAAGACGCACAGAGCAGCGATTCACTGCGTCAGTCAAGGGAGAGTCTCAAAGATCCATTTAGCCGTGAATGATTTAATTCAGGACGGATCTCTTCCTCCTCTCGGCGCTTCGTCCGCGCTGATCAGACCCGGATCCCTGCTTCTCCTTCCTTTTCGTTCTTTCCTTCTGTCTGTCACAACAGCAGCGTTTGACCACAGTCGGAGGAGGCGTGTTACGCGAGTGTAGTGTAGTGGGTGTAGGTAGATCTCACTGTATCAGTTGGACAAGTGCGAGGAGCGCGCGTTGATCCTCCAGACTCGCCGCCGAGGCGAAGTTTAAATCTCATAATAAGATTGTTTGTCACCGCGAGGCTATAAATGGACGCAGTGAGCGTTTGTGGCAACTCCTGCGGCTGCGGGAGTCAGAGCGCACAGTGGCGGCGGTGCTGGTGGCTTTTTAGTGCTGCGTGAACCCGGACCAGTTTCAGGTTAATGAGTGAGAGGTGTCAGCGACGTCACGAGGCTTTGAGGGGCTTATCCACGAGGAAACTTTTCTCCCACCCCCCTCTTTCCTCTCCTTTTCCCCTCCTCCTTCCTCTGAATGTGGGCTCCACTCGTCGCGCTGGAAGAGGGTCTGAATTGCTCAATTTCACAGTCCGGTTGAGGGGATGTTTAATGTGTTAATGCGTGACATGATGCATTTCTTTCTTTCTTTCTTTCTTTCTTGCGCATAAGTGCCATTCGTCTGACCAGAGTAGAATGTCTGATGAGGTCATAGTATGACAATGACACCAATATTGACCATACACTGTCCATGTGACGTTTGGAGTGTAGTATGATCCTGACATTGTACATCTGTATACAGGTGATATACATGCAGCTACTGTTGACAGAGTAGTAGTAGTAATTATTTAGAATCTGATAGACGATGGTGTTTACATTCATAATCTACATTTAAAGAAAGTCAACGCAGTACAGTGTACTATGATGTCATCACATGCAACACGCAACAACATATCTAATAATTTTCTATAACAGTGTTTTTTAAAGGTGCCATATGTAAGAATGCAGCCTAAAACGGATACTACATTCAGACTCAAAATACCGAGGTCTTTTAGATTTCGTTTTCTGACGTAACTGGCAACCCATGCTTGCTTGGCAGCTGAGACTCTACTGACTGCGATGATTGGTAGAAGACGGTAGGTGGCACCACATGCCAAAACATGATTTGCAGTCTGCAAAATATATTTTTTAATGCAAATGTTTTGGCTGTACTGTTGTTGTCGGTGAGTTCAGTTTGTTATATGAACATTATTCCTGAGTCTCTGTGACATATTAGGAGGATTTTATGGCCAGTTGCTTTAGATTTATTACATAATGCACCTTTAAACCTTATATACTAAGAGCCAACTGAGTAGCAATGCAGCTCTCAAAGTAGCAAAATGATTACCAAAGTTAAATAAGAGTAGTGTAAATAGTCAGAGCAAGAGTTATGGACTTTTCACAGGAGGCAAATGTATTCCCAATAAGGTAATTTGCTCTTCCATCATCCTCCTCTTCCTCACATATACTTCACACACCAGTATAAGTAGATAAGGTGACTCGAATTATTATTATTTAATCTAGTCGTATTCATCAACCCCCCTCTGGTATATACAATAAAACAATGCAGTATTTCTGACTGTACTCCAAGTACCACCAGAGGAAGGTCACGTACCACTTGCCGTACACGTACCACACTTTGATAATCGTGGGTTGGAGATATACAGGTTATGTACACATGTCTACATGAAGCAATACTGCATAACAACTGAATAATGCACATGTCTTTATCAGATTATAACTTATTTTCCTCATTCAGGTATTCATATGAGTTGCTACCAGATGTCTCTGATGTTTATCTGTTGCAGAGAAGAGTCTGTGAGTCACTCGCTGACTCCCTGACTCACATGTCATCTACATTTCTAATTATTGCTTCTTTAAACCTTAGTTGAGTTAAGGGTAATGAGAAAATGCTGTTTGAGATGGCAGCGCCACTCTGTTGGTTTAGCTCGTCATTGGTGGTGTGTGATGGTGTTTGCATCCATAATGTTGCATAATTCTTCTGGGTTTAATGGTTGATTTTAATATATTGCTGTACATACACAGGCTGTGTGGTGCTCTAAGGAGGCTGAAAATATAGACCCTTTTTTATTGTAAATACCCAGAGAATAAAACTGACTATGATGGTGTGTAATTATTTTTTATCTAAATGCATAGGTTTACAGTCACATGCCATGACAGAACACGGACACACTAATACGAGACGAGGAGCTGTCTGTAAATTTCAGGGTTAAATGGAGAGGGTTTAGGGGGGAAGGGAGGAGCCACAACGGCCACTGAAGTGCACCATATTTCACTGGAGAGGTCAAGCCTCGGTCCCTGTGATAGCAAATCAATGCACATCACTGATAAATTATGGAAAACAAGGAACTCAAGAATACAGATACACACCCAAAAGGACCTGTAACTATTTTGTGTGATGCAGGACAGTAATAACATGTGAGTTAAGGTTAGTATAATTTAGATTTAAAAAATATCTATATTGAATCTCTGAACGGTTATTTTCAGCTTCTTATCCTTGCATTGAAGTGTTAAGATTTGTTTTAAAGAACAGGTAATGTGGCAATGTTCCATCCTCTTCTGAATCAATAAAAGAGTTAATATTGGTTATATTATAAGTTATATCTCAAATCAAATCACAACATGCATAAGAAAAAAAATGAAATTGTTATAGTCCATTTGCTATTGCAGTTCATTTTCCACCCTTTGGGTTTTAAAAACCTCAAATTATACAAAGGTTAATACACAGATGTAATCACAGCATGATCAAGCCCACAGTGGAATTCATACCAAAACAGGAAGAGTGGGAAAACATGAGTCGAAACCATGGTGACCAAAATCCGATGTGTGCCTCAAGGGTTAAACCCAGATCGCCTGTCCCTGTGTAAATGCAGTCCCAGATTAAATTTATGGAGAGTGCAGCCTGATGTGCTCTGTAATGACGTAGTCTGGGGGATGACCCCAGCAAGCTGGGAAGTGGCTACTGCCAGGCTGCAGATGAGTGGGAGAGCAAGTGGCTGTGTGAGGACTTGGCACGCAGATGCTGCAAAGTCTTGTCTCATTGCAGCAGACAGATTGGAGCTGTGAAACGTGGACACAGACGGACCCGGCCCAGGAAGTCACAGCACTGCAGCTGCAGCACTGAGAAAGCCACAGGCTGTATAATGGTCACTAATACGTTCACATCTGAGGACCAGGACTGAAACGTGATCGCATCCAGATACTGCAGCCTTTGTGCCTGTTCCTGTCTCTGCAAATCATCCTGAATAAATAGTCTGAACATATAGAAATTTAGATGAGTTTGTTATACTGAATTTCTATACATATGGTGCAATAGTAGAAAGTTCACCTGTAGCTTGTCAACATACAGTTCTAGTGTTTTCATATGGAGTGCCACAAGGGGGAGCTGGCACCTGTCCAGTTCAAGATATTATCGTTATTCACTATGTATTACAATTTTATGTATTTGTGTCTGGCTGTGTCTGTGTGTTTTAGAACCATTTTGTGTTTTTTGTATTCATATAATGTATTCAATTATCACAATAATATTGCAAATCACAATTACTTTGGTAAAGAAAAGTGACTTGAATTTCCGTATATTATGTATATATGTTTATTATGTTATTCCTGCTGTTAATTCTATATCTCAGTGAAGCAAAATATTGTACATCAGTCATGAGTGTCACACTTTCACATGAAAATGCTTGGACATCAAACTTTGTAATTGCCATGTTTTGAATTTGGAATCCACCCATGTCTTTAGTTTCAAAGTAACACTAACACATTGTATTTAATGCAGGGACATTTTTTTTCTGAAAACAACTGTTGCAGTTTCTGTGTAACTCAGGGTTATGATTAAATCTACATGTTTCTTCACACTTCACAAGTTTCACCACACTTTTACATTACATTGCTGACATTATATTGAAAATAAGATGGTATTGCCATAATTTTACATCCCAATTACCACACTATTATCATTATAGATGATCAGAAATGGAAATGATTGTCCTTAAAAGACTCAATAAGGAAGAATTCAGCCAAATGTCTTATTCTGCAAAGCAACGCTAATTATGACCAATGCTTTGACCAATGTTTCTGCTTTGATTCTGAAACCTAACCTACTGGAGTAGAAGATATTTTTCTCTCTTCCCTCTTTGGCTCTGTTTGTATTTTACTCAGACACAGCAGTGTAGCAGGAGATGGTTCGGGCTTAATGGTGTTTTTATAATGAACCTTCTCCACTGAATTTAGCTTTAGGGCACAGTCGCTTTAATATTGTCCAGGTATGAGCTTTGATTCCCAATGGACACAACTGTCTTTGTTCATAATATACTGATGATTAATGCACAGAGGTGGGTACATATATGAGAGAACATGTGAAATGCTATTGTGTAACGCAATTGTGTGTCTGGGTTTTGAGAAAATATAGAAATATACTTTCTGTTTTGGCACAAAGGGAAAGTGGTTATGTGATACATTACAGCTTGTTTATTTGAGCATCATGGACAAACCCAGCAATGAAACTGTTAAGTCATTACAGTCTATGCACGCTGCAGGCTACATTACATCACCTAACTCGACAGTGAATGCTTAAATTATTGTGGCATTGAATGGATGAGGGAAATATAAATCTTGCATGATATACAACAGACATTTTTTTTGCTTGATTTGCATCTTCGTGTTTTTATATTTTTCACACCAACACAATATTTACACAATACAAATACAGATTTATTTTAACTAAACAGTATTTATTTATTTATATTTATCCTCATTTAAACGTCACTGTACATGGATTTTTATCCTTTTCAGGCTATGCTCAAGAACAATTTTACTCCACACCACTGGTGGTTTCAATGAAGTTAAAAGCAACTTCATGTAACATAAGTCCAGGTTCTTTTGAATGCTTAACTATATTTACACTATTTGACTTGTTTTGCATTGAAAGACGAAGGCTGTGCTTCATGTAAATCTGGAGGGGAAAAAATGCTGCAAATGAAAAGATTATATTTTTATATCATGTCACTAAATGGGGTCCTGTCAGTCTAGGAGAGGAATAAAAGATAGGTGGAATGTATTATTCAAATCCTTCATTTACTGGCTAAGCCAATTTGGTGCTGAGGTAAGTATCAGGGCTGGCAGTAATTCAGGGGAGTAGACAGTGACTGCCGCTTGATATAATGGAATATGTGCTGTCAGTGAAGTTAGGGAGATCCATCTTACGAGTGACGCAGTGTTATGTGGGAGAAATGGGAAGCTGCACACAGAGGTGCGTGTTGCCATTTAACAGCCCTCAGCAGCAGTCACATACCTGTTTAATGTCCTCACAAAGACAATAAACACACAGGAGTGTGAAGTGATTCCACATGACACGGAATTGAAGTCGCTCTGCAGTGATTCTTGGTGCCAGAGACGACTAATGCAGAAATAAAACAAAACCAATAGTTCAATAAAACAAAAATAAAATAAATCACAGCGCTGCTGTCTCCTGATCCTGGTAAATGACTGAGAGAAAACGATCAATTGCTGTACACAACTATATTTATTTTCTTTGGATAAATCACAAAATGATGTCATGGTATGGGCAGAAAGGTAAAGATGAGCAGTGTTGAAGGAAGTACATTCGTAACTGTACAGCCATAACTCCTGCAAAAGTAGTGCTACTACACTGTAAAAGTACTTCAAGTAAAAGTAAACAAGCATGACAGAAAACTGTGTTTCAAGGCAGAACATTGTATATTCACATGTAAATATGCCAGATTATAGCCACTGGCTAATTTACAGTACAGAAACGAGGCAGGCTGATGGAACAAGGTAAAACATCCAAGTACATACATAACATATAAGTAGAAGCAACAACAAAACAAGACATATATAATGCAATACTGCTAGAACTGTTGCCTCATAGAGGTCTGGAGACATAGCAACAGGCTCTAAAGGAAAACACCCCCCAAAATACATGCAATCGAGAAATCATTGTCTGTCGTGGAAGTGGGAATTTTGTCTAAACTGCAAGTTTAGGAAACAATCTAAGGGTAAAACACCGTTATATGTCTTGTGTTGTCAAAGCAATGGTCAGATATTACAAAGATGTAAAGAAAACTGTACAACTTTTGGTGTTTAACCACTTCATTCCTGACCCTCTTTTTGGAGTCCCTGCTCGGAAATGACATGCCCAAACTAAATAGAGTAAATCTCTGCAGTTACAAGCTCTATGTGGATTATCTTGGTATCAAACTACAGATAACACTTGTGAGATTCCACCAGAGGTGTAAGTTTCACTGTAGATGCCACTGTGTCAGAGTAAATGTACATGGAACACAGCATAACTGAAGGATTTTTTTCTCTCGCCTAAAAAAATATTGCATTTTAAAGCAAATATCACCTTTAAAATTGCAGCGCATACTTTTTTTCTTTTCTTTTTTAAAAATATTAACAAATGATCACTTCAGATCAGACTCTGTGTTTCTCAGTATAGAGGTGTTTTGATCTTGTGTCGCCTGGTGGTCTTGTTGATGGGAAACTCAATATTCGCTTTCTCAGTCAGGTCTGATAGTATTACTTGACAGAACATACAGATAATAATACATCATTTCTGATCACAAAGACCAAACAGAGGCAGAATAATAATATCAACGACGGCCAAAAATCAGCAAAAGCTCCTCACTCTGGCTTTAATGGCTTCATCTAAAACGGAGTGGATTTAATTGCAGTAAGCAAACCAACACTGAAGAATAATTAGCATAAATGCTCGGAAAGGGCACAAACTGGGACTAAGTTTGCGATGCACAAATCCCCAGTGGTGAGCGTTTGTAGGAGTGTCATTTGCATATATTTAAATATTCACTTGGCACACGAAAAATTAGATAATAAATCATCTCGTGTGTGTCACACTATAGATTTCCGCTAATGTATAAACAGCACAGGTGTCGTTGAGTGAATAATCGTTTTTTTCACTTCCACAGACTTGGTCATGTGTTGCTTTCAATGCTTTTACTGACCCTCTGACTGAGTACTTTGAGGTTTTATTCTGCAACTGTAGAGTAGTGTAGCTAAAGAAACTCTTGGTGAAGTTTATTTTAACTCCGTATTCATCAGTCAATGATGTCAAACTTTGGTTCACAATTTCCCCAAAAAGCCTCAAAGACAAAAAAATAAATAAATGTGAAAGTCACTCATCCTCTATTACTTTGGGAAAATGATTACTATGCTCCCTCTCAATGCTCCTTCTCCTCCTCCACCTCCTCCTCCTCCTCCTCCTCCTCTGTGGTTTCTGTGAAGATATCTGACAGCTTGGTCACCAGGAGAAACAGACAGCTCACACTGGAGAGCCGCGCGTGGGCAAACTCAGGCAACACTTAGTGAGCAGGGCCAAGGCCCCATGGTAGCTGCCTCAGCGTGACCGGTGGGATAAACACACCACCTACACTCGGAGCCTAACAAAAGAGAGAATTTAGTTATTCCAACAGCTGTGACATACAGCTTGTACTCTGTGAGTCTGTTTGAAACAAGATTTATTTATGGTTTAAATGGAGGACTGGCTGAAAATACCTGATGCCAGTGCTTTCAGCTGTCCCAGTTGAGCTACTCTGGTTTAGGTTTAGGGTTGACCGCCTTCACCTCAAACAAGAGCTGTTTGCCTGTAAATAGGTTCCAGCGCATATTGATATATTTTCACAGAGAATGCACAGAGGGGTTATTTTGACAAGCAATTCAAGACATATATAATTAAAATGCCTAAGTGCCTGAGTGCCTGCTTTGGTCATATTTTTTCTTTACCTATACTCCTCCTTCACTATCCATTATCTCAGAGGCAAGAGGGAAAAAGGGCTGTACCTATATTTTACACCTACCAGAGGAGGATTGCACTGTATGCATGATTCAGAGGCTTGCTCAGCCTTGTAGGCTGAATTTATCTACTGTCAGCAAGTACAATGATCTAACTGGAATTTTAAGGTTCAGTGACGGATTGATTTCTTTTAAGAACCGTGATCATTTGACAAACCAAGTGCTTGCTCTGCACGTCCTCTTCCCAACTAGTCCATGATGATAAGTGACTCTGACATACTGAATTCTTTATTAAGAACTAAAAGGAACATTTCCTTAAAGTGGACCTAGACCGGAAGTTCAAATTAACGTTAATAATGAATGTTTTTTTGGTGTGTATCTGTGACATTACCTTGTTTAAGAAGCCCTGAAGGTCCCAAACAAACAGTTCAGCCACTGCTGAGAACGCTGTGTTTTATTGTAATCTCAGGCTCAGCGAGATCTCTGAAAAAACCCGGTCCGGGTACGTAAACACCGGTTCTCCTGAACAGCAGATCGTCCTGCTCCGGGCACTAGTCCGGGCACATCCGGTTGCGTACATTGAACCGCAGAAGAAGAATAACGTCCGTTGTGGAGGTGTTTCACGAGCTACAGTGTCTTCTGACTCTGGGTCTGACTCCGGGTCAAAGTCATAAAAGGGACTGTGGCAGGGGAGTCGTGAAGAAGCTATTTTTAAACATTGTTAAAACAATATTTCGATAATGAGTAGCAGTGCATCCACCGTTCCAGAGGGGGGAGCTGTGCTTCTGAGAGCGGATGTGCTGAATAGTATTGGCCAATCACAAGACTCTGTCTTCTGGGGGTGAGAGTTGAGTCTGAAATATCGCGGCTGAGGAACAGCGTCAGAAAAGAGGATTTCTATCGGCTCGTTTACAGCAACTACGAGGTTTTTAACCATAAAAACAAGTTAATGTATGTAAGTAGATCTCCATAACTAACATGTGCAACAGGACCACTCTAGGTCCGCTTTAAGTTTCCCTCTAATCGTGGGCCAATATTTTTGGCACCCTTGAATTTCAAGAATGTAGTTCCTGATTATTTGTCAGTGTACGCTCACCTGCTGTTTTGTTTGGACACAGGACGTCTAATAAAATGTCAGAATGCTTCTCGGTTTGTCACATTTTGCATTCATAGGTGGTCTGACTGATTTTTTGAATTACTGTTGCTCCTCTTGAAGCTGCACTTTATCCTATGACCTCTGGCATCAACACAGCCATTTTACCCAGAGAAAATGCTGCTCACTAGATATAATTTGTGGCACCACCAACCCTGCCAAATCACTTACATTACCTTTCTTGTCCATTCTGATGCTCAGTTTGAACATCAGCAGATCGTCTTTACATGACCAAGTGCACTGAGCTGCTGTCACCACTGTCTCAGGTTATGTTTTATTTTTCTTCATACTATTATATACCGTTTAATTTTAAAAAATATATTGAAAACTCTCTCTCTCTCTTTGCAGACACTCTATGTATGTTTACATGTACACTTTAATCAAGCTAAGGCCGTAGTCTGACTAACACAGGCAATAGGAGAACTTGCCGAGTACGAAAAGAAAAGGAGAAAATTGATTGATTGGCCGTGTATGTCCGACTCCACCTCCATAGCTGTATTTCTCTATAACCTAGTGTGTGTTCACTCCTGTTGACCTTTATGTCACAGAAGAACAAACAGTGAACGGCGAGATGGAAAGTGCTGTGGTTCTGTATGTTTTGAAATTGTAGTGCATGTGCAGAAGTCTGACTAAGAGTATACATACAGGACCAATAGGACTACGTGAAACAGAAGATGCTAAAGTGGACTCACACACACTTTTTATTCAGAGGAAATCTGTGCACGGTGACGCAAAAGTGGCCCAATCGAAGTGGAATTTGCTTGGGTATGCATAACAGGCGGCTAGGTGGTGCTGTGATACACTATCACACGGTAATAATAAGAATTTTGTCTGGCACATGTCCTGTACATTTTGTGGAAAGACTCCTGTAAGTTTATTAGAGCTGCCAGAGCATGGAAATAATCCAACATGTTTGTTTATTTCCCTGTACTGGCACATGTTTGTGACGTAAACACGTATGCGGCGTGAGTAGATTTTTGCGTCTTGGCAGTGTAGACGGAAACGCTACGGTGGAGCGTATTTAAGTTTTCCACTCTGGAGGGTGGTTTCAGATTTTTGCGTTTTTAAGCCTGTCACCGTCTAAACGAAAGGCACTTCCAATAAAATATTTTGTTGTTTTTACCCGCAAGCGTCCTTGTGTAAATGGGGACTAAATCACACTATCCATGTCCGTCCTACAGCGATTGAGAGACACAGCCTAATTCCCCACACCAGTTTCTTAATATTCCACTCCCTGCCGGATCATCTTACTTGCTTACTAAAAGCAGCGTTTAGTTTTCATACCCATTGTTCGTTTACCAAACCCTGTTTTCATCTAGTAAACTCTCTTTTTTCCAGAACCTTGTTGTGTTGTGTCCTGCATTTGAGTCCAGCTTCACACAATCATTACAGCTGTAGCATGTGATGATGTGATTGGCTAGTTATATGAGTAGATATCTGTGTTGAACATGCATTTGTAGCCAATAACGTGGCTGATGTGTGTAATTGCAAAAACTAGAAAAGCACTCGGAGAGCGCAGACCTCCGCCAAGGCAGCCCAGTGCCTAGAATAATGCAATACAAAAATAGTGCTAGCGTCTACAGATCACGGCCATCACTTGTTTCTGGTCCCATCGTGGATATTTCCTGAAAATTCCATCCACATTCGTCTATGACTTTTTGAGTTATGCTGCTAACAGACAGACAGACAGACAATCTCTGGCGAAAACATATTCCTCCTGGCAGAGGTCAATAATATTATATACAGTATAGTATTGCACTACAATGATGTAGATGTGTGTGGAGCTTAGCTGTGATTACATAGCTGTAAAGTTCTCGCTTCAATACCAGGTTCTGTTTATGACATTTTCTGTGTGTGGAATGTACTTGTCCTGTGTTTGTGTGGGGTTTTCTCAGGCAACTCCTGCTTCCTCCCATAGTCTGAAGAATGCAGATCTGTTTTGTGGTTCATTGAAGACTCTTAATTGACTGTAGGTGAGAGTGATCGTCTCTGTGTGTTGGCCCTTTGATAAGCTGACCTTTTCAGGGAGGACCCTGCCTCTTGAACAATGTCAGCTTGAATTGGCTTCAGCTCAAGCCCCAAGACCCTCAAAGGTTAAGTAGTATATAATTGATAGATAAGACCGTGGTGTTTGTGTAAATATTAATCTTGTTTTTTTTTCCGCACATTCAGTATCCACCTTGGCCTTTAGAGCCTTACCAGGTTTGGTATGAAGTGTATGTTGGAAAACTGTGTGCAAATCATAGTTATAACCAGTTTGTCATGTACATATTTTATGCACTAGATCATATTCATTATATACATAACTATGTACTTTAGTAACGTCTTATGGTGTGTTTTGAACTTGTTGACCATTACACGAACTTGGCAGAGTTAACGGTCTTAAAGGTGAAGTAAGTAGTTTATAGTGCCATCTAGAGGAGAGGCTGAAATTTACAACAAAGAACTGCTCCTCTGCTCACCCCCTCCCTTCCCTGAGCGATACGGTATCCTCAGCCGGTCAAATGTCGTCCTCGTCGTCTTTCTCCGTGTCAGCAGATGAGGTTCGTGAGGCGAGGGAGAGGGCGAGCTACCACGGCCGTAGCAGACGAAGCGGAGAGAGTGGAGGCGGGACTTCCGCTACAAGTAAAGCGACGCTTGATTTGTTCTCTCGTGGCAATGCAGTAGCGGCCCGCGACCATGTTATTTTACATGACTTTTTGAAACACTACGAAAATGAAACAAAGAATATTATACAGCGACTAGACAATGCAGGAGCACATAATATGTATAAAAAAGATTTTGGATTTTGGGTCATATAAACCCATAAATACTACACAGTGTCCCTTTAAGGGTCAGTTCCTCGATTCTAAAGGTTCTTGGAATATTGTTGGATATAAGGAGAACTTAACCAACTATAGGAAGATGTTTTAATACTAACTGAAGGATGTGAATATGTCTGATTTTACTTTTGTACATGATTATTCATATCCACAACTCAGTTACACTCACCACCACAAACACCACTCCAGGTAGCCTCTGGTCAGCCTGAAGCATTTTAGATTTATTTAATTTATTTCCTTTTCGTTTATTTACTACCAGCCAACACACACACAAACAAAATTATTTTTATATCTCAGTGAGGGCACACCATAGATATAATGCATGTCCTAGCACCTTAGCCTAACTGTAACCATCACAACTAAGTCACTAACCCTAACCTGAATCCAATTCTAACCCATCCCGAAAACCAGGTTTTAAACCTGAAAATGTCCTTACAAAGAGAGATTTTTTTTGGACCTTACAAAGACATGAATACCAGTACACACTAATTAAAAAGTAAAACATTTGCAGACTTCTGTCACTGACTTTCTGTCATTACCATGTCCTTCAAGCATCATCACCACTTCCATGACCGTGAAACTTCCTGATGACACAACGATCTCAGTTATTTCACGGTATTTGTTGTGATCAAGTTATATTTGTCTACTGCTGACAACCAGCCTCGTTTTTATGCAGGTCAAGTCAAGCAAACACTGCTGAAAGTTTGGAGCCTTTAATATTGGACCAAAAAAAAAATCCAATAAATATCTGGCTTTTGTCCGCAATGGGGAAAAAGTATAAATGCCATTCATTTGACATGTAAGTGACTCAAGAGAAATCACAGATATCTCTTTGCTGCAGTTTCAATTCACAGTAATGGACAAATGAGACAAACGATTGTGAAGCCCTAGAAAGAAACGACATATTTACTGACCAAAGCCTCTCACTCAAATGCACCAACGGAGCAACGACGAGATGCAACTGATTCATTTTACTTGTCTGCCCAGCAGCTAAACTCACTCTCAGTCCTTCTGTTAGGGTCCAGCCAAAAATAATTAGATATTTTTTCATGCTTGTGAGAAATGGTGGCCCACTGTAGCCTGTAGGATAATCGAATGAAATGCCTTGCTGTAGAAAAAGTCTGCATAAATGTTCCTAAGAGCAATAACTGGTATGTGTGGCAAATTCATCAACTGTGGGGAAAAATATTAATTTGCCTTTTTTTCTTCTTTTAGGTTTACCCTGCAAACAAAATGTGTTTTAAAAGTGGGGATTATTATTTTGTTTTCAGCTCATTTGACAAACATATTTAATTTCATCACAAACCAGTGATTGTGCCCTGGATACATGTTTTGTTTTGTCTCGTTTGTTTTTTGGTACCCATGGAATTTCATGAAAATATTCTGGTTATATAAAATGTGTTAACGTTTATTTTTTTTTGTGAAAAATAGTCCAAGTGATATTTTTGATATTCTGGTGTGCCAATAAGTTCGACGAGGACTGCAAGAGAAGAGCAGTGCAGGATCCACGAACCACTGTAGAATACCTCTATATTTGATTTATTTTAAAATATTTTGAGTACTTTGAATGCAGAGGCAATCCCCTACCAGAAGCCTTTATTCAGCTTGGCTGCATGCCTGTGAAACCATGAGATCCTCTGAATCAATGCCACCGTTTATACAGTCAGCAATCCTCTCACCTGTCTGCACTCATACCGGCAGCCGTGTTATGCCCCACAGGGGTAAAAATAACTAGTTAATTATTAATTTTGTGGAGGTGATGCCATCTTTCATCACTTGAAACGTCTTGAGAAACATCCCAGCCCAGACAGCACAGACACGGAGTCTATCAATAGAGATGCAGCAGCCTGGAAAAACTTCTTGCTTGTGAAGGATGAGCTGCTCGATCAGGGTCTTTAGAATCTTTTGCTGCAATCATGAGACCTAATATGAAGACGGTCCTGTTTATATGAGGTGATGTGTCACGTCAGACCCACATTCTTTCTGGGAGAGTGCTGCATTTTGTACAAACCTACCTGTAATCTCCAGAGAAGTTGAGAAACTTGATACAAATGCAACCATTTTGCTGACAAACTTTACTTTACATCTCTTAAAGTCATAATCACACTTAAAACCAGTCGGGTTAGGGCCAAGTTTATCACTGGGTCATATCGAACTGTTTTTGAAAGCACTTGTTAAATATTTTAGAAGTGAATAAACTAGTTGTTGCACTGATGCATGTGGATTGTTCACTTACTCTACACAAGACTTGAGACCTGAAGAAACATCTCTAACTTAACTCAAATAAGGCTCTACAGTCACTGGTGGCCGTCATCTTATTCTCCTCTAGATAATATGCCACATATTTTCAGAAGGAGACAGATCTGGACTGCAGCCAGACCAGTCAAGCTCACCCACTCCAATGTCTACAACAACACACTGATGTAACTCATGCAGAATGAGGCTTGACATTGTCCTGCTGAAATAGCCATTGAGTTTCTGTTAAAAGACGACAGGACTGGAGCAAACAGTATGTGTCTACAAAACCTTGAATATAATCACCAATGACACCTGGGCATACAAGGATCTGCACTGATGGTTCCAAATACCAAACATCACTGAGTTTTGCACCTTTTCATTCATAATAGTCTATAGGGTATTTTCTATTTCTGCCCATAGAATCCAATGTCTTTTTTTCCCCAAAACAAGCGGAAACATAATTCATCTGACTACAGGATATCTTTCCACTGTCTTTCAATCCATCTCAGAAGAGTTCAGGCTCAGAGACCTGCTAAATTGATATATGGCTTCCATTTTGTGGACAGTTTCTTGTTACATTTCCTGAATCAGGAGCTTGAAGTACTGAGCTTGTGTCCATCATGGTAGCGTGATCGTTTCTTATACAATACTAACTGAGGGCTTGATGTCCACTCACAATCAGCAACAGTTTCCATCCTTGGCTTTTACGCAATGAAATCCCTCCTGATTATATCCTGAATATTATGTAGTGAAAGGCCTCAATTGTCTTCGATCAAGCAATGAGAAACATCTTTGACCTAGTGACAATTGTCTACTGATGTTCGGCACACAATGGTGAATCCATCGTTGCTTGCAGAATTTAAACCTTTGCCAGATCCTCCTTTTATACACTTGTATACCCATTGGTAAATAATTTTACGGTATGGTCTTCATAGCATTGCTTAAACACTTTTTTTTTAATTGCATTTTCAAAAAATCCTCAAAACTTTTCTGGAAATGGGGTTTGTACATCAGAGTCAAACTGCTAACACTTTCATAAGCAGTTAATTGCATGAATATATTCCTATGGAAACTGTACATTAAAGGTGCATTATGTAATAAATCTAAAGCAACTGGCCATAAAATCCTCCTAATATGTCACAGAGACTCAGGAATAATGTTCATATAACAAACTGAACTCACCAACAACAAAAGTACAGACAAAATATTTGCATTAAAAACAATATTTTGCAGACTGCAAATCATGTTTATGTTTTGAAATAATGTTTTGACATGTGGCGCCACCTACGGCCATCTACCAATCATTGCAGTCAGTAGAATCTCAGGTGCCGAGCAACCACGGGTTGCCAGTTACGTCAGAAAACGAAAACCTAAAAGACCTCAGTATTTTGCATTGGAATGTAGTTACCGTTTTTGGCCACATTCTTACCTATGGCACCTTTAATTGATGTTGATTCAGCAACCACTCAGTGGAGTTAATAATTTCACGATAATTCATCCATCCAGCATCCATCCGTACAGCAAATATGGATTTGTTCTAGTCATCGATCTTCATGGAAACCGACTGTGGTTCATTTCTATTGAAATGTGTGATAGACACAAGCAGCTTCATTCCATTGTTTCAAATGAATTGTTTTGGTTTGCACACACACATACCCACTACGAAATCCACTCACCAGTCTGTGTAACTGGCTCACTATAAATAAATTAAGTAATTAAAATGATTTCTTAAACAAATGCGTTTATCTCTCATTCCCCCTTCTGTGTTGTATCAAGCAAATGTGTCATGACAACAATGTACTGTAGATGCATATGCTGTGATGAGGCATTCCTCCACCTCCTACACAACTTTGGGCTCTTCATTCACAACATCTGACTCATTCTGTGAGATGTAAACAGTCTGCCGGGTCAGAGGCCAGGGAAGTGGACTGAGGCACACATCTGCTGTATGTGCACATAAACTCTCGCCACCGTTTCCAACGCGGCTGTCGTTACATTGCAGTTGATGCTTGTGTGTTTGTCTGCAGGCGGTGAGCAATGAGGCGCCCACCAGTCTGTATCTGTCTGACTGCAGCGGGGAGCCTGGGTCTTCCAGTGCCCCATCCATGAGCCCGGCAGGCAGCCCACACAGATGCTGTGCATACCGACAAAAGGACATTCGCCTACGCTGTGTTGTCTAAATGATTCCCTAGCTCACGTAACATAAAAAAAAAAAAAAAAGCAGCAGATTGTGAAGTGTGTCATCAGTGGATATTGGAGAAATATACTTGACTCAGTTCCTGTAAAACTTTTCATTACTGCAGAGTTGCTTGAATGAAAAGGGGGGGAAGGCTAAAGGTGACACGCTGGTTTATGATTTTTGACGGACAGTGCCGACAAAGGGATTGTTTTGATGAACTCAGTGTTGAAGTGCCACGGTCTTGCACGTCAGCGCATCTGTGCGGGTGAAAAGGAGGGCAAGTGAAGTGCACTCGCATATAGAGCTGGCACATGTTCAGCTGTTACTGCAGGTGGTGTTATTGGAGCTATACAGCAATAAAAAAAAAAAAAAAAAACAACCTCATACCCATGCTCACAGCGGTATACATACACACGTTTTCTCTTTGACTGAAATAAACTGATTAAACACACAGTCCCTCAAATGCTCATGGGTGTCAGATACAGCTCTCAAAGTAACACCATTATCACCGACGTTAAAACACAGTGGTGTGAATGGGCTGAGCAAAGTCAGATACAGTCCTTTCACAGGAGGCAGATTTATTTCTGGTTCTGATAACTGATGGTGACACATCACAACAAACAAGTACCAATGAAACAACAAATAGGAGATAAATAATTGTTGTTTATACTTTATGGAGAAGGAATTGGTTTAAATAAGTACATTTAATGATTGTGTTGTTTTGAAATCACCATTCATGCCTCTATTCAGACGTTTTTGAGAAGTCATTCCCAAAGACTGGGTTGCGACGTATACGGGTCACAACAGCGTTTTTTACAAACTTGCAGATGTTTTTTTTTGTAACCCAAGATACAATTATCAACATCATATCACATGAAAGTAAATTGTGATTCATTTACTGGACATATAAATTGCTGACTTATCTGTTCAAAACGATATTGTTACAGACATAAACACCATTGCTGCTCCTTCTCTCCGGAACAACTTTTCCAAACAACCAAAAAGTTCTCTGTTGTCTTCACCTTAAAACCGGTTCTTAAAATACAATATGTGCGTTTAATCTTTGGTCCTGCTAATTACTTTTTCTCTCATTTATAATGCAGTTGGCTTTGGCTGCACTGTTGCGTTTGTGTGTGTGTGTTAGTGATTTGTGTGCTTCTGTGCTTTTGAATGCCTTGTAAAGTGCTATATAGGAGATTTGTTACATTGAGGAAACAGCTACCAACTCAGGTGTGGAGTCTTTTTCTTCATCTGAGGAAATGGAATATTCTGTATCCATAGTCATGTTATATTCGAATTTTGAGAACAGGTGAAGATCCTGCCATCATTAAAGCAAAACATGCAAGAAAGCCAATCTATAGCTATCAGAATTTAGAGTTATTTATAAGGCAAGTTTTTCACTGACAGTAAATTACACAACTAAAGATGACGAGTCAAGAAAACATCAGTTTATTTGCGATGCATTTCACGGCCAGCAAATTTAATTTGGATGTCTGCTGCTTCTATAAAAGCAAAAAAGTAATTAAAAAATACCTGTTTTTCTTTACCTATATTGTCTAATGTCATGTTAACTTCAACCATAGTTTTGACAGCCTCTTATAAGAGTGATAACGTTGAAATAAATTAAATTGTTTTCTTGCAGTTTCGTGTTCCTGGATCTGCGATGGAGGAAAGCATCACATTCTAGCACATCCTGAAAACTGAAGGTTGTCTCGTCTAGTGTGTTAATGTTAGTCGTGTTCATGGTCAGTGTTTTATGTTCAGCACTTCCTGTTTTATTTTGTACTCACCTTTTCCCTCTCGTTTCAGAACCTGACTTCCTCCCTTTGTGGTGTTTTTCCCGCCTTTGGAATTGTTTGCCCCGCCCCTGATTGGTTTCACCTGTTTTCCCTCCCCTCATGTATAAATAGTCCTCGTCTCCCTTTGTCCTCGCAGTTCGTCTTGTTCCATGTCTAAAAATTATATCTCAAGTGTGATCAACCTGTCGTCAGATATTCTAATGTTTTGTTTGAAGTTACCTTTATTATTTTGATCCTCATTGAGAGCGTCTTTTGTTTGATGTTTTTTTTTTTTTAATCTTCCTTAAGAGAGCCTTTTGTTTGTTTTTTGGACAATAAATACTTAATATTATTATATATCGTGCATTTTGAGTCCATCAGAACCGTGTCTGAGGTCGTGTATATGTGCAGTTCGGTGATGCTCATGTTGCCCTCGACAGCCACTGGAGAGCTTGTAACACAGACACAGCCCTTAATCTTATACTTGCCAAGTAATTTCAAATATTACAAAACTTCCATTTGCTGTGTCTTCGTCCAGGATTGACACGTTTTGATAGTGGAGTGTTTTGTGGGGAAATGTTTTTCAGTATTCTGTGTTAAAATTATTATTATTTTTAATAATAATAACAATAATAATATCAATAATAATAATAATAATAATAATAATAATAAGCTCTTTGCTCCATTTGAAGATGGGTTTATTGGTTTCATAAATCAATGCTGTTTTGAAATACATTTATTGAAGTAAACATTCATTTTTTTACCCAAATTCGAGTCAAGCTTTATCTCTCGTTCCTGAACAAAATTAACTGCTGCTCACGGTCAAATCCAGATAATTTCATATCATGCACATGCCTCGTATGTACAGCACTGCTGTTATCTGGCCTCTCGGCCCTCCGTCACCGCACAGTGAGCTCTGCAGGGCTTTAAGATAGTTCTGCTTACTAAACTGTGACATTAGCATAATGGCACTTATAAAGAGGAGTAAGTTTAAGCAAGAGTTTTGAGCTGCTGTCACATAACACACTGCAACAAAATAACAGTAAAAAGCTCCAGAATTTAAACAGTCCATGCTCCCTGTTGTAAGTCAGGCGTTTATACTGAATCCATAAACGTTACCTGTTCAAGTTTCTAAATCAACTCAACCGTCTCTCACTGCATCGACACAGATGATGCTGTGTGTGTCTAACTGTGCAGCAGCTCCACTCGATTGTTATTTTTTTGACGGTGACATGAAATATTGATCAGATCCCAACTGTTTAGCTGTGGATTATTTCATGATGCATTTACTCCCTGTCAACCTCTGCTGCTAACACTCCGCTGGTGTTTCTCAATAAAACCCCTGCACGGTTAAAAATGTAGCCGTGGCTTTGATGCTAAGACGCTAAGTTTCACTAAGATCCTCAGAGATGCACTCTAAGGCCTTACACCTCGCATTACATTTGAAACATTTCTTGCCCTCTTTCATACAAACACTGACTCTTGCCATCTGAAACATCTGTGCGTCCCCCATAATGCTCACGCGGCGGTAGGTCAGAACTTTATTTCGATTAGGACTGTGACTAGCGGAGATAATTACACATCATATTTTGAAAAAACCCCCCATTGAGATAGTCACTTTATGAATCAAGTGACTATCTCAATGGGGGGTCCCTTAAAGGAGTAGCAAAAGCAAAAACAAATCAGAGAGTTTCTTCATAAAAGACCAAACATGGAGAAATCGGAAAAAAGCAACTGTCAGCTTGCACATGGAGGATTTTAAATAATTACTGCATGCGTTAACTTACTATAGCGCCATATTTCCATTCACTCTTCCAGGAAGAGTTATGAATACTACCACTAGCAGTATTTACAAAGGTATCCAGAACACAAGTGTGCATGTATAAGGGCAGCAGCTGGTAATGCGGTAATGATCTAATAAATAATTTGCTGTCGGCAAAGCGCCTCTTACATCACTGTGAAATAATGACATATTTTCCTCATTAATGATCTGGCAGGATAAGCTCTGTTTATTTAAAAACAAACAAAAAAAAAATTCAGGTGTGTTTTGTCACAGGGTGTAGCATGGGTAAGTTCGAGATTTTATTTGAAAGATTAAAAATAAAGCTGGGGGTTGGATTTCAATGCTGTATGAGTTTGGGCATACGCAAATCGTAAGAGCCCCAGAGACAGAATCAGCAAACAGATCCTGCCTTGTTTTCAGCCTGCAGCCTTCATGTGAGAGGCATGCAGCATATGGAGGCAGTCAACTGAAAAACCCACCGGCTCCTTCAGCAAACTAAACATAAAGCTCTGTGTTATTCTGCATGTGCCTAACCATACCTTTATTTTGTCATTGAAAATAAAAAATATTCTGAATAAAAGTTTTTTAAAAATGGGGGAATATTGTGCTCATATTCACTTCCTTGAGTCGGGTAAAAATGTCGGTTAGCTCACCTGACTCAGTCTGACACTTAAAATATCATTCAGCATTTCTGCTCAAGGCCAGTCTAAGTCATACATGAAGAGAAATGTGGATGTAAAGCGCAGCAAAAATGCAGATCACACATCAGAGGCGCATTTGGAGGCATCCTTACTACAGGAAAAATATGGAATGAATGGAGTTGACATCGAGCAACACTGGTGCTGGTGTACATTTTACTTAATAGGATGAAAAATAAAATAAATGGGCACACTCAACACTGAAGGAGAGAGTGTAGCTCTGTTTCACCAGATGGAGTATTCTTTAGGATTTCTGTCAAACTGTTAGACAAATTAAGATTTTTATTTTTATAGTCAGTTTACTTCATTCAGTAAAACATTCAAATTTCCAAAAAATGTTGCTTTTAAAATTCTGTAACTGATGTGAAAGCTTGCACAGGTTGAAAAAATGTGTTTAATGCGCACATTAATCCCACAAAAAAAAGAAAGACTGATCCATGATATATTTCTAGCTTTACTCGACTCTACTCGGTTTGGTGTCACACCGTTTTCCATTACCATAGTACCTCCCCAACATGACGGCCATGCTGTTGTATAAGCGACACAAGCAGTTATTTTCGGTGTAACTGAATCATTAGAATCACTTAATTAAAAAAGAAAAAAAAAGTATTAGTTCAGTACTTCCTGCATGACCGGAGCACACTCACTGTACTGCCGTTTTTCACCAGTGCTGTCGCTAAATACAACAGATTCCTCTGTTAAATATTGAGCTTTGAGAAAGTTCCTTGCTAAATGTTTGAGATGAACGCATGTTTTCAGGGATGTTTTTTTATCTGATTTACAGTTCCGTAGTCACATTCATGACTCTTCGAGTGACGACACTCTCTGACCATCAGAGACCGTTGATGTCACGTTTTAGTATCGGCTCAGCTCACTTGGAACCTCAGGTACTATCCCTAAAAATGCCATAAGCTTAGCTGCTACTGTCAGATTAGTTGCAAAAATGTAGCTTGCCACACTTAGCTTAAATGACATGCTCTGTAGTGTCATTTTTGCTCCAGTCATGATCATTTTTTTCATGCATTCCTTGAGATTTTCAGGTTCAGATTCTGAACATCTCACTGAACAATCACTTTTCAGAAGGAGATTATCAGTGGAAACAAAAGCCAGTGTGACACGTTTTTTTTTTTTTATCAGGGATATATTTTCTTTCTTGTATGTTTGTTAAAAATCACTCTTCTCCTTCAGTCTCAGATGTGTGTGTGTGACCCTGTGACGCCGCACAGACTGATATCCGGCGGCGTGCGACAGATGCGATGAGCACAGTGATCCCTCCTCCTGCGTGTGAGGCTCCTCATGATGAAACCATTAAAATGATTCAGGTGTCTCCGCGGATTGGAGCAGGTTTCACAGAAGAGCGATGACGACCTCGATGACTCGGGCCGCTGGGGGATGAAGATGTCTGCTTGTCGCCCACCCAGAGCCAACATCTGCTTGTGTGCCACCAGCATGTGTGTGTGTGTGTGTGTGTGTGTGTGTGTTTTGAATATTTCACTCGGGTGAAGGGCAAAAAGCACTTGTTCGCCAACACAGTGAATAAGCGCCACACTAATGGCGTGCGTATGGGCGGGCAAAGCATGCTTTTTTTAATTGATGAATTCGATGAGTGGTTTTTATTCAGCTATTTAACATTTATGTACACTTTCAATTTATTGTTTCTGCCTGGATATCATTTCAGTTGTCCCCTGAGCGGGGAAAAACTAACTCAGTATACAAATAAGGCCATTTTGTTTTCAAGTAAATGGTGGCTGATGGGTAATATTTGGCCATTTCGTTCAGTACCCCATTAACCAAATGTTGCTCCCACATATTTTTACATCAGCGTCACTTGAGGACACTCCAGGGGAACAGATGTGTTCAAGTGAACTCACAGAGAACTGATGTGAGAGCGACAGTTTTTCATTATTCTCCTGTCACTCAGTTCCGTGTAAAGTCATCAGCTGTACTGCGAGAGGGTTTTAAAGCCCAGGAACCAACTATTACTTAGTCTTTTCACATTTAAACAGCATGTAACAGGCTGCACAATAACACACGAGTATTCATTATTATGCAAATGACTATCCTCTCTTTAGGGAGCTCCATGATTTCATTTTCAATTATACAGTTTTTCTCTGTTACCTTTTCATTCCCCCGTTCATTGTTTTTTTGAACATTAAATCCGTAACAGCCTGGGCATTAAATTGAAGTTTCAGAGGATGCCTGAGAGTCCTTGGTTCTGCTAGGTCACAGAAAATAGATAGAAAAATAATAATAATTCACAATAAAAAATATAAATATAAGTGCAAATGTGCATGCTGCTTGTTTGTTTTGATTTAAATTTTTTCTAAATCCTGTTCAATGCTAAATTAAAAATGTTATTAGTTGACATAAATATAAATGAAGACTTCCATCCTATTTAGTTTTTTTTTTTTTTCTGAAAAATAAATCAACAAGCAGCCAATCGTCATTAACCACATTGCAGTATACAGGTTTTTTTCCCACAAAAAAAACGTTACATTTTTCATTCACTGCGATTGTAGCTTGAATAAACTCTTTTCACATTATTGTGTCCAACTAGGCCACGCGTTCGTTCACGTCTTTGTTCTTTGTCGGCTGGATTTAGCTCCAGCACCCCTACGACTCATGCGGAGGATAAAGCGGTCGACAATGAGTGAGTGAGTGTGTCCAACTACTGAGACATGTGGGACAATTTACAAAAAAAAGATGATAACTGTAGAATGTTGAGATAAGTGTCATCAAAAGTACTGCTAGAAAGAAAAACAATCGGGTGAAATCCTAATGAAAACAAAGTACCGGAAGTAGTGCGTCATAAAGTTTGGGGTCACTTTCACTTCAACATTCAGTGTAGAGTGATTTATGAGTTCATCTGCAGAATTTGAACAGCCCAGCCAGATGATATGCAGGTCGACTCAAGGTGGTCTTGACTTTCAACATGTCACTCTTTACTGGGATGTTAATGCAGCACACAGTATCAGCAAATCATCTTCTATTTTATCTATCAACCATCAATGCTTTTATGTATGACACATTGTCGTAATATTATTGTAAAAATGGTAGAATTCTGATTATACTTTATTTTTAAGGCTACATTGTCTATCAGGTGGGTGGACAACCCTTTCAGATGGGCTTGGCTACTAAACTGAAAATGGTTAATAGGCCGAAACAGAAGGCGTTATTAACATCTGAAAGGCTTAAAAGCCATGAAACCTTGGCATGATTCCACTGGCTTGAGCTCTCATCCTCCATTGCACAGGTTTAAAGAGAGTTACGTGATAGTAGACAGTGTACAGATGCAATTCTGTCACAGTCTTAGTTTTTTTTAAGGATGCACAAGTCACATTGAGTGGGGGGGATATCAACATATTAATGAAACTGATCTGATAATATCTGAATCCATGTGTTTGGGTCAATTTCTGCCACATAGGAGGAAAAGATCAAAATTGGGTCACTTTCACTCTGCAGTGTAAACACAGCGTTAGTGTCATACAAGGGTTAAAGGGCAGATCTGATATGAGGACAGTATTATATTGACAGTAAACCAATTTCTATAATGAGATGCTCCCCTAATCCTCACACTGAATTTGCACAGACAAGGAAAATGTCATGTGAATATGAGAAGTAGAAAAAAAAAGAAAAAACTTTGAATGACAGTGACGTTGAAAGCGCCACTTACATGACCTGTTGACACCCTCGTCTTTCTGGAAATGCCAGAGGAACCTGTTAACTGTTCCTGCTTCTATTAGAGCCATCAACCTACACACCGGGCAGCTCCTGACTCAAGAGCGTCATGACAGCAACATGAGCAGTGGTTAACCTCTGGTGACTGAAGACGCATAATGAGGAAGCAGCAGTGTTGGTTATAGTATAAAGAGTATAACGTCATGCTGAAAGAACTTTGTGGTCCAGATACCAGAGACCGGATTCAAAAAGTAAAGAACTATTTCACCACACATCATGCTCCGCTTTATCATTTCTGCAGTTTTTGGAGACTTGTTTTGTAAATTGATTACCAGAGCGAACGCCAGCGTTATGTAGAACAGACTCCTGTGCAATAATGTATAACAATATGCGAGGGATTGCAACTTCCATAAATTAAGCAACGGTATAATGTCGTCTTACCACATGACTGTGTTCAGTTTCGTTAACCCATTAAATGTTCATCAAGTGGTTGGATTATGAGTGGGATTAGCGATGTAATGGTGATGTGCACACACAGTATGACTTTATGATTTTCCCTTTGAATTTATCAAAGGGAGAGAAAGGGGGGAAATATGGCGCAACACATGCAGTGATAAGTAATCACTGTACAGACTGCAAACCATCTGTGTCACGTCTCTCAACTTACAGCGTTGCATGCAAACTGTGCGATCACTTAACTGTATTTTTTACATGCTGTGGAGAAAGAAATACCCAAGAGTGGTGTCTGAAACCCGCTGAGAGTAACACGTGCGAGTATGCTACGCTGAAAATGTCAGAGCTGTTTTGCATAAAGGTACGGTACATGAGCGTGATCATATTTTCATGGCCTTTTATGGCGCTGAATTTGCTGGTGTGTTTGATGCATGTGTGAGTTATATGCTTCATGTCTGTATCAAGAATATTTGAATCTGCATCAGACTAAAACCTTTCCTGGTAAAAACACAACTATGAGATCGTTGCACAACAAAGACTGGAAATAGAAATATTTTTCTGAGTCGGTTATGGAAGCAAATGTGACCGAAATATACGATACGATACCTTAAAGCTCACATAGAGTGGTCCTGTTGCACATATATGTTAGTTATGGAGGTCTATTTACATACATTAATTTGTTTTATGGTCAAAAACCTCCTAGTTGCTGTAAACGAGCCAATAGAATTCTGTATTTTCTGATGCTGTGCTCAGCTGGGATATTTCAGACATAAATCTCACCCCCAGAAGACAGAGTGTGTTGTGATTGGCCAGCCAGCGTAGAGCCTTCCCAACTGTCTTGTGATGGGCCAATACCCGGAAGTGACATAATCAGCACACCCGCTCTCAGAAGCACAGCTCCCCCCTCTGGAACGGTGGATGCACTGCTACTCATTATCAAAACATTGTTTTAACAATGTTTAAAAATAGCTTCTTCACAACTCCCCGCAGCAGTCCCTTTTATGACTTTGACCCGGAGTCAGAGGACACTGTTGCTCGTGAAACACCTCCACAACGGACGTTATTCTTCTTCTGCGGTTCAATGTACGCAACCGGATGTGCCCGGACTAGTGCCCGGACCAGCACGATCTGCTGTTCAGGAGAACCGCTGTTTACATAACCAGATCGGGTTTTTTCAGAGATCTCGCTGAGCCCGAGATTACAATAAAACACAGCGTTCTCAGCAATGGCTGAACTGTTTGTTTCGAAACTTCAGGGCTTCATAAACAAGGTAATGATGCAGATACACACTAAAAAAACAGCGTTAATTGGAACTGCCGGTCTAGGTCCGCTTTAAGATACGATACGATGCAGTAATATGTTATCGTCAGAACATGCCTTAGATTTGTCTTTCATCACAGCAGCTTTGTTTGCAAAAACATATGAATCAGAAAAAAACTACAACATGAAATATTACAAGTGCCCAGGAAGTAAAAATTTACATAAAACACAACGTTTACACAAAATTACATATTTAGTTTCAAGATTGTCTGGTGTACAAAGGCATTTTTCAGTCTAAACTTGTTGAATTGTTGAACCCTGTACCTCCAGCCGGATGATAATAGTTTGCATTAATGGTTCAGGACATGGCTAGTGTAGGAGGCAAATTCATTTTCTTAGCCTCAACATGTTATTGTGGTAGGATGATTCGTAAGGTTATTCAATTGGTTGAAATACAAGATTGGAGGAGACTATCATTTAATGATATCAGGGGGCAACGTCACACACAGATCTCTGGTTGTATTTTCTGTATAAGTCTATGTCTATGGGGGATTTCCTTTGCACATCATTTATAATGACAGTAAACATTTAATGAAAACGTATATAGGTCCTTTCCAATACAGCATGTGGTCCATTTTGTAAACTATGATGTTAACGGTCTTGAAATATTCATGGTCCCCAGATGATAAATCTTACCAAATATGATGTTATACTCATGTTATACTGGGAGGAATGCCTAGACAGGACCGAAAAGTTTGTACCCCTCAAGTTAAATGTATAAGCACGTTGATGGGCTACACTCACAATCCAGTCCTGTTGTTTGGCTTATGATTAAACATCTGCAAAACTAAGGACAACCCAGCAGGACGTGATAATTAACAGTTGCTTAGTTTATGACAAATTTGATAAAAACTTGAGCACCAAGCAGATATTGACCAATGATGCTTGTTTGAACATTTACTCATTAAAATAAAACAGAATCTTGATGAGAAACGGGATATCTTCACTACGGTGCAGTCTCATTAAATCAGCCGTCAGCAGTTAATTTATGCATTCTGAGCGTGAAAATAAACCTTGTTAACCTTTCATGTTCCCCAGTGCATAGGTAAGAGTAAGAATCCAAGAAATCCGTAATAAGTCACACTCGAGTGATCAAGTCCTCAGCAAAGACTGACTTCATCAGGTTCCCTCGTCTACATACAATCAACCTGTGCAGTAAAACCATTCGGGAGTACACGGACGTTCATATTGTCTTGACCAACAAGGGCATGAAAGCAATCAGACAGAACAGGGGAGTCAATGCGCTGCCTGTTTGTCTCTTCTGTCTGTAACCAGGTTCAGTCTCGAGCAGCAGTCGTCAAGACACTGTCTGGCTGGAAAACTGAAGCTGTAGCATCAGTGTGCAAAGACAAAGATAATGTTCTCATGAAAGAAAAACAGACTCATTATTTTGATGAGAAAACAGCTGGTGTGTTGCCAATTAGCCGCTGAATTTACATTATTAGTGAAAATTTGCTGTCGGCAGTGATGAAGAAAATTGGCTCTCAACAAGAAAGGCTTCCGTGTCCGCTTACTTTGGCAACACTTTGCAACTGCAGGACAAAAAAATGTATGCAGAAGAAAGAAGCAAGTCGCTGTGTAAAAGTTGGCAAATCAACATGGCAGATGGAGTGAAAAATATGGGATGTGATTGCAATCTTAAAAGAGACCGGTCTGTGTTGTATCCAGTTTTTATTTTTTATATCTGTAAATCTTGACTGTTTCGTGCACAGATGGCATTTTCATTGCATTCAAAATAAGCTTTACATTTCAACGAACCCTTAAATGTGACAGAAAAGTTTAATGTCATCACTGCCAAGACTTGAGTGGAATCCAACTAAACTTGGAAAGTTATTTTGCTAATAATAAACTGGTATTGAGTGACGGTATAGGCAACATGGAAAAAAAAAAGAAGAAGAAATTGACCTCCTGACCTTTTCACAACACAAAACTTTATACAACTCATTTAAAATGCACAGGACATTTTCACTCTTTGGGGGAGGTCATGCAGGTGAGAGGGAGAGTGAATAGAAAGACATTTGAAATGATAATTTTTATCTTCTGAAAACAATGTTGCCATTTAAATTTACCATCATGATAAACTTTGTCGAGCTTGCATTTACACCGCGTCAGGGAGCGAGAAGCTTTAAAAAATAAAAACTGTATCCTTTGTCAAAGTGAGCTTTACGTTGTGTGCGTTTCCTATCAGATGCTCAGTCGCTGACAAAAGGGCACAAACAAATACTCGGCAGGTGGAGTCTGTGACATTTTTGAAGCTGAGCAAGCACACAGGAGATAAAGAAAATTACCACATATTTAATTTACAGATTGTATTTGTGTAAACATGTGGTTTTAATGATTGCAGATGGGAGATATTTTATTATTTTGCTTCCCGAACACAATTTTATATTTTTTGTTCTGTTTTTAAAAGTCAAAACAAAACAAAAACATCACAGAATCACGTCTTTATCTCACTTTTTTTTTACTCACGTTTTCACAGGCATTGTGAGGAGGAGCGACTCTTCAAGGTAACCTGATGAAAAAGCTCAGACTTTCATACACTCTTAGAAATACAGGTTTTTCAAGGGTTCTTGGTAACACTAATGGTTCCAGTAAGAACCATTTTGATCCAGAGAACCCTTTAAAACCCTTTATTTAAGGGGTTTTTAAGGGTTTTTTTTCTTGGTGGAACCATCCAAAAGGGTTCCAGGTGGAACCTTTATAAAAAAGGTTCCACCTGGGGCCAAAAAGGGTTCTCCTATGAGGACAAGCAGAAGAACCTTATATGGTTCTGCTTAGCACTTTTATTTCTAAGAGTGTAGAACAGGAAATAAAGAGTGATAGAAAGTAAAATAATATTAGGACATGCAGTAAAAAAATAAAATAAATGTAAATGGTATCAAAAAAAATATTTGAAATGCCTATTTTAACAAGAAAAAACGATTGATGTGAAATGTACACATATATAGGTGTAACAAAATGTGCCAGAGTTTCCAATTAGCATAACTTTCATAACTGTCTACACCCAAAACCCACATCAAATCGTGTGTCTGTGTTATGTGCCACACGGCAATCTCTTTCCTGGAGTCATGTCATCACTATAGGTTGCTAGGCAACCACTTTGAATACAGTTTTTGAAATAAGAACCGACAGACATGCCAGTTTTGTGAGTAGTTCTCAGCCTTTTGAGGGTCATGAACTCAAAACTGAAATTGTGTATTAATGATTATTTTTGTTGTTTCTTTTATTTTTACCGAGCCATGATATAATAACATGAAATGTCTCTTCCAGCCTGTTGCACATAAAACCCTTGATTGGTCGTTCCTTCTGGAGCAGTTTTTACAGCGCATGCTTCTGGATCGAACCTGTGTTGCCATTATTCCTCTTCATCTCCGCAGGCTGTTACTCAGATTGCATGTGTCCCTGGTCCCTGCACTTTATAATCGAATACACCACCGCCCCCAAACATTTGTCTGTGATGCTGTGAAGGAAAAGTATCGCAGTGTTATCAGCTTATGAAGTCCTGAAACGTTTCCAAAAACCATATAGATACCCTATAGCTACAGTGGAATTACTTTTTTATATTAAGTTTGTTTTGAATGACAGCCTGATATGTTGATAGATAAAAGACATCACTGAAACTCCCTATCTACCTCTTATGACGGTCTACTGTCACATAAACAGTAAATACTGTATATATATATATATATACATTACTTTTTTGAGCTTTTGCCTGTTTGTATCTCTCTATACATCAGTGACAAATGACTTCTGCAGAGTCACAGCTTACTTTACATTCTGCACGTAACAGTCAGCTTCAGAGTAGAGTTTGAAGGGTTTGGTGTTTGATGGAACAAATCAAATGTGCCCCCTCTTGAGTCAAATATTTGAATATTGCCTTCTCAAACTTCAAAGAGTACAATCCTCCTCATCCCTTTGTGAAAAAATGCTCAGCAACATTATGAAGATTTGGATCAAATGCAACATGATGCATAGTTTCATTTTAAAATGTGTGCAGCTGAGGGCAAGTGTAACATCCATGTCCTCGAGTGTCTGCTGTGGTCTTTGGAACACCTCAGCCACTCTGTGGAATATAGTCCTGGGTTTTCCTGTTTCACTGGACCCCACATTTATCTCCCCCTCCTCCTCCTCCTTTCTGATCTGATTTGGACGCAGGGATTCAACTAACCCATCACCTTCATTCAACTTGAAACTCTTGGTTTTAAATTCATTCTCCACCTGCGTTTGAGACCTTGCCATCACCAACGTAACACCAAGCCAAGATGATGTCTTGTCCATATACATACAATTCTTGTGCAATAGCTCAACAATTCCTCAAGGAAATCCTTTCAAATTTCACACAAATGTTCAGGTGGACTCATGGATTGTGTGCTTAGCCAAAGGTCAAACACCAGGGTCACAGTGGCCTCACAAGCCATTTGAAAATGACTGAATCTAAAAATCCTCTGATTGTCTGTGTCTATTGTGAGGAAATTGTAATCTGATTCTTTAAAGACATGGTGGCACAGTAAATGATCTTGTTCACCTGGTCACGCTACACTGCAAATTAATTCCAGACTCATCACAGACTTTAACTGGAAGTGTAGCAGATATTCAATCATTTTCAGCTTTACATTATGTGATGAATTAGAGTAGAATATTGTACATTTGTGCTTAATTGTGAGACCACACATTTGGTGTTACCAGTACAGGAAACCCCTCTGAAGTGAAGTCACAGTATATACTGGATGTCATTGCTGTGATGTTAGTGTGATTTTGGAATTGCCAAACAAGACGTTTCATCAGCATTTCAAAGTTAGATGCTGCTCTACAACAGAAGTTTAGAATTATTTCCACTGCAGTAAATTAACGGTTAACTCTCCAAGGGAAAAAAAAAAGAAAATACAGAAATATTGTTGTTTTTCAGTTTTTTTACGAAAAGTTGAATACTGTTAGTGGAAGTCAAGCAGGCCTGAATAAAGCAATTAGTCAGCATTTAAAAATAAAAGGCTCTGCTCAGTTGTACAGCCATCACACAACCTTTTTTTGTATTACATCTAAGGGGGAAGAAAAAAGAAAAATGAAGAAGCAACATCCATTTGCTGCATGGTCTTTCATTCCGATAGCAGTCTTTGCACAGAATACAATTTTGACCTTAAAATAACATATCCCTCTTCTCAAAAACATGCTCGCTTTGAGATTAGAGGCCGCCTCAGGCGTTTCTAAGCAAGACACTTTAATTAGAAAAACACTTATGTGCAGTTTTTTTTTCCACCACTGATGATTATGTTCAGTGGCAGTCAAAAGAACTAAGCCCCTTTAGTAGCTACGAGCTACATTAGACCACATTAGAAATATTCAATGCTGAACATATGAATACTCCGTCTTCACAACAGTGGAACACATTTTAAAATGAAAACAGACATTACAGACACAAATTAAATCCTTGTATCTCAACATTAGTTGATGTTTCTTCTCTTGAAATGTGAGTTGATTTTTTTGTATTATTTTTTTTCAAGTCACTGATCATTTAGAACAGTCGATGTAAGAATGGCTGCTCTGTTTCAAATTCAATCATCCTTTGTTTAAACAGCAGTGCACTTCGACTAAAAGTGGCGTTTATGTTGGATATAATGATACCAAAGGTAGATGTGGCATTTGTTTAGTGAAGTAATAATGCAGTTTTTAATGTGGCAGCACAGATGGTGCTTGAATATTTATGCTCCGTCAGTGTCCATCAACTCGGGGCCTAATTTCTGGTCGACCATGAGCCTCCCTATGAAAAGCAAAGACAATACTAACGTGAAAATGGAGCACTGCTGTGTTTAATGTTTGACTCTTGTCCAGTGTGTAATATTTGGGATGGTTTATAAGCAGAAATGTAATATTTTACCATTTAGTATGCTAGGATAAGTGTATAATCACATTTATTTAAAAATCATTTGGCTGTAATAGCCTTTTGTTTTGACTCTAGGCCCTTTAACACCGAAACTTCAAAATGTCTGCATGGACTTTTTTTTATTTTTTTTAACCATAAAAGGGCCAGAAAATGTACTGTGAATGCTTTAGCCCATTTTACCCAAATAACTTTCAATATCTTGCTGGTTTTTTACAATTTACTGCATGTTAAAATAGTTCCTTATGCTAGCCTACCTTTGAAACAAGGTTCGCCAAGTTAGCCGCAAAGTAGTAGCACGCTAATGCAAAGTAAATATTTGCTAGCTTATTGGTGAATGGACACCTCATCATTTCAGTATAACACCATGTTCTGTGGTGAACCGTGTGAAAATGTCTCACCCACCGTAAGGACAGCCTCTTCACTCCCACCTCCCTGCTCCCTGCTGCAGACAGCACAGCTGCTGCTGATGAGCTGCTGCTGATGAGCCGCTGCCTGCCTGGTGCAGCGTGATAAATCAGCGAAAGTGCAGCATGATAAATCAGTGAAAATTAAAATTCCTCCAAAATATTTGAAAATCAAGGATGCACACCATCGGGCCATGCTCAACCCATATCCAAAGTCTTAGGGCGATCTGACTAACGGTCTGCCAGATATGCCTGTTACAGACAGACAGACACACTCAAGACTCAACTTCCTTTATAGATAGATGTCCAAAAACAGGTGAAATTACCATAAAAAACACTTTAGTTATGACTTGCATCTTCTCAGCTTTCGGGAACTGCTGGAATTTTTCCGATAGCACAAACCACCGCGTAATTACAGTAATGCAAATTGCACTTGTGCAAACGTGTCGCCTGTGATGCGCTTGGTGTTAAAAGGTTAAGGGGGCTGCCATTTTGTGTTGCCATGTTTCTACCATGCCTGTCCTCCAACTCCAACGATCCTTTTGGTTGTGGTAACTATGGGTAGTTAAGACCCATAGTTATGTTAAATAACAGCCATCTGGTACTTTGTGTGTGTGGTCATGAAATTGTCATGCCCCGCCTTCTCCTTTCTCTTTCCTGCTTTCCCCTCCAGCATGCAATCAGCTCACCTGTGGCGTGAGCACACCTGCTCTCAATTCACTCATTAACTTGTTCTGCAGTCACTCATCGTCAGATCGTAACAGACTACTCAGTGGTAACGTCACGGCTAAGTGGTAACGTCACGGCTCTCCTTGTTTTTCTCATCCCTGTGCTCTCCTGTAGTACAGTGTTCTCTTCTGTATGCATGCTGCTTTTTTGCACTGATCCTTTCTGCTGTTTGGAACCGATCGCCGCCGCCACTACTGGCACTTTAACTACTTCCCTCACGTTTGTTAAGCCTTTTTGGATAAACGGTTAAAACTGCCATGTCCTCCTCCGCCCGCCTGCTCTTGGATCATAAACTGACTTTAACCCAGAAGTAGCTGCAATAAGGCGTCAATATAACACGACACTCATTCGATCGAACGCGTAGCCAAGGTAAGTCCATTTTTTTATGTGTTATTGTCATCTGTAATGATTAGGTGGCGTGGACCCGAAAGCAGACGGAGACGGAAAGCTATTTCAAAACAATATAAATTTATTTACAAGAAACGTGTAACATAAAACGACTTCCCAAAAGTGGGAAGCGATAGGGGATAGAAGGAGTGATAGGAGGAAAATTGTCCTTGCAGCTACTGCGGGGGTGACTCGGCAGGTCGGCGGAAATCCACAGTGGAAACAACTCACGAACGTGGCACAGGAGATCCCAGGAGAATAGGGAGACCGGAACAGCCAAGGAGTTGACGACCAGAAGGAGACGTGACGACCTGGAGCGGAGACGAACGGGTAAGTAACTTTGTGAGGGAAGTACAGCGAGAGAGCTAGCAGCATGTCTTTACCCAAGTAAGTTCGAAAACGATCTGACACCGGTGAGGAGAAATGGCTCCGCCTTTAAGCCCCGCTGATTACACATCTGGTGCAGGTGAGGAGGAGCCGCGCAGGTGCAAACGATCACCGGTGTCTGGGAACTGGGTCAGCCACGCCCCCTGCAGAGTCAGAGGAGAGGGAAAGAGCAGCAGCCACAAAAACAACACTAATAATAAAATTGAGGAGAAGGTGCAGGTGGAATCGTAACAGTACCTCCCCCTCAAAGAGCGCCTCCTGGCGCTAGGCCAGGCTTATCCGGATGGGACCGATGGAAGTCCCTCAGCAATTCTTTGTCCAGGATGAAATGGCGTGGTACCCAAGATCTCTCCTCCGGGCCGTACCCCTTCCAGTCGACGAGGTACTGGTGACCCCGGCCCCTGCGTCGGCTGTCCAGGATACGCCTGGCTGTGTAGGCCTCCCCCCCGTCGATAAACCTGGGTGGAGGAGGAGGGTTGGAGGGTGGGACCAGGTCCGACTCCTCCACTGGTTTTAGGAGTGAGACGTGGAAGGTCGGGTGGACTCGTAGAGCTCTAGGAAGCTTCAGGCGGGCGGCGGACCTGTTGACCATCCGCTCGATGACGAACGGCCCAATGAAACGAGGTGCCAACTTCCGGGACTCGACCTGCAGGGGAAGGTCTTTAGACGACAGCCATACCTTCTGTCCCGGGCGATAGTCTGGAGCCGGGATGCGGTGGCGATTGGCCTGCCTCTGGCTCTGGATGGAAGATCGTTGAAGGGATGACCGGACCTGTCTCCACACCGCGTGGCACCGGCGAAGGTAGCTCTGGACAGAAGGGACGGCGACCTCCTCCTCCTGGAAGTCGAAGAGGGGTGGTTGGTAGCCCAGGGTCGCCATGAATGGGGAGATGCCGGTAGATGCGGAGACCAGGGAATTGTGCGCGTATTCCACCCATGGAAGCATGGAACTCCAGGAGGCGGGGTGGCGGGCGGCGACACAACGGAGGGCACTCTCCATGCTTTGGTTGGCCCGCTCTGTTTGGCCGTTAGACTGGGGGTGATACCCGGACGTGAGGCTGGTGGACGCCCCCAACGCCGAGCAGAACGCCTTCCAGACCTGGGAAGTGAACTGAGGCCCTCTGTCTGAGACGATGTCCTGCGGGAACCCGTGGAGTCGGAAGACGTGTTCGACTAGAAGGTCCCCCGTCTCGATGGCAGTTGGGAGCTTGGTGAGCGGTATGTAGTGGACGGACTTCGAAAACCGGTCCACCACCGTCAGGACCGTGGTGTTTAGGCGAGACGGTGGTAGACCGGTAACGAAGTCTACCGCAATGTGGGACCAGGGACGACGTGGGATGGAGAGCGGCTGCAGGAGACCAGCTGGAGGGCGGTTCGAGGTCTTCCCTCGGGCACAGACGGGACAGGCTCGGACGAACTCGGCAGTGTCCTGAGGCATGGAGGACCACCAAAATCGCTGGCGGAGGAACCGGAGAGTGCGATTGAGGCCGGGATGACATGTGAGTTTAGAGCCATGTGCCCACTGTAAAACCTCCGATCGTGCCGCGCCCGGGACGAAGAGCCGATTGGGAGGGCCGTCTCCTGGATCTGGTTCCGCTCCTTGGGCCAGACGAACCCTCTCCTCCACCGGCCAGGCGGCGGCTCCCACGATGCAAGCTGGGGGAATGATCGGCTCGGGAGACAGAGAAGGTGGATCAGGTGAGAATAGTCGAGATAGTGCGTCCGGTTTAACGTTCCTTGACCCAGGTCGGAAGGTAAGGGTTAACACAAATCTCCCCAGGAACAGGGCCCAACGTGCCTGCCTGGAGTTGAGACGTTTAGCGTCTCGTAAATAAGATAAGTTTTTATGGTCTGTCCAAACGATAAAAGGAAAAGACGCACCTTCCAACCAGTGCCGCCACTCTTGGAGTGCCAGCACGACCGCCAACAGCTCCCTGTTCCCCACGTCATAGTTCGCCTCGGCCGGGGAAAGGCGTCGGCTGAAGAAAGCGCATGGGTGCAGCTTTTGGTCGGCAGGCGAGCGTTGTGAGAGAACGGCTCCAACTCCAGTGTCGGAGGCGTCGACCTCGACAACAAACTGTAGGGAAGAGTCAGGGTGGGAGAGGATGGGTGCAGATGTGAACAGTACCTTGAGTCTCTGGAAGGAATTCTCGGCGTCATCGGACCAGCAGAATGGTTGCAGCGGAGAGGTGAGTCGAGTGAGGGGTCCAGCCACCTTGCTGTAGTCCCGGATGAATCGCCGGTAGAAGTTCGCGAAACCAAGGAATCGCTGCAGCTGCTTCCGGTTGGAGGGGGTCGGCCAGTCCCTCACCGCGCTGATCTTGGCCGGATCTGGAGACAGCTTACCCTGGTCGATAATGAAGCCAAGGAAAGGAACTGATGAAGCGTGGAAGACACACTTCTCTGCCTTGGCATACAGCTTGTTCTCCAGCAGTCTTTGCAGCACCATGCGGACATGCTGGACGTGTTCCTGCTCGGACTCCGAGAAGATGAGGATGTCATCCAAATACACGAACAGGAATTTGTCCAGCATGTCACGCAGAATGTCGTTGACTAGGTGCTGAAAGACTGCTGGAGCGTTCGTTAATCCAAACGGCATGACAAGGTATTCAAAATGTCCCATTGGCGTGTTGAAGGCGGTCTTCCATTCATCGCCCTCTCTGATGCGAACCAGATGGTACGCGTTGCGAAGGTCGAGTTTGGAGAATACTTTAGCCTTGCACAGAGGGCTGAAGGCAGCGTCCATGAGCGGCAGCGCGTATTTGTTATGGACCGTGATCTCATTGAGACCACGATAGTCGATACAAGGGCGCAGGGTACCATCCTTCTTCTGAACAAAGAAAAAACCGGCTCCGACAGGGGATGAAGAGGGACGAATGAGACCAGCGGCCAGAGACTGGTTGACGTATTCTTCCATGCATGAGCGTTCGGTCTGGGAGAGATTATACAGCCGTCGGGAAGGTAATGTGGACCCCGGAAGCAGGTCAATGCCGCAGTCGTATGGTCGATGGGGAGGAAGAGAGAGAGCCAGGTCCTTGGAGAACACCTCCCCGAGGTCGCGGTACGCCGCCGGAATCGTGGAAAGATCTGGTGGCTTGGGAACCGGAACCGGAGTGGTCGAAGGAGCGGGCAGTGCTGAGCGGAGGCAGCGGGAGTGACATGGAACGCTCCAGCTGGAGAGTTGCCCAGACGACCAGTCGAACCGGGGATTGTGGAGCGCCAACCAGGGCAGGCCCAGCACGATCGGGGAGGAAGACGACGGAATCAGGAACAATTGAAGCAGCTCGTGGTGGTTGCCGGACAGGACCAGGGCGATGGGTCTGGTGCGATGAGTGACTGTGGCCAAGATCTTGCCGTCGAGGTCGTGGATCTCCTTCGGAGTCTCGAGCGGGATCGTGGGGATCCCGGCCTGGAGGGCAGTGTCCAGGTCCAGGAAACAGTCGTCTGCGCCCGAATCGACCAGACAGGGGAGCGTGATCGACTTCTGGTCCCACCGGAGTTGACCTGGGAGGATCACACGTTTCTTTGTGGCACGGGAAACGGCACCACCTGCCAACACTCCTGCGTGTGTTGGAGGGCTTAGTCCTTTTGGGCGTACTGGACAGTTTGCCCGTTGATGGCCCAGTTCGCCGCAGTAGAGACAGGTCCCGCTTCTCACCCTCACCATCCGCTCCGCGGAGGTGAGTCGAGTACGCCCCAGCTGCATCGGTTCAGGTGAACCAGGAAAGGTAGGAAAAGGAGGCAGAGAAATGGGAGCCGGATTGAGGGGACGTGAGTGGCTAGTGACACGCCGGCTACTCGCCGTTCTTTCTCGATCTCTCTCCTGGATTCGATTATCAAGCATGATACATAAGGCAATGAGTGAATCTAAATCGTGGGCGTCGTTCCGTGTCGCTAGTTCATCGCGTATTTCTCTTTTTAGATTCCTAACGAACATAGCGCGCAGCGCCGCGTCGTTCCACGTACTCTCCGCAGTGTGAATGCGGAACTGAATGGAAAAATCAGCCACCGACGAATTACCCTGTTCGGTGTTGATTAATTTGGAGGAAATGTCGGACTCCTGAGGAGAGTGATCGAAAACTTTGCGCAACTGGCTGGTGAACGATGAGTAGCTAACTGAAGCGGGGGCTGCGTTGGATAGCGTGGCCGTTGCCCACTGAGCGGCTCGCCCCGACAATAAGTTTACCACAAAGGCAATTCTGGCGTTGTCATCGGGGTAGGTGCGTGGTTGTAAGCTAAAAACTAGCGAACATTGAAAAAGGAAGCTTGTGCATTTACCAATCTCCCCGGAGAATCGTTCGGGGATGGGGACAAAAGGTTCCCGCGGCGAACTAGTGGAAGTGGCTAAGCTAGCGCTACTAGCCGCAACTACCCGCTCCGCGCTAGCGGAAACGGAAGTGGCGGAGGCTACGGGAGGGTTAGCCGACCTAGCAGCATTAGCCATGAGTTCGCGGAGTGAAAGAGAGACCTTCGAAAGCATCTGACTATGGCGCCCGATGAGTACGCCCTGGGCGGAAATAGCCTGCTTACACGCGTCAAAGTCCGCCGGGTCCATGTTGGTCAGATCGTTATGTAATGATTAGGTGGCGTGGACCCGAAAGCAGACGGAGACGGAAAGCTATTTCAAAACAATATAAATTTATTTACAAGAAACGTGTAACATAAAACGACTTCCCAAAAGTGGGAAGCGATAGGGGATAGAAGGAGTGATAGGAGGAAAATTGTCCTTGCAGCTACTGCGGGGGTGACTCGGCAGGTCGGCGGAAATCCACAGTGGAAACAACTCACGAACGTGGCACAGGAGATCCCAGGAGAATAGGGAGACCGGAACAGCCAAGGAGTTGACGACCAGAAGGAGACGTGACGACCTGGAGCGGAGACGAACGGGTAAGTAACTTTGTGAGGGAAGTACAGCGAGAGAGCTAGCAGCATGTCTTTACCCAAGTAAGTTCGAAAACGATCTGACACCGGTGAGGAGAAATGGCTCCGCCTTTAAGCCCCGCTGATTACACATCTGGTGCAGGTGAGGAGGAGCCGCGCAGGTGCAAACGATCACCGGTGTCTGGGAACTGGGTCAGCCACGCCCCCTGCAGAGTCAGAGGAGAGGGAAAGAGCAGCAGCCACAAAAACAACACTAATAATAAAATTGAGGAGAAGGTGCAGGTGGAATCGTAACATCATCAGTCCTATTCAGATGGGATTATTTTTACATGAGGTGGCGGTGTAATTATTAGCAGAGCTTCTCAGTGTTTTTAGTCCAATCTGATTGTGCCATGTCAATAATTATTACTGTATGATGTCAGTAAGGATTACAGTGACTTTTACCTGGGGTAAAAAGTTCTGGAAATATTACCGCAGGTAATACAAATCTCCTGCAAATAGAGCAGTAAATATGTGGATAAATATTCCGTCATGTGCTATTTACAAATAGTTTTCCGCAGATTTTTTTTAAAGCGTGGATCGATGCATTTTGTTGATTCGTGTCTGCATTTGTGTTATCAAGAAGAAGCGTAGTACGCTCATGACGACAGCAAGTGACAGCGGTGTATAAATTGAGCGCCACTCGGTGTCCGGGAATTTGGGGTGAAGTTGTTTCCACGTAGCCGGTGCCGGATCTGGATCACCGGGTTCACGAACCCCCTTGCACTCTTGCCTCCCATGTTACTGGGTAGGGTGACAGAACATGTTTCTTGGCTGGGGGATCACCCACCGCGGGAGTGCATGGTGCTGGTCGTAGCAAAGGCTCCGTGGTTGGGCCAAGTAAAGGTTGTGGAAGTTTTTACTGAGATTTCTTAAAGCTCCCATAAAGTGATCCTATCACACATATATATGAGTTGTGGAGGTTGTTTTTATGGTCAAAAACCTCCTAGTTGCTGCAAATGAGCCGTTCAAAATCTCTCCTCACTGAAGAACTGTGTTGTGAGCGGCCCAGCCAGCGAGAGCTTCCCCAACTGTCTTGTGATTGGCCAGGTACCTGGAAGTGACGTGATTAGCACATCAGCTCTCAGAAGCACAGCTCCCCCTCTGGAACGGTGGATGCACTGCTACTCATTATCAAAACATTGTTTTAACAGTGTTTAAAAATGGCTTCGTCACGACTCCCCATCGCAGTCCCTTTGACGTCTTTGACCCGGAGTTGGACCCAGAGTCAGAAGACACTGTCGTAAGTGAAACACCACCACAAAAGCACGTTCTTCTTCTGTGGTTCAATGTACGCAACCAGATGAACTAGTGGCCTGAAAAACCGCTCGCAGAGCCAGAGAATACAATAACACACATCGTTCTCAGCAGTGGCTGAACTGTTTGTTTCGAAACTTTAGGGCCTCGAAACGAGGCAATCCTTCTATGGGCCCTAACCCTAATCTCACTAACACTTGTGCCTAATTGAATTGAAAAAATACCGGTGTCGTATCTCTCTTACGTTTCACATTTGGGGATTAACTCAAACGATGAAATTTGGTCCTTTTGATTTGGAGGAACGTGTTGTTTCGACAGCAGCTCAAATGAAAAAAACAGTCAAAGTCTGTGTTTCTTGTTTTGATGCTTAATTTACAAATGTGAAGGCCACTGTATTTGTGTACATGTGTGTATGATGCACTTGGGAAAAGAATAGGTGAGCAATGGAATCCTGTCTTTGTTACAATAAGCAGTCGCACAATCAGATCTGATGTTACTAACTCTTACACACTGGATCTTTAACTGATTCTAAAAACAAAAACAAAAAAAATGAGTCTGAATTTCAATGAACCTGCCGGAAAAGCGAGAGAAAAAGTGAAGTCTCAGGTTTGTCACGTCTGATTCTATTAGCCAGTAGCAGCAACATTATCTTGAACACAAAGCATCGGTCACAGGTACAGAATCACTGTATTGAAAAGAATGAAGGCCACTTTTTTCTGACATCTGAGTTTCTGTCGCTGTAACCTGGCTGTCGGTGCATGCTGTTCTTTGGCTGAAAATGATGGGTCTTTTACAAGAAGGACACAGAGGGATGGCTGCAGGTTACATCATCCCATAACCTTGTCAAAATGGGTGCAACAGAATTTATCGATCTATGACAAAACTTTTTTTTCATATAACCAGCCTGTAAGTGTGGTGTCTATATGATAATATACACTACATTTATTTTGTTGAAATATCCTCTTTTGGACACAAAGTCTTTAGTTTTTCACTGGAGGTGCAGGTGTCCTGTATGAGCTCTGACTACGATCCACAGGAACTCAAGGTCCATAGGTGTTCTGGTAGATCCAACAACTTTAAATTAGTCTCTGCATCAGGTGCCAGAAAACCTCATAAAATAGATAGTGGATATTGGATGTGTCTCTGCACCTGCCCCCGCCTGCCTCGATACTGTGCCAACAGTTGCAGCCTGCATCTGAAAAAAAACAATTCCTGAAAAATTCTGAAATTAAATGATTACTTGTGCAGCTCTGCATGGTATTTGAGTTTTTGCAAATGCTCTAATGTGCAACGATGTATCACAGCTTTCCGCAGTATACTGAGCTGTTGGTTTATTTGTTACAGTTTTTTTTTGTCACAGTAGAAAAACCTGGGTCTCCATAGACATACAGAGACTTTGTGCACACGGACGCCATCTGTGTGTTTTCCTTCTGTGTGAAACAATGCTGGTAATCAGCCACAGTTTATATCCTCTCAAACTGTCGAGTTGTATTTTAGACAGTCACGGGGCCAACATACACATACAACGAATAATTCACACCCACAGTCATTTGAATTTTTGATTTACTTATTTATCTTTTTATTTATTTCACTCACGTGAATATGCCAGATTTTAGACAAAGGCTAACTGTATTCACTGTATGGAATGATGTAACATATGAACACATCAGTTCACGCAATCCTAATCTGCATGTCACGCTCGATGAAAACTTCAATACTATCAACAGCGTGGGAGATAATATATTAATGTTGTCTATTTGGGTTTCCAAGTAGAAAAGGGCCACATATAGAGACAAACAACCATTCGACCATTCACTCTCACACCTACGGTCAATTTAGAGTGTCCAATCGACCTCATCCCCACATTTGGATTTCGCCGTTCTACCGTAGCCACTCCCCCTCTCACTCACACAGCACTGTGGGCTACCTTCCTGTGCCACTGCACTAGTTTGACAGAATTTCAAAATAAAAGTGTTGTTTTGATATGGAACCATACATACAGTAGTAATGGAGTTAAATGAGTTTATAAAGCTTTTTTTCTTTGTTCTTTGTCAGTCTTCACCTACAGTGGTATGCAAAATTTTGGGCAGCCCTGTAATCTTCATGAGTTTCCTTTATAAATCATTGGTTGTTTGAATAAGAAATTTCAGTCATATAGGGGACAAACAAAGTGATATTTGAGAAGTGAAATGAAGTTTATATGATTTACAGAAAGTGTGCAAGAATTATTTAAATAAAATTAGGCATGTGCAGATTTCAATACCTTCAGCACTAATTATTGGAACTCAAAATTGGTTTGGTAACCTCAGTGAAACTTGACCTCCATACACAGGTGAATCCAATCCTGAGAAAGGGTATTTAAGAAGGCCAATTGTAAATGTTTCTCCTCTTTGCATCTTCTCTGAAGAGTGGCAACATGGGAGCCTCAAAACAACTTTCAAATGACCTGAAAACAATGATTGTTCAACATCATGGTTTAGGGGAAGGATACAGAAAGCTATCCTAGAGATTTAAGCTCTCAGTTTCAACTGTGAGGAACATTGTGAGGAATGTGAAGACCACAGGCACAGTTCTAGTTAAGGCCCGAAGTGGCAGAACAAGAAAAATCTCAGATAAGCAGAGGCGAAGGATGATGAGAACAGTCACAGTCAACCCACAGACCAGCTCCAAAGACCTACAACATCATCTTGCTGCAGATGGTGTCACTGTGCATTGTTCAACTATTCAGCACACTTTACACAAGGAGATGCTGTATGGAAGAGTAATGCAGAAAAATACTTTTCTCTGCACCTACCACAAACGGAGTCGCTTGAGGTATGCTAAAGCACATTTGGACAAGCCAGCTTCATTTTGGAATAAGGTGCTGTGGACTGATGAAACTAAAATAGAGTTATTTGACCAAAACAAGGGGCGTTATGCATGGCGGAAAAAGAACACAGCATTCAAAGAAAAACACTTGCTACCTACAGTAAAATTTGGTGGTGGTTCCATCATGCTGTGGAGCTGTGTGGTCAGTGCAGGGACTAGGAATCTTGTTAAAGTTGGTGTCGCATGTCAACGCAATGTCCAGGAATCAGTGACAAAGTTGAAGTTGTGCCTGGGCTGGATCTTTCAACAAGACAACGTCCCTAAACACTGCTCAAAATCTACTAAGGCATTCATGCAGAGGGACAAAAACAATGTTCTGGAAAGGCCATCTCAGTCCCCAGACCTGAATATTATTGAAAATTTGTGGTGTGATTTAAAGCGGGCTGTCCATGCTCAGAAACCATCAAACCTGGCTGAACTGGAGATGTTTTGTAAAGAAAAATGGTCCAAAATACCTTCCGCCAGAATCCAGACTCTATTGGAAACGCTTAGATGCTGTTATTTCTGCAAAAGGAGGATGCACAAAATGTTTCTTTTGTGGTGCCTAAACTTATGCACATGCCTAATTTTGCACATCACTGTATTTCTGAAGTCATACGTGACAAAGGTTATTTCTCAGTATACCACGGAGCAGCACACAAGACCTTGAGACTCAAACAATTCAAGTGCTAATTACAGAGAGACATGTCGTTGCATAAGGTTGATGGTTTAATTAAGAATGTGATTCTGACGCTAATCCTTCAATAAACCAGAAACCGCAACAAGGTCTCTGTAAGTTCAATGCCAGATTTCAAATATGGCTCTCAATATGAATATTTGATTCAAAAAACTTTATTTGTTTATCTCCAAAACAACAATGAAAAACATTAATACACATTAGGCATGTTATAAATTCACTCTAATGAAGAGACCACTGAGCACAATCAATACAAACTCTATAGAGTGCTGAACTTGCAATATGCAGCCAAATACAATATACTATAGACATCTCTAGTTAAGAAGGGTTAATTTAGGATATGCAGGCAGCAAATTTACAAAGGCCATGTGTGTGGGAGGAATTTCTCTTTAGAGAATGCGTATCTTGACATCTTGATGTGCCTCCAGTAATTCTACTAAATTGTCTTTTTGGAATAAACCCAACACTGAAGCCCAGTACAATGTCTGAACTACATTAAAACCGGGCTTTAACCCTTTGGCACTGTGTCAGTTTATGCAATAGCTAATCACTGTGAGTGCTTAAGAGTTTATTGGGATGTCTCTCCATAAAACAGTATGAGATGGCTGCACTGCTGAACGTGGCTGGCTCCTATCGTTCATATGTTTCATAATCTTTTGTCGTGTCTTGTTAATAACACACACCTCCTGCCAGAGCATCAACACGTTTGCAGCGAAATAGATCTCCTCTGTGCTGACTCTGTCTTCTGGGTTAAAGGTGATAAAGCTGTGTCACAGCGACTGAAAGCCATGTGGAAAGTGGAGTCACGCAATGAGTGGTTTCCAACAGATTTTTCATACTGTTAATGTGTACGAATGAAGTGATGACCGTGATTGAAGAGGCAGGAAGAGACGTCGTACAGATGGAAGCCATCACTTCACATCAGTTCCCTTCACAGTCGGCAGCAGTCAGAGTGAGAGGGAAAATACACTATTGTGCTGCAATTTAGGCACTTTTGATGCAGTGCACTTTTCTAATTGCATCTTTCAGTGTTGCAGAATACTCCAGCACAGGACTCTGACTCGAAACGGACATGACTCAACTTGGAAATGAGCACCGATGACTCACACTTGGACATAAGCATTGACTGCATTCAGACTTCTGACTTTTTTTTTTGGTCGTTTTCAGTATAGGGCCATTTTAATTTGGGATATGATATTGAAATATTGCCATATCAATAGTGCTATTATGCTGCAATATTATTAGTGGTCTAACATTTCCTGTGCTTGCAGGTGCATGTGTTCACAGTTCACAGATTCTACACATTGCTTGTATAGATTTTAACTCCAGTTACACAATCTATTTGAAACTGTGACAACTGTGTCTTTTGAGTTCCCTCTGCTCCTGATTCCAGATTATGCAGCTTAAAAACAAGTCCAGGAGAATCTGCTTTTTTTTTTATCATATTGTTTTTTTTTATCCATATGGAGCTTGTGTTTTGGGAGCAGTGAAACACTTATATCTCAAAACGTCACCCTTGTATTTTTGTGTAGACAACCAAATAAACTACGGGAAAACTATCATGTCATAGTCCCACCTCTCTCTTGTGGGATCCAAGGTGTGAGATCCTTGTATAAAACATCAAATAACCTGCATAACTTTGAGTTTAAGATAAAAGGTCAGAGGAGTTGGGAGAAAGGTTACATTTTCAGGTGTTGCTCTTAAAACATCTCACAGATTTTGGAGGCAGGGAGGGCAAACTGTTTGTGAACCGAGCTGAGTCACATGTATTGTTCAAACTCTGGTATAGATGGTATATTCAACCCACTGAATTCCACGTCTGATCAAAAAGCAAAGCAAACAAACAAAAAAAAAAGTTGTGGGAAGACTGCCCTCAGAGCTTGTATTGATTTCCCCACTTTCTCTGAGTCAGAAATTGATAGATGTCACCTTTGCTCAATTGTCAAGTGTTCATGGGATCAAAAAGCACAATCACGATCCCTTATAGGCTTCCAGAAATTGAACAGAGCTAACCAATTAAGTAAACAAAGGTGGGGTGAAGGCAATGCTTTTTCAAGCTGTGTCTGAGGGGAGGCCCACAGTCTCAGACTTTGAAAACCTCTGATTTAGACATTTTCACACTTGTATTACTGCAAACACTACTCATTTCTCCCAAAGCACTGTACTTTAGATCAAATAAAGCACAGCGAAATGTGATTTGAGCTTTGAGGTCGGATGGATGACAACTGAGCAGACTTTGCCCACGCGAGTTTCATATCTTGAAACATAAAGAGTACCTTTTTAAGCTCTGCACCATAGCAACACGACTGTTTCTGCTCACCTACTCTGCCCATACACGACTCAGCCTCTCTTTTAATGATGCAATTAAAGAGCTCATAATGTGACAAAGCAATCAAACTGAGTACATATGAAAAAGGGCCAGTTCCTGTATGTTTAATGCTGGAACTATTTAGTCGATCCCTCCCGTTATAATATATCAACACACAAAAATTGGTCGAATTCATTCAAAAATGTAACTTTTAATAGATTTTCAAGAGCAGAGAAAAAACAATTAGAAATGGGGATATAATGATTTCCCACTGGCAGACAATAAGAAAAAGGGTTTTGTTTGTTTGTTCTGAGCTTTAAAATCTGATTTAATCAGAAGGTGCTGTCGATAGCAAATTTTAATAAGCAATGGCTCAAAAACAAATAACTGCAATAAGAATGATAACACTAAGCCTGTGCCCACTTGTTGATCTGCTTTAAGGCTGTGCTAACTCCTGTGGTTTGGGGCATGGATTATTCATGACGATAGCTCCATCATTGGAAATCTCTAATTAAATGTTGAGGAGCTGCAGGGCCTGAACTCACTTTCAGCTCGGGCAAAGTTGACATTTCTCTGCAGCTTCCCAGGGTTTCCCGAGTGCTGTTAAAATGAGTTACAGAAGTTGTTGCCATTTTTAAGGCACTCTCAAATGATTGTTCAATTTTCCCAGAATATGCACTGACACAGTAATGTGGCACTATGATGCTAGTTAACACCACATCCAGGGCCGGCCCAAGCCTCCATGGGGCCCTAAGCACTATTTGATTTTGGGGCCCTCTGTTACTGCCAATAATAATGATCATTGATCATTCACACACCTACTGTACTAAAGGTATTCTACTCTGTCACGAATATGAATACACTTGTAAAGCTAAATGTGGGAACTTTTTGTTGTATGGACACCAGATTTGCAAACTTACAGAAAAATCTTTCAATTAATATTTGGCTAAATCAGCAACTCCCCCTACTGGCGACACAGAGAATCAATACATACAACTAAACGGTTTACTCTCAAATGATTGTTCAATTTCGCAGAATATGCACTAACACAGTAATGCGACACTATGATGCTAGTTAACACCACATCTGGGGCCGGCCCAAGCCTCCATGGGGCCCTAAGCACTATTTGACATTTTGGGGCCCTCTGTTACTGCCAATAATAATGATTATTGATCATTCACACACCTACTATACTAAAGGTATTCTACTCTGTCACGAATATGAATACACTTGTAAAGCTAAATGTGGGAACTTTTTGTTTTTGCAGATTTGCAAACTTACAGAAAAATCTTTCAATTAATATTTGGCAAAATCAGTGACTCCCCCTACTGGCGACACAGAGAATCAATACATAAAGCTAAACGGTTTATAAATAAAATATTAAGATATTAAGGTCTGAAAATCTAAAAATGTGAACAATCTTTGGGGGGGATTCAAAATACACTCCTGTAATACAAAGATTTGACTTTTATATGTAAAAAAACGGTCCATTTTCCAGCAATGGGAACAAATACTGTTAACACAATAAAATACACGTCAAAAGAGTCAAGAGTGCTCATCGGGTGGGAGGAGCTCAGGACAGGAGTACCTACATCCAAAAAACATTAGTTTTTACATGTTTCTACATCAGCTCGAATAGACAAACCAGCCAGAGTGAGCACTTCACATTTTTCAAATCTGAAACACAAACTGTGAAAAAGGTTTGTGAATACCATATTAGTTACCCCACATTAAAGAAGGGTTGAGTGGAAGTCCTCCACTCACCATTTCTTACACACTAGACCTTTAAATCCATTGACCATAATCGAACTGTAACATCTGAATGTATACCAAATGCACCTTCAACTAATACAATATAACTGTGTGGTGCAATAGTTTGCACTGTATTCCAGAAATGACCCATACCCATTGTGTTTCTGTCAAATCAATATTTGTCATGTCGGGTTTTAATTGTCACTTCATTTGTTTTCTGTTGTGTGCAAAAGCACCCACATGACAGAATGAGTGATTTTTCCTCCCTCATATGTGGTTTGAGGGCATCTGGTTAAAATGATATTGTTTGTAAAAAAAAATAGTAAACAACCATTGTAGCCTAAAGTGGAATAATCACACACTCATTTATTAAAATAAAAAAAAATGTGTTTCATATACCATAGCGGTTTTCATTTGAATAATTTAATAACAGAAATGCCTTTCAGTGGAAAGTAAATTAGAATGTGAGAAGGAAACTACCAAGGGGCAGATAAGAACATCCAAAGTCAAACACAATGTTCCTGTTCAGTGAGCACATTAAACTGGCAGATTTTTGCCAGTTTAATGGACAAACCTCAAACACTCAAAGAGACGCAACCTCAAACATTTGCTGGGAGTCTTTTCAAAACAAAATACAGACCAAAGCCAACACTGTAGAGACCCACAGAGGTACACTCTAACCTCAGTAGCCACTACCCTCTCAATCCTCATACATCCAAACACACACACACACACGCACACATGCCTACTCCCGCTGATGCTCTGATGCCTTTGTGAACGATGACAGGCACAGCGCTCCTGCTCCAAATTGCTCCTGTCATGTTAATTTAGTGGAGCACTTCAGGAGACTTCAGAAATCTGATTGATCTGCTGAGTAACGCAAAATCTGAGTATCCATGAAGACGACTTCAATGTAGGTTAGTGTTTATTCATGAAGTTCAGGCCTGGCAAGGAGCCATGGAATTCCCAAATGTAATTCATTACATTTAGTATATATATATATATATATATGTATATATATTGTGTAAGGATGAGTGATTTCTAATGATGATGAGATTTTAGCATACCATCAGAGATCTACAGTGGCCTTCACATACCAATAATGATGTAATTGTTCTTTCCGTGTGTGGTAATCTTCTCCAAAGTGTAAAATCCTCATTCTGCTAGTTTATCTCATACTTAGGGTGGTATACTGTATATATATATATATATTTATATTTTTTTTTTTTTCCAATAAATCTTTCTTAATCTTCTGCACTGACAATCCCTAATCTAATTGTTGTTGAGGACAGGTTTGTAGAAGCTGCAAAATGTGAGGTCCATGTATACAGGCTGTACTGTGAGAAGAGTATGAAGAAATTTTAATGTCTTGTTTGATAAAAAATAGAAAAGAAAAAAGAAACTAGGACTGTTGGACAGTTATCTGGTAGATCTGGCACCCCTGAGGCTGCAGCGACCCAGATTTGAATTGAACTTGTGGTCCTTTGTTGTATGTGTCTCCCCCCGCCCCCATACACTGATGTCCCTGCCAAATAAAACCCCCAAAAAGAAAAATAATTATAATGAATAACTTTCTGCAGCAGCCACAGGTTTGTGACCCGTTGCTGTATATTTTCTCCGTTCAATTTGTGTAAAAAATACTTACAATGCAATTATAACATAAAATGAAGTAATTATGTGGAGTCAGTTTTATTCGCCGGGCTAATAAACAGCTTTGTTTGAGTCTCATTATGACAAATTATTTTCTATTGGTGAATAATGATGTTGGCATCATACATGTGACTTTACTATTATTTATTCAGAGACTTGTCACAACAGATTAACAGAAAGAAAATAGGCACTATTAGGCGATCAATTATTATGTAACAGGGAAGAAAGACATGAATAATGGAACGGACACGTGAGAAATTACAGTCATACCTTATATACAGATGAAATATCAACGGAGTTGATAGGAAAAGAAATTGGGCAATATGCAGCTGCACAGGAAGAATATATAATTAATATAAAACTAATCACATTAAACATTTAATATATATTTTAGGTATAGTAATATACTGCAACTGAGTGAATCGACCTAGTCCACAAACACACCCCACATAAATGGCTGAGTTACAACATCAGGAATAAGGAAAGCTAAGAGGGTATTTTCATCTCGGTGACTTTTCAATAATTCATTATGTTTTATTCCCCATCAGCAACAAGAAAGGTTGAAATGCAAAAACAATAAACCTGAGACATAATTAATTAACTGGAAAGAAAAGTTAAAAAAATAAATAAAATCCTTTAACATTGAAATCTTAACATATTTATTCATTCATAAATGTCACTTCGAACATTACAAACATGCAGTTATCATGATGATCAGACCTTGACATGAGGTAATCACATCATCAAAATTTAAACGAGTTGCATAAATAATATCATGACCTCCCACTGTTCCTTTCCCCCCTCGAGGAACTGGAACAGAGACTTTGTTGACAAGTAGCAAACACCCAGAGCAGATTGATGTAACACAGTCAAAGTTCTCATCTTAAGTCAGAGCCCATAGTTCACATCGGCCCTCCAGTGTGGCAGAGTGGATAACACATTGCTGCAACAGAGAACAGTAATGGAATGGAGAGGCAATTTGCCACTGTTCTCCATTTTTCTATGTGACCTTTACTCAGGTGTGTGCAGTGTATCTATGAGTCTCCCACGGCTCTAAATAATGCCATGGGACAATCGCAGAGCTGCCACCATTGGTGCACTCAGTCTTCACCAAATGCCACCCAGTCATCAAACACAAGGGTTCAGATTGATGTATGAATTTAGGGGGCGGGCCTCCTACAAAGACTTTGCCATGTCATTGTAAAATATTGTGCCCATTATATCTCATGAATAACAATACCCAGATGGTCTCATGCATCCACCAGACAACAACCTGAACCCACTGTGAGATTGATCCTGCCAATGGACGCCAGTGACAAAATACAAAAGGCTCAATAAAGGTTGGTATTTAAAACACCGGGATCTTCATTTCAAACTGGCATAAATGTCAGAGAGGGTGGTGAGGCAGTTAGCTCTGGTGTCTCGTGGCGAGAATTTGTGTTTTCACCCCAATTTTCCCAAGATACTCCAGTTTCCTTCCACTGGGGATAAGGTTAACTGGATACTCTTATGACTATAGATGCAATATGTGAGTGGGAAGTATTGCTTGGGGGTGTGGGGGGGGGGGGGGGCATGGCTTCAGCTGAAAGGTTGGGCCCAGTCTGCATGCGGATGTGTCCCTGGGCAAGACACTTAACCCCAAGTTGCTCCACTGTAAGATTTTTTTTTCAAGATGAATCATAAAAGAATGACAGGATGAATCATAAAAAACAAATTTCCACCAATCATATCAGTACATTATGCAATTATTAATTGTCAATAGTTGTGAAGTTAATGAAAATAACTGGTGTGTGCCAACCTAACTCTTGGCACCTTCTGATGGGAGTGGAGCGAGACATACTGACGACTTGTTGGTAATAATTGAACATACTACAAAATTACACGCATAAGTATTTTTCGATCAGTGCATAATCACTGTAAATACAAATGTTTTGATTTCTTTTGCTGTGCAGAGGCCACCATCTTGATCCTACATGGTTCTACAGCAGCCTGAACTGACAGGAGCAGAAGTAGACTATCCAATTGGATGAGAATTGGGGTGAATTCCAATTCCTATCTTAACCCTCAAGCTCAACCATTATCTTAACTGGCCCTCAAAACCAAGTGTTGAGGGTTATTTTGTCACTTAGAAATGGGACACCCCTTAAATGCAGATACGTCTTCAGACTGCGGGGGGCAGAATAACGCGAAAGCTGCGTCCAGTCTGTCAACTCCAAAAAAGAAGAAGAAGAACACATTTACGTCACGATTATTTATTTATTATTTTATTTCAGTGAAGTTATTAGGTTGTCAGTTAGTTATAAGATGATACTCATACAAATACCACAACCACGGACATATTCAGCTGACAGTTACCACACACCACGACTTATTGAAAAGTAAACCATAGCAAACGATCACTTGTCCTCACCGGCCGACTATTGACAAAAGATTGTAAAATAAAAAATAAATGTTACACAACAATGACGTCAGTAATCCATAATATGGGCCTAAACTAAGATAATACAATGGTTTTCATCATTTTTATATCTCTATTAACAAAGAGACGCCATCTTTGTTACGTGAAAACACACAATGCATTCTGGGTAGCCCTTGCTCCCAAGGGTGGTCTTGGAAAATCTCAATATTGAGGGCGATACAGCCCTTAAACTTGCCCCTCAACTTAATTTTTCTGAGAATCGGGACAGCACTTGCACTAGAGGGAGCGCTCATTTTTGAGATTGAGGGTTAAGATTGAGGGTTAAAGGGATACTTTACAGATTTGAATGTGGCTTTGTATTGCTAGAATAGCAGTAGTATTTTTTAGAAAATGTGCTTCCCTCTCTCAGTTTTTCCCTGACTTGTAAAAAATATGTTTTCCCTTATCCAAATGTGCCCTATTGTGAGTCAAATGATGCGTTTTGCATCACAGTAGGGCAAATTTTGAAAATGGAAAACAGATTTTTTACAACTCAGTGAAAAACTGAGGGAGGGAAGCACATTTTCTAAAAAATACTACTGCTATTCTAGCAATACAAAGCCACATTCAAATCGGTGAAGTGTCCCTTTAAGCAAGGAATTGGAATTCACCCCAATTCTCATCCAATGGACCTTTAACGTTACCGCATTTACGAGAGCACGTTTTTAAGGTTGTTTGTGTTAACAAGTTACATAGTAACATTATGTCACGTAAGTATGATGTCACGCTGAAGTGCACCTGTGTAGCTTATAGAAATGCAGGTTAAATGGCTGGATGAACGTAACTTATGATGTGTGGTATTGTTTTTTAATGAAATCTTCACACCATTCTTCTTGTGTAGGAACAGCCTGGATTCACTGGTGGTAAATCATCCAAAATGACACACAACAGCAGCACTGAAGCTCCCAGCATAAATACATAGAGACCTGCTTTTCTGTGCAAGAATGAAGAATGCTTGCTTGTAGATTACAGATTTAATTTCCCTGGCTCAGCCCAAACTCAGTTCCCACAGTGATTTCCACCTTTAAGAATATTAGATGAGGACCTGCAGCAACCACATTATGAGTCTGCTGTCGGGGCTCTCTTTTGAGACCACATCTGTGATTAAAAGGTTTCTTTGTCTGCTGACAAAAACCTATCTCAGTTCCTTTCCATTCGTACACAAGGACAGGTGACAGACAACAACGCTTGCTGTGACAGGCCTCCTCACTGGCAGGCAGGCAGCGGTGTCGATCGACTGCTGATAAATTGTGTGGTGTACAGAGGCCGATCCAGGAGAAGAAAATTAAAAGCAGCCATTCTCACACAAGTGTTGTTTTATTCACTCATTTTTGACGTTCAACACATGCTGATAGAAACCAGTTACTGGCTTGCATTGAACAAAATGTTTAGTGGAAGTACAAAATAGAATCTCTTCATCACATTACTTATTCAGATGTGATACGCGTCATAACAGGAATGCATAGGTGACAACTCCCATAGCTCTCTAACAGCATATCATGTTTTTTTGATCCAACATAATATCCTTCTTCTGCCTGGATAGGCAGGCCTTACAGATCGGTGGTTTGTGCTGGTGTACATGTTCCAGGCCTCACAGAGAGTTTCCTGCACTGGTGCATGGTGGTCAAACAGGAGGAATTGTTTGAAATTATTTGGAGGTTAGTTTATAAATTGTTTTTTACCCAGTGGCTGACTGCAACAAGAACTTTAAAGATGCCTGAATATACAGTTTCCAGTGCTCTACTTTGGTTCATCATCATGCTTGTTGTGTTGTGCAAGTTTTAACTGCAACAGTCGTGGTAAGTCACAGCTGTGCTGCTCAAATATAGCTAACTCGCTAGCCCTTGACCCTACAAGTCAACTAGCACCAAAAAACTGAAACAGTGTCAGTTTCGTCAGAGCAGATTCAGTTCAAATGAATGAAAACATATATACTGTACATGAGGAAAAGATTACAAAAACGACACAATTGCCGATTTAGCAATGTAAACATGGTTGCATTACAACTGACAACTTCACTCACAACTGCCCAAAATGTAGTTTTACTTACTAAACTAAAATGTAATTGAATAGAATTTGTGTTATGTGTCATAAAGACTTAGTGACAGGATGATGGCCCCTGAGTTTTTAAAGGTCCCATAGCGTGGTCCTATGGCACACACATGTGAGTTATGGAGGTCTACTTTTTTTTGTTTTATCTTCACTAATGCACAGTTTGACTGTGATTATTACAGGTACACTCGTACACTGGAGACTTATGGCACATTTCCATGAGTAGTCCCGGCTCGCCTCGTCATTGCGTGGTTTAAGTTGCATTTCAACTACAAAAAAAGTACCTACTCAATGTGGGCGGAGTCATCACTGCACGGCTGCTTCAAACTGTGTGTCTGTTTTCAGTGTCACTTAATGAAAAAATTTTGACCGGAGCACAGACTCTGTCTGAAACGTCTCAGGACTGAAAACAGCAGAGTTTGTGATGCCAGTCGTGGACAAGACTCCGTTAAATATTGAGATTTTAGACATCTCCCTGGTAGTTGTTGGAGATTAACCCACATTTTTAGGATTGTTAACTAGTTTTGACTGATCTACAGTTCGGCACTGTTCGGCTTGATACTCATTTTCACAGGTTTTGCCTGATGAAGATGTAATTTTGGCCCGCCATTCAGTTGGTCAGAAAAAAATTTGGCCCGAGGCCAAACTTGGTTGCCGACCCCTGCTCACTGAGCACTAAGTCATCATGTATTGATATACCTTTAACCTGAAAGTGATAATAAACCACAAAGGCATGTATGTCACAGTTAAGTGTTTTGCTACAGTCAGTGTTGACTGCTATTAACTTGGTACTTGGCTGTGTGTACTGTTCAATCAATCAATCAAATTTTATCTATATAGCCCACAATTACAAAACACAGTTTGTCTCACAGGGCTTCACAGGGTTGGTAACATTTTCTGTCCTTAGACCCTCAGCCAGGGTGAGGAAAAAACTACCAGGGTGAAAAAAAAACAGGGAGAACCACAGGTGAGGGATACACAATTACACAAAAATAGAGAGTAAAAAGTCTTTAAATGCCAGGATCCATCTGGATCACTGGGTTTGTCGCAGCTTGAGAGACTTTTCCCAAAGTTGTAGGCCTATGTGTTTTCATTTAAACATGTTTTCATATTAATTACACAAAAGGCAATCAGAATATGATGATAATTATTATTAATCATACCTATTTTCATGCGGACCGCAGGAAATTTCGTGCCACACTACAATTATTTTTCCCCGGGGTTTGTCTAACATTCCATTCACGTGCTAATTGCTATTGTTAAAGTCAATATACATTTTATTTATTGATCAAAAAGGTGTAAAGTGACGGTGACCAGCCTGGTTGGCTCCCTGGGGAAAACTAAACTTGAGGCCCCCTTCCGTGAAAGAGCAGGCAGCACATCAGTGCATTTCAGCACTGATGCCGAACTACATGGAGGGTAAGGATATTTAGATCAGTGTCCACAGTTATAGTTATCATAAATGATAGTTTACGCACCGAGTAAACCCATTGTTATAATAACCAAATTCGTTGAAGCTGTTGACTCGCAACAGGAGTTTTGGCTTGTAACCAGAACTCATGGTTACTTACCTATCTGCAATGTGCTTCTGATGTGCTCAACGCTGCCCCCCTGCTGTACAGAAACACTCACTAGTGTCTGGAGAAGACATGGAAGCAAGTGAAGAGGAATTCCTTCCACCCTCAAAAGTAAATCAATGTTTTTAGGAATACCATTTATTTGCATACACTTATTCAAATAATGTGTGCAAATACAGACTTTAATATTGTTTGTTTTGTTTGGTCTTCACCAAAAACGTAATTATAACTTGCATTGGAGATTGTTTTGTCTGTGTTGTATCTAAAGCCCCCATAGAGTGGTCCTTTAGCACATATGTGAGTTATGGAGGTCTACTTGCATACATTAACTTGTTTTTATGGTAAAAAAAAAGTTGCTGCAAACGAGCCGATAGAAATCTCTCCTCACTGAAGCTCTCGTCAGCCGTGTTGTGATTGGCCAGCCGACGAGAGCTTTCCCAGCTGTCTTGTGATTGGCCAGGTACCTGGAAGTGACATAATTGGCACGTCAGCTCTCAGAAGCGCAGTTCCCCTGTGGAACGATGGATGCACTGCTACTCATTATCAAAACATTGTTCGAACAATGTTTAACAATGGCGCAGATACACACCTAAAAACAATTGGAACTTCCGGTCTATGGGAGCTTTAAAAAAAAAAAAAAAAATTTAAAATTAAATAATGGTAATAAACCACTTCTACCTGCAGAGGCTCACCCTGGAAAGCAACATGATGTTCCAGTACGAATCAGAGCTCCTTCAACTAGAGAAGATTGGCTGCGGGGGGGTTTGGAGCTGTGTTCAAGTATGTGAAAAGACTTGACGGTTGCATCTATGCCATCAAGAGGTCAAAGAAACTTTTGGCAAGATCAGTAGACGAGTAAGTTGAATATATAACAATATGAAAAAAACACATAAGCTTATAATTATCTCATATCAGGCAGATGTTTAAAAAACAAATGACTTTAACTCTATAGCCTGCTTTTACTTGCTGATCAAAAAAATAACTAAATAAAACCATATCTACTCCCCTTCCATAGGCAGAACGCCTTGCAGGAGGTGTGCACCCATGCTGTGCTCGGCCAACATCCACATGTGGTGCAATACTACTCAGCCTGGGCCAAGAACGACCACATGCTTATTCAGAACGAGTGCTGCAGCGGAGACACACTGTCTGACGTCATTGCAGAGAACTACAGGCAACTCAGCTACCCATCACAGCTGGAGCTGTAAGATCTGGTACTTCAAGTCGCACAAGGGCTCAACTACAGTCGCTCAGCATCGCTTGTGCACATGGACATCAAGCCCACTGAGTACTTCTGAATGCAAATTATGTACTGTATCAGAAATGGTTAGATTGAATCATATATTATGAAGTGAGAGTTAAATGTTGTTGGATCCAAATCCATCATTGAATGACTGAAGTGGACAAATAGACAATTTTGAAAAAAACTGAAACTTCTTTTTTTTTAATTCTTTTTACTTACACATTAATTCTGCTAGGTCATATATTCTCTGCTGATTTTGTGTTATTACCTTCATTTAAAATGGTCTGTACTACATGTGAGTAAATATGACTCATGAACATAATCTGTACCAAGCTGTGATGATTGTGATGACAATGATCTGATCGGTACGCAGATTTTTCTCAGTTCTTGTATGAATTTGTTCTGCATTTTGTCTTGTATTTGTGTAGTTTAGTGGTGATATTATGTGCTCACACTAAAGGAGTAGGTGCAAATCATTTTCATCTCAAACCTTTTTTGTCTTTGTTCCCTCCTCAGGTGATCTTGGTCTTGTGACCAAGAGTGGACAATCCACAGGTGGTGGAGGGTGTCAGCAGATACCTGCCCAATTAAGTTTTGCAAGAGGTTTGTGATCCTATTCAGAATCAAACAACCATTCAACCCTCACTCTCACACCTATGGTCAATTTAGAGTGTCCAATTTACATAATCCCCATATTGCATGTTTTTTGAACTGTGGGAGGAAGCCGGAGAAAACCCACGCACACACAGGGAGAATTAATCTGTATTTCTGTCTTTCTCAGAAAAAAAAGCCCAGCTGGCCAGGGCTGCAGCAGAAGAGAAGTTTCTGTCCACTTAGAGGATCCTGACACGCTCCATAGTCCAGTCCATTTACAGAACTGCCTGAAGTACTGTAGATGAATCTTTTGCTCAGCCTCATTGAGACTTTGCTCCATTGCGGTAGGACCATTTTGTTTCTTTTGTGTCGCTCAGTGCTGAGCTGTTCAGCCACGTTGGGACAGTATTGTACAGTTGCCACACTGAACCTGAACTCAATAGACTTCAGCCTCACCATCTCCTGAGACTTTGCTCCGTTGTGACGGGACCACTTTTTTCTTTTCGTGTCGGTCACAGCGTTGAGCTCTTCAAGACTGGATGTGAGAGACACTACACGCTTTCACTATCTTGTATCATGTTCCTCATTAACCTGCATTATTCCTTGTTTGTTATATCCATGTATGTTTGCGCTTGTGTTCAGTGACTTAATTACAGTGAATTAAATGCTTCATAGTGTTACAGTACAGTCAAGGATTTCACTCTGCTCAACCTTTTAAAGCGCTTTACTCTCTTTAGGGATTTGAAAATGTCTCAGCATGTTCAATTAAAGACCACGTCATTAAATATGTAGCCACCTTTGCACTGACTGCATCACGGTGAGCCACTTTCCATTTGCCTGGTATTTCAGTGTACACAGTGTTATAGGGATTCTGTAATAACTATGTGGGGAATTATAATCACAGTCAAACAACAACAACACAAAAGAATATAGTCTTTAAATTGCGAATGACTCTGAGAGAGCAACCTGAAGATGCGTTCCAGCAGTCATCAGGATCAGGAAGTTCTTAAGTACATGCACATTTAAGCTGTAGTGCATACATTTAAATACAAGCAAATGTCCATCTCATTCAAACCATTGTCAGATTAGTTCGGTGTTAGGTAATTTTGCTGCACTGCACACTGCAAACACAAAGAGGTTTCATATTCTGCTCAGAAAATAGCATTTGAACCTCTGCCTACCCCTGTGCTGCTGCCATAGACACTCAAATGCTCCCTGAGTCAGGTCTGATAGTATTGCTTGACAGCTCATTTTTAGATGAAAGACACAGCACACAATAATTACATGATTTCTGTTCACAACATGGTCCTGAATAGGTTATGGCACAACAAGCACAACCATAATGGTGTCTTTGCAGACAAAGCCATGATGGCCTCAGAACAACATAACAATCACAAAACAAATCTTCAGATGTTTGACATTGAACCATGCTCAGACTGTGGCCTGCATCTTTCGCGCTGACGTCTCACTTGTAATGTTACAAATTCTAGGAAATTACAGTACGTCACTTTCAAACGAAGACATTCAATCACTGTCTTCTGTGCAGAATGTACACATATAAAGCAGACCATAGTTTGCAGAGAGATAAATGGCAGCCTTTTTCTGGGAGACCAGGTTGAAATATGAAACGAGAAATATCATATTTCAGTCTTCGCACGCTGCATGCATAAACACGTGGTGAAAGAAACCTGATGATGAGGCGGCAGTGTGTTCTTCACAGTTCATCCATACGTTCGTTTTCGCTCTTTCTGCACGGCTTTTTATTAACTCCCCTGTCATTTCAGACCCTGCCACACCCTCCTGCATCCTGCATTAATCCCAGCTTTTCACCCCCTGCAGCTTTAGCTCCTCTCTGCCCACCTACTCACCTGTTCCCATCCCCCTAATCAACCCTTTCTCTTTATTCCAGCTATTACCATTCAGGTCTTGCCAGATTGTCTTTTGTGCTTTACACGCCGCACAGCCTTCCAGCTCTCCATGTCTATATTTGTATTATGCTGGGACTGCAGCAAAATGATATTGTTAATATAATTTTCATTATGAATCTCTTATTTGCTTGATTAAAATCCATCCATTTAAATACAAACGGGCTTCATGACTGTTTGCATCAACAAAATTGTATTTTTAATGAGTGACAGAGAGTGAGAGAGATTAACGTATGATTGCTGAATAGTGTAAAAAAAAAATAATAATAATTACTGCGGTCTCCAATGGGGATGGATCACATTCGTGCAGCTCGGGAATGTGGCCACATGCATCCTTGTGTTTAGACCTGAACTTAGCACAGAACAGGGTATTTGAGTCCTAACCTAACCTCAGTTTGCATTTCTCCAGATTGTGGAAGGGAGCTGGAATATCTGGAGAAAACCCAAAACATAGCCATTTGATTCAAACCTGTTTTTTTAGGTTTGAATCCTCCTGCTGTGAGAGTTTAAAATAATGTCCTCAAATATCTTGTTTTGTCCATGAACCAAATATCTTCAGTCTACTGTCATCGAGGGGGCAAGGAAACCAGCAGTGTGCACATTCTCACATGCAGCTAGTTGTTTGTTTGTTTGGTTTTTTTTTTTACAAAAAATGTGATGTTCAGCTTGTATTTCATTGTGTACCTGTATGGTACCTTCTGTCTTTCTATGAGGCTCTGAGTGGTGTCTGTAGAGTTTGAAGGTGTGGGGTGAATTCCTCATGGGACCACTCAGAGACAGTGTAGAAAAACTAATGGATGCCATTTGAGTCCAGTTCCTGAGGCATCATGGAAAAAAATAACTCTTCCCCATTATCAACTGTGACAATATATGGGATACACTTTTTATACTTGCTCCTCTGCATTTTTTTCTGTTGTCCTCCAGAATAAGTAAAGTGCACTTTATTATTCCTGCTGTGACGAGTGGAGTGCATTACTGGCACAAAAATCAGTCTTTTTTTCCCCCTTTAACTTCACTATTTTTATGCAAGTAGTGATCTGAAGTTTCAGCTGTGTGCCAGAGTTAATATTCAAATCAGGAATGATACTGCTACGCATATCATTTTAAATTGTGAAGAATATGTAATTTCTCAGCCAGAGTTCTGTGAATGCCTCCTGGCTTTTGTGATCTAATGAGGTGATGCATCATGGAGTAGGCACGTAATCAGTTTCACAAATTAACAAAGTTATTTGAATTAATCAGGTGAGCCTTTTTGTGGAGGAGCTAGCTCTATAGGGCACACTCTGCTTATGTTTAATTTACATGCCCCGCGTAACAAAGTTGTTAAACTGATCACTGTTAATGAACTCATCAACAATATGCTCAACTATTTAGACCAGGGGTCACCAACGTGGTGCCCGCGGGCACCTGGTAGCCCGCGGGCAGCCAATACGGTGCCCGCGGGCTCACTTCACTTCACCTCACTTGCATGTATCCAAATGATCTGTCAGTAAAATATCTTTGATATTGTTTATAAAAACTGGTAATCGTTAGGAGTAAGCACTGGAAGGAATGTGTATGCAGTTGAATGCATAATATTAATCATTTAAATGGTAAACAAACAAAAAAATATTATATGGTAGCCCTCCATATTATTTTTTACCCTTAAGGTAGCTCTCTGACTTAAAAAGGTTGGTGACCCCTGATTTAGACAGTGCCCCAGAAAGCCATCGATATTTCCTGACTCTGGTGACATCTTGTATTAACTGTGATAGTTTCATAATTGGCCATGTCGGCACAACAAACACACAGGGACCCATGGAGATAAAATGAGTTATGGTCTTATGATGGGAACTGTCAATGATTAATGACCACAAATACAAGACTGACAACTAAAACTGCTGCTTAGTGTGTGCCAACTAAATAAAGTGAACCATCTAATATCTCAAGTGCTCATGAGATGAGAGCAATTTGTTTAAGGTAACTATTTTCTCTTTCTCTTTGCTGATAATTATTCAAACATTCGTGTTCTAGAGAAGAAGGCAGGATCTATACGGTAGATGTCTCAGTTTAATCCATAAACATGAACAAGCAGAACTGCTAACCTGAAAACACGGGAATGTGGAAGTGGTGAAAGGTTGCCAGTTATGTAACAGCTTGCAACCAAAGGAGGAGGTTTCACTTTCAACATGATGGATATATTAATAGTGCAAACAGTTCTCACCTCCAATCCTGTCTCTGTCGCTCTCACTTGTACATTAACTGCATCTCCATCTCAGACAATAATGTTTACATTGATGTGATTTATTCACGATTCAAGAGTTTTATTGTCACACATTTATACAAGCACAAATGCGTGAAAAAACCCTGTAGTAGTATGCTCTATTTCCATGGTTATCAAACTGTGGTACCTGTACCACCAGGGATATGCAAGCTTCCTCTATGGAGGAAAATCAGAAATCAGAGTGCCTACAAAATGATGCAAATACCCCATAAAAAAGACATAAATGAAATAATAATGATTAGTCACATTATCTCTCAATCCATCTTAATCTAATTTCACTATACCAGTGTCTGAAGTGTATGTGAGTAGGAGGAGGATGATGATAGAGCAAATTATCTTATTCAGAATAAATCTGTGAGAAAATGAGTCTGTAGCTGACTTACACTACTGTATTTTAACATTGGCTATAATAGTGTTACTTCGAGAGCTCAATATTTTCTCAGGTGATACTTGGTATAAAACGTTTGAAAACCACTGACCTATTTTAAAAGAAACAAAATTAAATGCATATAATCATAACACAAATAGCAATGACTTTAAGATACAAATAGCATAGAAGAAAGTCAAAGTGAATGAAATAAGAATAGAAAATAAAAGGAAAATGCAGTATATCGTCTTTGAAAACAGTTTGGTAAAGTAAAAGTATTTTTATGAAACACTTATCAAACCTCCAAACATTCTGGTGAGACTTTCATCTAAGTTAGAGTTAAATAGACAAACTTTTGCTGAAAGTTGTGTTATTTAACTGACTGGCCTAATCGGATCATAGCTGGATTAAAAGATTACCTCTGCAGTCTGTTTTGTTTCTTCCAAAATACTGAATTTATAACACCTTGAAGTGTAAATATCTGCCCGTGCAGGAAAGTCTTGTGAGCCAGTTACTGTCTGTTCATTAATGAGATCCACAGTCCACTCACTCATTGTCAACCACTTTATCCTCCACATGAGGTTCACGGTGGGGCTGGAGCCAATCCCAGCTGACAGAGACTAACAACCATTCACTCTCACATTCACACATACTGTCAATTTAGAGTGTCCAAATAACCTCGACATGGGAGGAAACCAGAGTACCCAGAGAAACTGGACAGAGGCGGTTCTAGAGTCCGTAGGGGCCCTAAGCAAAAAATCCCAGGGGGCCCTTCCTTCCAACCAGTGTTCATCACCATTATGTTTTAAATAATCTGACACCAACGAAAACTGTATGAGTTCAAAATAAAAAAATATGTTTTCGAAATGAATGAAATAACATGGAAAACCTTATAATCAAAAAGTATGTGGAAATATAAATGTAAAGAACAATAAAATACTGTAAATAGCTTTTAAAAAACTATATAAACTTAGTAAAACACTGTACACTGTAAAGAACCCACATTATAAAACAATATAAATGTATAGAACAATAAAATACTGTAAATAACTGAAAAAAAAACATATGGCATTACACTGTAAATAATCCTCTTCATTTTCATACTTGCAGAACGATAACTTCACACAGCGCCCCCTATCAGCTCGGGGCCCCAAGCATTTGCCTGCCTTGCCTGTTCACAAACTGCGCCTCTGAACACGGATTTGAACTGCCTACCTTCTTACTGTGAGGCAGCAGTGGTAGCCGCTGTCCCCGCCGTCTGACCAATCCACAGTCTACTCACGGAAAAACAAAGCAGAGAATTTTCCTCTGAACTGAGACATTTTCTGTCCCTGACACTCTGAGCCTCAGTGTATGAGCCACTGATGGAAATGGAAACCGCACACGCACTAATGCAGTTTCTCCCATTAGCTTAATGCGTTTCAAAGCAGGCATGCTTCAGCGTCGTCTCTGTGTGTGTGTGTGATATGATTCCGGGGGCATGGAGTAATTTCTGAAAGCGTTCAAACATTACACTAAAAACCTGTATCAACTGAAAGATGTTCCAATCACGGTTAAATGTGTTCATTTCCGGGAACAGGGTGAGGAGTCGAGATGAGATGAGATGGGGTGGGATGTGTCTGTGCCGCCTCTCTGATTTCTGTTTTCCTCTCAAAAATATATTTTGTCAGTCTCAACCAGTTCAAGCCAAGAGACAAACTAAAGAGATGTGTTTTTGTTGCTTCATGTAAAAAATATGAAAATGGCAACCTCATCCATCACACAACTGACTGAATAATTTAACCATATTAAAATTCTTTTTGGGGGCTTGAGGCTGAAAAGTCTTACTGAACACTTGCTTGTTGTTACTTAGAAGTGTTTGTATTGTATTGTCCGTACAAATCATAACCCTGTGATAAAAAATAATCATCAATCAAAAGAAGAATCTTTGTCATTTTAAGTCAACTTCTATACAAAATATCTTCGGTGTGACCTCTTTTGCTCCTTTGGTTTTTCTTTGCCTCTATTTTAAAAGCATTTAATGGAAACTAAACACCGTGGTTAATCCCACATGACATGAGTGCAAATTCTCTATTGAGCTCTATCTGTAATACAGCACAGCACTCTAGTGGCCACAGGGGTAATGATTGTCTATATGCGTTCTAGTGTGAGTGAGAGTGAGTGTACAACGTGTGATTGGAAAAACACTGATGCATGAAGGTGTCCTTGTTGGACAACATCTTCTGTGGTATTTACAAATATGTATGAGGATCAGTTTTCACTTCAGCTTTGGCTGACATATCGGTCACTGATGATCTGATACTGAGGTGGATATTAAAAAAAGAAATGTGTTCAGTCTGACACTGAGACTGTGTGAGAGACAGAAGATGCTTGGTCAGTCACACAGACTATGTATGAATTAAATGTCTTTTATTAAAACTGAAGAGCTGTAAGCTCCATCAACTCGTTTAGAAAATAAGTGGCAGTCAAACATGTGACCTCAACTTTTAGAATAGAGTTGGTGTTCATAGAATAATAGTTTATCCATGACTACGTTTAAAAATACATCTAGTCTCTTAAAGCTGCAGTGCATAACTTTACTTGTTGCTGATGTCATTGTTCTGCCTCGTGAACAGATGCTGCATGCTACATCATTAATCTGAAAACAGGCTCAGTTAATCAATACTGTCAGACCTGAGGGAGCATTTGTGAGTATTCAGCTGCAGAGCAACAACTTCCAGTGTTTTTGGGGTCGTGTTGATGAGATGACTGACAAAAGTGCAGCTTTAATGTGACTTGCAAAGTAATTAGAGCAGACGTATGTACACCACAGTGGTGATTGCTCTAAGACAGTAAGTGAAGCTCAGTTTGAACTAAAATGTCATCAATTATGTCTTGGATGTCCATGTGATGAATGCGGCAGAACCATCACTTCCATGGAAGCTCAGCTTCAATGGGAGTTAATGGAGCAGTGGGCTTCTGCATGGTGACTGTAGGAACTGTTTGAAAGGCGGAACCAGTTTTTGATTGAAAGCATTGCAGAAACAAGGGACGGAAGACAAATAGCTTGTGGTGTGTTATTTAGTTGGCTATATAGCCTATTTCCCTTTGTATATAAAATACAATTATAGCATTTCAGTTGCATATTTTATGTAAGAATTTATGTATAAATAACTGGGCCTGAAATGAGCTTCCCCTGTTTCAAAAACCAGCAACCACCACCTGCCCGCATTTCTTATGTGAGTTTCTGGTATAAAGGCTGTACAAATTTATGCATTTTCATTTGCAGTTTAATGCAATAAGACTACCCTGAACATGTAAAATGGTTTGGGAATGTCCAATGCCACCAGAAGAATGGCAAACAACAAAAGGAACAAAGACTCTGCTTTGGAGAAAAAAAAAAGATAATTTTCAACTAGTCCCAGGTTACATAAATTACATTTTAATGAATTAAACTGTTCCTCATTTCCCATGGAAACAGCTCATGGACCCTTGAACCCATGAAGCAGTCACTTTACTCATTAGTGTGAGTCTACAGTAATTCATTATGCAAAGCAAGACATTAGTAATATGTAAAGATAGAACATATTACAAAGCCTCTGTGGTATTTTTTTTTTATCATTATAAACCTGCTTGTGAGGTACTGGATTAACTGTGTCCTATTCGTCTTCCTGGACATTTTCAGACGAAATCACTGACATTGAAATATGGTAAATATGCTGGAACTTACGAAAAATACATGTACGTTTTAATTCTTAAATGTGCATATGAGCAGAATCTCTCTAAAGAAGTAGTGTGGCTCTTCTTTTTAAAGCCATAGTCATCAAGAATGCCAGAAACATGAACACGTGAAAGGCTTTCTCTGCCTCTTCAATTTTGGGAACCTGAAAACTCACCTTTAAAGCACAAATGTATGTCAAGCTTGACCTTTAATTAAAGAGAAGTACATGAAAGACTCTCTCAGAGAGGTGTCATCTTACGGTGCAACATTGCAACCATGACAGGTTTAAACAACAGCACCTTGAAATAGAAAACCAAATCCCCCCTTGGCCATGAATTCAAACAAAGGTTTTCCCAAGATATCAGAAAGATGACACGCTGTTACAAAATATTCTGACACTGCTCTGTTGGACACGGCTGTCTTTCTAGTGCCAGTCTGAACTATTACAACTGTGATATTGAGCCCAATATTTAAAAGGATCCATCAGTGTTTAATGGGAAAATGTGTGTCCCCTGTGATATCAGTCTCATTTTTGTCTAACCCACCCCAGAACTCTCTTATCTCTCTCTCACATATATTATAATATAATATATGTGATGAATATATTATGAATACATATTATGTATATTCATCACACACATACACAGTCACATTCATTCTGAGATACTGTGTTGTGATATTTCTCTTCCAGTGTTGTTCAGATCAAAATGATCAGTCAAGGACACAGATGGTCGACCAGGGAGTAAAGGAAGTGGTCCAACCAATTTCATACCTACACTGCTACCGACACAAAGTGCATAACAATTCAGCTGAGCCAGTTTTATTTGACACAGTGAATGTGTCATATTCACAGGGACGTTCCTTCCTGTTTGGATGAGTCTGATGCTGCTGCTGCGCTCACAGACTTCAGTGAAACTTCACATTTACCTCAGGAGTAAAAAAAAATAAAAATAATGTGAAAGCATTTTTGCAAACAGGGAAAAATCCCTCAACTGCTCATTTCTCCTGCTGCTGTAAAAGCAGCTATACAATCCGCAGCCAAACTGGCAAGGGCCTACTAAATTGTCCTTGCATGACTCATTTTAATTCAGTTTATATGTCAGGTTAATATCATTGCTTGGCCCTGTTCTGTTGGTTTTCATTACACATGCATAAAAGTATAATATATTCCCGCTTATATTCTATCTCTCTTTCAAGTTCTATGCCCAACCAGATAAAAACTGATGATCCTTGCCTTGTTTCTCCGTGTCGTGAAATGTATATAAGTGTATCAGCTTGGGATATAATGTGCACTGTATTCAACAAAACGCACGGCTAAAAACAAGAAAACTAAAAAAAGAAAGAAAGCAAGAAAGGCGGAATCTCCTATTAAAGGGACAATGTGTAGTATTTATGGGTTTATATAACCCAAAATCCACTTTTTCATACATATTATGTGCTCCTCCTGTATAATAGTTTTTGTTTCATTTTCGTAGTGTTTCAAAAAGTCATGTAAAATAACATGGTCGCGGGCCGCGGTTGCATTGCCACTGTTCGCAGCGAGACGCCATGTTTCTACCGGAGCCTGTAAGGACAAACGGGAGAGAACAAATCAAGTGTCGCTTGAAAATAAAATTGCATTACAAATCACAAAATGCTTTTTCATTTATTAAGGTTTTAAACTGTCACTTCTGCTTCACACACTGATCAGAAAACAAACAGATTTATCATGAAATAAATAATTAAAAAAATGTCTTACAGGATTGATAGTAAAAAAAAAACAACAACACTGAAAATAGTGAATAAAAGTTACCTTATTTCTTTGTGCCATTGTTTCAGACATTCTTAGAAAAAGTGTCATTTTTACTCCTGGTGCTCCTGCTGTAGCCATAGTATATACATTATCTGATGTGATAATTATGTAGCCATAAATAATCTGTGACTAGAACACAACACAAAACTCTTTCTTTCTAAAACCCATTCTAAAGTCTGATACAGTCTTGGGATGCAATTTACCAACATACCACTAATATACCAACTGGAATGAGACTCAGCGTCACCATTTATACTGACGCACCATGGAGTGATTTTGTAAACATCTACATTTCACTGTTTATTTATTCATTTTTTGTCATGATGCAGCATTCATGAAAATTAACAAAACAAACAGATACAATGAATGGAGAGCAAAAAAATGCATTTGTTCATTTAAATATTTAAATGTTCCAAAGTACTAATGGTGTTTGATTTGCCCCCACGCTCAAGGTTTTAAAAATCCACCCAGAATAATTTAACTTGCTGATAATATTAGAATTACTATCTGACCATGTTGTGTTCAAAAATAATATCCAGGTAATAGCTTTGATATGATAACTACTAACTAACTACTTTGTATTTACAACATAGAAATAAGACGATTTTACCACAATATTACCGTTTTATTACAAAATCATAATCATATTTTACCATAATATAAAAGCGAGGAGTTTCTTCTTTTTTTAACAACAAAAATGGTTGGTGTGTGCGTGTGACGTCAAGGCATGCTTACGTCATCACGCAGAGGTTGCCGCGCGCATGCTCCACACAAAGCGAGGTACGTTTGTTTCGGTTTGTTTTCATGGTGAGCATTGAATGACGGAGCGTTACAGAAGTTGATCTAAGTGTAGAACTATATCGACGCAACGCACAGACGGACACACACGGTGAGGACCGTTTATGTCACACAGACGCCGAAATTGGTGCCGTTTTGGTGACTTTAGCGGAGCTAGCCGTCGCTGTTTAGCTAACGTTAGCCTCAGTGTTTTTGTGTGAGACTTCAGCAGGAGATCTTTTCCTTCACCAATAGGAAGACACGGAAGTAAACAAAAATATCCCTCCATATGCAGCGAGATGGTTTTAAAGAGGACACAAGGTTTTCTCCTCCGCTAATACTGCATTTTATATTAAGTCATGTAAACAAATTGTGTATGTTTTGCCAATTTTAATATCTCTCACCGGCTGTGTCTTCGTTTAAAACGTCTCACCCAATATAAAATGACTGTAAATGTCTCCCACAGCAGCAAGGTCATGTTTGAGTACATTTCTGGAGGTTTATTTTTCTGTTAAACTTATAATCTAAAAAGTTGTAGTATTAAAGATAGTTCAGCTTCATAACCAATACCAATCAGTTGAACAATAATCATTTATATGTCCAGTGTGTAACTGTAAGGAGGGTTTATATACAGTAATGTGATATACTACACCTAAGTATGAGCATTTAAATCCATCGAAGTCCATTGTGTCTGAATTTGTAACATTTACACTGGTCATTCGGGGGTCTTTGCATACCAGAAAGGATGTTGCTCTTCTTACTATATGTAGTAAACTTCCACTTTAAAAACGAAAACACAGTACCTGGCTGGTTTGTCCTGCTGAGTTACTGTAGAAACATGTCAAAGCAAGATAGCAGCCTCTGTAGAGCAGCAACCTGAGCAGACAAAACCAGTTACAGCAGGGGTCTCAAACTCAAATGACCTGGGTAGAGCTGCAACTAACGATTATTTTCGTAATCGATTAATCTGTCGATTATTTTCTCGATTAATCGATGAATCGTTTGGTCCATAAAATGTCAGAAAATGTTAAAAAAAACATTGATCGTGTTTGTCAAAGCTGGAAATTACGATGTTCTCGGAAGTCTTGTTTTGTCCACAAACCAAAATGATTCAGTTTTAATGATTTCTTTGTTTATGTGGAGCAAAAAAAACAAGAAAATATTCACATTTAAGAAGTTAAAACAATCGGAAATCTTGTTTTACTGATGAAAAAAGCTTCAAACCGATTATCCATCCATCCATCCATCCATTATCTACCGCTTTTTCCTCCACCAGAGGGTCACGGGGGGTGCTGTGCCTCGATTATCAAAATTGTTGGCGATTAATTTAGTAATCGATTAATAATCGATTCATCGATTAATCGTTTCAGCTCTAGACCTGGGGGCCAATGCACATCTATTGTGGTCTAGAGGGGGCCGGCCTAGAGAACAAAAAGTGGGAAATAAAACAAATGTTCACAATAGTTCAATATTGCAGACATTTATTTCAAATTACACTATGTAATGTTGTCCACATTACATAGTGTGGACAACTGTAATTAAAATTTGTGCCAGGAGCCGTTTCGGCCAATGCCATTTCTAATTATGACCAAATGTCTTATTATTACTGTTATTAAAAACATTGCTAGCAAACATATATTTTATTCTATCACCTCGCTGGCAGCTGTGCCTCAGCTACACACTGTGTTTAAAAGACGGTGAGGTTGTGGTCCATGTTTTCATTATTACATGATATTAAGTGGGGGGCCGCATGTAATCGATTGGGGGGCCGCCAGTTTGAGACCCCTGAGTTACAGTGTGGTTTACGTTTTGAATTGGAAGCTTACAAGGCACTCGAAGAGGAACAACATCCTTCCCAGTATTTGAAAGCCACTGAAGTTCCCTAATACACTCGGGAACGCGATGGAGTGTGTGGAGTCCTCTTGTCTGTCAGTCTGCAGCTTCATCATGCGAAGTCACTCGTTCATACACACTATGTTTAATTAGGAATGAGACGATACAATACTGCCTATTGGTCCGGTACTGGTCAAAATCACTTGATCTCCATGTTTGCGTACTTTAATATGCACATACAGTAAAAATGTAAATAGAAATCTGCAGTATTTTAGCTGAGTGTACTTTCTGGGAGAAGAGCATTTGTTACACAGTTGGAGAATATTGTTTGAAAACTACTTGAAATGGCTAGGTGGTAAATGCATCAGCACAAATTTGTTGTGAACACCTTTGTAGTTTAAAAGGTGTAAATAAATTACTATCATACTTATGTTAGTATCGGTAGATATTCAAGTTTGTGATATTGTATCCGACACGAAAAAGTCGTGCCTAATTTTCAGATTTCCATAATTACAGATAAAGTGTAGAAAATCTGCTACTTTTCACTAATGTTAGCTTTAATGTTGTATCTTAATATGTTATACAGTTGCTGCTGCACAAACTCGTAATGCAAACAATTTTTCTGTGTGTATTAGTTGAACTAAAAACAATTGTTATCTTCCTGCTTCAGAATCATCCTCATATGCAATTTCCTGTCCTTTTTCTTCCCCAGGATTAGCAAAATGTCCTCCCCTGAGCCGGTTGTCAGGTCGAGACAGACGGAGAGAGACGTGAATGGAGTTTCAACTCAGGTCGTCTGTACAGAGTTCAGCAATTACATATTCGTAGTTCTCACTCAGTACGGCAAAATCGGGACATTGATATCTGTCACACCAGACTCCAAATCCAATGACATCAGCACCCCAATGCTCTCCACCAAAGTGCTGCTGGGCAAAGAAGAGGTACCCTGGATATGATATTGCTCAAATTAATATTGTATTAGTGAGATATAAGTTTGATCAGGACACCAGTCACGGTGCAACACAGGGTGACTCATTCCAAGGTGTCTAGGGGCAGATGTAGCGGTATGATGAAATTATCAGCTGTCGCTGGGGTCAATTGGGAGAAATTAGATGTGTGCAGATAAAATTGATACATGACAACCTTTTTCTTCTGGTTTTCATAATCTCTTTAACAATACTGGGGTCTCTTTTGATTATTTAGTTTAACTGATTTCACAGGATCTAGGAAACCTGCCACAGCCACATAATTCAGTTCATCCATCTATAATTAAGTCTGTTTTATGTCAGATTAGCACACTTCGCTTCATTGAATCACCTTTCTTATGATGGTGGCTTTCATACAGTCTCGTCAATATGGCTGTATGACAGTTAAGTTAAAGCTATGTACCACATGTGCAGTGACGGCACTTTTTTTTTCACTTTTACGCTGTGAGAGATCACTTTTATTTTCTAGTGATTATGAATCAATTAATTTCCCTTCTTCTGACGTAGACATTTTACATAACAGCATTTATGTGTGTAATTATCTAACATATGCTTTGTGTCTCTACTTTCAGCCACTGACGCATGTCTGTGCCAAAAACCTGGCAATGTTTGTGTCGCAGGAAGCCGGCAACAGGCCTGTGTTACTGGGACTGGCACTAAAGGATTCTTCCATTGATTCAATAAAACAAATGAAAGAGATAATCAAAAGCTGTCAAGTCTGGTAGGAAGTCAACAAAATGGGCACATAGCCCTTTGGAAGCCCCAGCGTCACATTTTCCCATTGTGTCTTTTTGAACAATTACATACCAAATACATACCCTGGGGCTTAAGATGGAAATGTATGCATCCAATTTTATTCACCCTTATCCTTTTTGAATTATTGAGATGGGGGGGGAAACATTTTATGGATAAAACAAGTGAGACTTAATCTGGATTTAAGGGTGTCTTTTCTGTACACCAGTGTGCTCTCAAAAGCTAAGGATTGAGCATTGAATACACTTTGGTTTGCAAAAAGGAGTACAATGGTTTCTTCACATCACTGTAGAAAATACAAGTTTGTCACAGTTTTGTTTAAAACTTTCTTATACTTTCTTCTAATAGCGATTTTAAAGTTAATATTCGAAGTTAAGATGGAAAGAGACTTAAGAAATAAAACTTGTCACTTAAAGTTGTCCTTTTTCTGTCTTTGAAACAAAAGCACCGCAATCAATTCTGCACCGGTGAAGAATTGCTTAGGCTTAGTACCGGATAAACATTTTAAGTATCACAAATATCCCCATCAAACTGGAAAATTGGGTCTGGCCTTTTCTAATCAGGCCGGGGTCTTTGCTTCATTTGTCAGTTGCGGCTTTATTACACAGGCTACCAAGCAGTTAAGCAGTAATTTAGACTCTGTCAGCACATTTCAAAGCAGCACATTTTGTGCCACTAGTGTTTTACTGCAAGCCCTTCACAGTAGTCAATGTATTCACATTATAAGACTTGAACTGGCTGTGTGGAATATTGATGTATCTGTGGTTTTTCATGTAATAAATATATGTGTAACTTGTATGTAGTATTTGTTCTCTTACAGAAAAATGTCTACTCTTTAACAACCACACCTTACAGCACCAAACAACTGTCATTATCAATAATCAGATACTTTTCCCGATTACTGGTTTGACTCGTAGGCTAATAGAAATATCAAAAAAACATTATCCATCTTGTTTTTAAGAGATGCCATGTTTTAGATCAACAGTTTAATCCCCCCATCCAGGTCATATGTGTACATATATATAATTCTGCTGTCTGCGAACGTGAAGAGAGTAGTTTGGGACTGTTTTTTTTTTTATAGATACATGTGTGAATCTTTAGAATTAACTCTATACAAGGCTGGATTTCCAAAATAAATCTTAACAGTCAAGAACAGTCTAGTCATATATTCATAACATTTATTTATATTTATCATATTTACTCTATATTTGTTGTGCTGTGAAGTTTGGTTAGCTTTAATGTATTCTGTTAAAAAAACGAAAGAATGCTGTATAGTAAGTTTAGAACAAAAATGCTTATCACTACATCTAACACTTATATTTTATAATACATAGTTATGTTGTTACACTGTATGTGTGGTAAATAAATTAATATTTATGCTGATTTTTGTTTTCTTTTTTTTCGTGACTTTATTTGAGGGAAAACTAAAAAAGAAACATTTATTATTTTATTGATTTTGTCTCGTGTAAACAAAACCTCCGCAGACGTGATGACGACAGATACGGAGGTGTGGTCACGTGATCCCTTCACCTGTGCCCAACCTGTTTATCTTGCTCATCTGACTAACCGGCTGAGGAGAAATCGGCGTCGTATCCCCGAAGTTTTTTTTTACTTTTACCCGCTCCCAGAGGCTAAACTCCACTTTTTCCTCAACAGAGTCTGCCTTGTAAAGGTTTTATTCAATATATCTGTTCAATTTGCCGTCTGCCTGTGTGGACTTCGCCCTCGGTGATCGAGGTACCTGTCTCTCAAACAAGGAAGTCCAGTCGACCTGGACCCGCCGTTGATGAAGTCGACGGGCCGTCTGCAAATGGCAGCTGTTGCCCTCGTTTGGCTCTCGTGAAAGGAGTTTTAACCTCGACGTTTGTTCACATGTAAACGTGACAAACCTGGATAGTTTGTGGTTAATACTATTTAAACGGGATAAATCAGAGTCTGGGCTCCTTCCGGGGACAAGGTGAGTGTTGACTGTAAACAAGTTAAATACCAAAACTAACCTTTGAAGACCAACGACGCATGTACATTTTATTATGTTATGTATGTATGTACATTTTCATGGTTTCTTCAACCTCTTTGTTCAGTTTGAGGCAAAATGTCGAATTGCAACTGTGAATTAAGTTGTGATATGTTTCCTAAAGCCAACCATCATAACAATATTTACTGTATTATATCATTTGAAACAAGATGGCCCTGAGATGCCATCAACATATTAAATACAAAAGGATAATTCAGGGATCTATTGTATGTTTTTAAATTGGTAGAGAACCAAAACATGATTTGAATGTTGATGTTTGATGTGAAGGGGGACAAAAAGGAAACGTGTTGTAAGAGGCCCAACTCTATATATATATATATATATATGAATAATAATGTTTGTGTTTCAGATGAGACCTCATATAACCTAAATATTCACAATCTAGTGTACAGTGTTTTTTTTCATTTGGGCGACAACACCTTTCCTCTGCTGCCCCTTAAAAGCTTTATTCTCACAGAAACATGACTTTCCCTATTCAAGGGTTTTCATATGCCAGGCTTTTATCTGACAATCTAACTCTGCCACAGAAAGTACACAAAAATTGAGAAGAAGACGTGGCGCATGCCGAGTACAAACCTTTTTTTTCTCTCTTTTAAAAAAAAAAATTAACCTTAAGTATATTACAATATATACAGTCACCGTTAAACAGATGGAATAAACCATGCCAGGGGAAATAAGAAAAATGAAAAAGACTATGCAAACTTCAAACATAAGAAGAAGACGTTTATTATAGTGGCAGCAAATGCAAGCGCAAGAGATAGGTGGGACTTTTCTCTCCGGGCCCTGTTTAACAGCATTTTAATTATAATGAACATTTTAGGAGTTCCCAAATACCTGTTTTGTGAATTCCTCTTGACTCATGTGTGCATGTCCTTGGGTTTGAAGTATAATTCCTCCACCACTGACATTTTTTCTTTTCACTCCATTTTAGATGAACATATCGGTGGAAGAAATTGATCCATCATCTGAAAACGACACTGTTCACCTGCCTTCGCCCCTTCTCCCTGAGAGGTCTGGCGTGTCCAATATGACCATCATTATAACCAGCAACGGTACAATGGAAGACCATATGTTCCTCAACACAGTGGCTGCTCAGGCCCTCACAGGGATCTTTGTCTGGTCTGCCTTGCTCATAACATTTCACCAGGTGAGTGTGTCATTTCGCTGATTTGATTATTCTTGCTCGACGGGAACCCAAATCACTGCAGCTCTTTGGACGACAGCCTCGGAGTATTTGGCACTCTGTGATGTAAATGTGTAACGAGAGACGGCTGGGCTGTGTGAGAGCTCACCTCCCCTGCCAGAGGACAGAAATTAATGTTTATTTGCACAAAGGTGCATTACCTCACTGCACAGTGCACTGACTAGTGAGTGACTAGTGAGTGCAGTGTCCCAGCTCCCGCTGCACATGACATTATCTTATCTAGTCAAAAAGCATTTTCTTCATTCTCGACAGGTCTTTCTGCTGTGTGCTTGCCCCAGTGCATTGTGGGAATGTTTTGCTTACTTTGTGGTTGACAGGGGCCATCAGGCTAAAGGTTTCTCCTGCATTTTAATCTATTACAGGACAGTGAATACACAGCGAGTGGAAGTTGGTTAAGAAGAATAAATGGCCCAACACAGGCCACCTTTATCCAGAACCCATTTCATTGCTGTTGTAAATGAGTGTTTCCTCATGTGTGGGAGAGTTGCCCACTGTGCACAGATGATGGCTTATCATTACAGTTTTATCATTTGCAGAGAATAATGCAGTAGGGTGCAGTGTATTATCAGCGGGGAAATCAATTGATATTGCGATAACATTTTACAACATTATAAAAGATGAGGCTGTTCTCCTTTTCGCTGTGCTTTTAATGTGCTTCTCTTGTAATGGGTCCCTGATTTAGTTAATGATATTATGACTCTTCCAATGATGCTCAAGCTGGAAACCCTAAGCCTGTATCACACATGTTAACATTCATATGGCCATAAATATGCATTTTATGTGGTGTCAATTGTTATTTGAATCACTTTGTAAGCCATTTAAACATCCATTTAAAAAGCAGCAACACGTTGCCTCCTGTGATCCAAGAAAAAATACTAAACAATTCCTGCAAAGGGATTTGGAAGACGGCACCCCAGAAAATTGGTTTGTCTTTTTAATAAAGTCCTTGTATGGCCAAACACTTTCCAGGAAGACATTTTAATTGAACAAATAAACAGCAAGTGTACCACAGGGAGACTGGAGCAAGTTTGCAACAGGCGTCCTTTCTGTCACCAAGAATAAAATGGTCTGCAGAACTAATGTTGCAATGCAGGTGGTGTCTCATCTGACTTGGCCCCAGAGGATTGCTATAGACTCTCAGATCCACATTCTGAATACTAAACACATAGACAATGACCTTAGATCCTCTTTGCTGTGAAGTGGCAGGCTGTTTTGGACTGGTGCTTCAGTATTCTTGGAGGGTTTATTGGTCGTCTTGCAGCAGACTGGACTTATCTTCTGCACGTCGCTTGAGATACAGTTAGGAAAACCACATGTTAAAGATATTCTATTAGAGCAGAAATGGAGTTTTACCTGAGCTACCTCCACCCTCATGGTAATCAAGCTTTAATGCGTTGCCCGTCATGGGTATTAAGTCAAGTTGAATCTTTTCATCATTTAAGTTGAATTCTTGTGATATTCATCTGCTTCGACAAATGAATGTTTGCAAAACTTCAAAATGTTCTATTTACTTGTTTGATTTGTTTGAATAGAGCTGCAAAATTTAATTTCTTTAATAATTAAAACAAGGTCTTTGATTTTTTCAAAGACCTTGATTTTTCGTCTTAAATGTGATTATTTTCTGTCTTTGCTCCATATAACAAAGAAATCATTTTCACTGAATAACTTTTGTTTAGACATTTAAGAACATCATCAATCAAGGTCTAGGAAACACATCAGACTTTTTCGACATTTAAAAACTTTTTATTGACCACTAATCGATTAGTGGAGAGAATAATTTAGAGATCAATCGATTATGAAAACAATCATCAGTTAATCATTGGCCCTAGTGCAAACTGAGTGATGGCAGTCAGCATGTCACGCCCGGGAATGAACAAAAAGCTTCAAAACTTGCAGTAACTGATTCAAATGCTGCTCATTTCTCACAGCACGGGGAAACCATACATTGCCATGACATTATACAATCAACAGTGTAGTCAGTTGAAACCTGATCTCGTCTTTTGTTGACATACGCTTATGATGTTCGCTGTTGATCAGTATTTACCAAAACTGGAAATGATGATCTTGCATGTCTTGTTTGGTCCACAAACCAAAATGATTCATAATGTTTTTATTATAAGGAGCAAAGAAACCAGAAAATGTTCACATTTAAGAAGCTGAAAAATCAGGAGAAAAAACAATGAATTGATTAATTGAGTGATCATTGCAGTCAGTATCAGTAAGTATAAACTTTTGCAAAGACCCAAAACGGGGTTATCCCAATTTACTGCAAAGAAAGTTGTTTCCAGTGGCAAGATGATAATTATTTAAAATATATTGTCTGGTCATCACAATTTCCTAAAGCATGTTCAGTACAAGGGAAGTTGTAATCACACAGCAAATCTCTGAAAAACTAGAAATGTGTCTGCTATAAATCTACAACCTGTTAAGCCATTTAAACTGAAGTGTGTGCAGTTTTTATGAATTCTTCTGTTTAGAATTGTTCTTTATAGAGCTGTGGTTATTTGTGAATTGTGGCTTGAGTTTGGTGTGATTACTTTGATTGCACCCTGGTCCACTGTTGGCAGCCAAATGGGGAAATAAACATTTCGGCCAAGCGAGGAACTGGGTAGGCATTTTATATTGTCTTTTTCATGAGGAATGAACCATCAGGCATAACTAGAAGACTATTACCACATCTGTGGCCAAGCAGTAATATTTCCTAGTCTGATGTGGTCCATGTAATGGCTGTTTCTGCACGGCTACATTCATCTGCCATACTGGAGAAAGTGTTTGATGGATTTTTCAATTAAATCTGCTCATCGTTTAGTTGGACAGATCCTTGAGTACTCGTCAGATGAGAATTTATTTATTGCCTGATGTGTTAATTTGGCACTCGCCTAAACTGTGGAGACGTTTCTTTCCCACACCCTGCGCAGGATCAGATTCAGATATGTTGCCAGGTTTATGGCAGTTTCCGAACAGCATCATTGTGCTTTTGTTCAATTACTTAAATAACCTGCAGATTTGTGATGGGATTACCTGGGACCCTGCAGTGGGTACTGTACCCAAACGTCTGAAAACATGGGATCAAAATGGTAATGCTTGTCCTCACTTAAGCCTCACGAGTCACAACAGTGAAAAAAATTGACATTTCATTAAGTATTCAAGTTCGTCAAACATTGCTCTATCGTTATACAGCTCCCACTACTCTTGTTTTTATGTTTATGTAACTCTCTTATGCAATGCTGTCTGCTCTGGGAGAGGGTTGAGGATGGAGGATGTCACACCTTAATAAGCCTAATGTGATTATGATATGCGAGTATGGGCTATACAACGAAATAAAATGGGACAGAAAATCTTGCCTCATCTTAAACAGAATGCCTAAGGAAAACCTTTTGTATGTCATTTTAGAAACCAAAGATCAGCGAAACAATTAGATCTTTTGCCATATGCATAATTTCACATTCGATTATAGGCCGCATTGGGCAAGCTTGTCTATTTAAAAATGACAGGCCTTTATGTAAAATTCCTATGTTGATGTGATGATAAAGCAGTACAATGTAAGGTGTGGCCAAATGAGGTGGTTTGAATGGGAGTTTGGTGACCGATTTAAAATGAAGCTATAAATAATGCGATGCAGATAAAAACTTGTTTTATTTTTTGTCGTCAGCTCTGAGGAAGCTGTCATTCCACACCAATCATGTAGAGTATTATAAGGTTTGTATTCTACAACCAACGGTACTGGTCTTTTTCTTTTACAGTTGTAGTGTTTTTTTTAATATTCCAAAATAAAAATTATAGAGTGTTTTTTTTCTGGTGTCCAAATAAACAATGAATGGTGTTCCCTTATGTACAGAGAGAGTGATGTGAATATGTATCCACTCATTTAGTTGTCAAGTTAAAAATTACGAACAACATTTTTGTGAGATAACTTGGAGCTACACAATTCCACGTTATATCTCAATCGCATGTTTTGCGCTGTGTTTTCATTGTAGATCTATACCCATCTGCGGTCCTACACTGTCCCCAATGAGCAGCGCTACATCATCCGCATCCTGCTAATTGTGCCAGTCTACTCCTTTGATTCTTGGCTGAGCCTGCTCTTCATCAGCAACGACCAGTACTACGTCTACTTTGATTCCGTCCGAGACTGCTATGAAGGTAAATGTCACCAATTTTGGCTCCTTTTGAAAAAATGACACTGATCAACTACAATGTATGTACCATGTCTCGACTTTTTTATTTTAGCTAATCCAATTGATCATTTGTTGGATTGAGATTGAGGGGAATTTCAGGCCTCAACACCTTTAAACTCTTTTTACACAAACAATTAACAATTTTGTTGTGGAGCAGAACACATGACCTTATAGAAACATTTGACAACTCTCAGGTAATGCCTTACATGATGGGATTGTTTTTGGGCTTAAAGAGCTGCAGCAGTGAGTGCCTTCACTGTCTGAGCTCAAAGATTTGTGCTTCTGTTGTGTGATAAGCCTTGACAGGGCCTTGCATATGTTCTCTGTGGCTGCCTAACACCATATCAGGCAAACTGGAGATGCCTTATGTTGTCTGATGGTTTTCACTTACAGGCATGATTGAGGTTTTCAGATACTTCAAACTCATTTTTTAGGAACAGTTATTTTGCTTCCTAACACACATTTACATAAGCCATTATAACCAGGAAATAAATTGTATTCCATTGACCTTTTTGTGATTTTAATGTTGTGGTTGATCAGTGTCTGTTGACTTTCTGCTGTTTTCATATTTTAAATAGCTGTCAGCATAGAAAATAGGACCTTGCCAAACTCGCCTGTCACACCAGGCTTTGTCCTCATGAAGGTAGATCTATTTTTAGGTGTTACATTTCTAGGAAGAGTAATTTTAGGAGCAGCAGGCTTTGCACTTTGATGTGCAAATTGGAAAGAAAGAGAAGCCTACATTCAAATTATGTTGTGATCATTTGTTATGCTAAATCCTGCGGTGATCACGAGTTGTCTACAGTGGGACCTGCCTTGCAGATTGTAACATTATTACCATTTACACAATGTAATCATGATTATATGGCGAAGTTTTGGCACTGAAGTACTTAACCGGTGGCAAAGGTGAATCACATGCAAAATGGATTACAAGTAATTTGGGAAAGGGAAAAGTCGGAAATACATTATTCATGAGATTAGTTTCTAGTTTGTGGGCCAATTTTGTGGATGATTGATAGGGCCGCTTTTCAGAGAGCAGTGAGACTGGAATATTACCAGCAGTCACGACTAAAACATAATGAACCTTCTCTTGACTGGACACCATCTGCATTAGCTTCACTTAATCCTTCCTTAAATAGCAACAAAGGATTAGGAAAGGATTTCCCAGACACAGAACCATTGGAAGCTTCTTAATGTAAGGGCTGAAACATGTATTGTTCCAAAATGTAGAACTAATTATTATTGTTATTTTTTTAATCTTGTGTGTGTTCTCCCCTGATAATTAGCCCCCTTTTTAAAATGAAATTGTACTTGAAGGTGATGTTAAATTATTCCACAGTTAAAATGTGTCAATCTTCTTTCTTTTCACAGCATTTGTCATTTACAATTTCCTGAGCCTGTCCTTCGAGTATCTGGGAGGAGAGAGTGGAATCATGTCCGAGATTCGAGGGAAACCTATAGAGTGAGTTTTCTTTCCATTTCAGCCATGTGTGCAGTCTCAGCATATATGTGGCTTTTAATGTTATAACAGCTTGAGTCAGGAGTAATAAATACTTCAGATCCATTTGGGACTAACTGTGGTGTGGTTTGAGCTTCATATGTACAATCACAATAGGTGCAAGGTGCATGTTGCTGTTCCTGAATTAGCATTTACATTGAACACCACTCTGAGAGTTCTGGCAATAAACAACCGCAGTATTAATGTGTGGCAGTTATCCTTTATCTCAGAGCTTTTGACTTGCCTGGAATGGCCGTGCTTTATGGCTTACTCAGCCACAGGGCTGCAGCTCTTGGCCAGGTTCTTAAGACAGTGGAGACACTAATGTAAAGTCCTGATAAATTATCGCCATGCTTCACTACAGCCCGAGGAGACAAGATATACATTTCTACAACTCTTTTAGGATTTACATTCACAGTGAGGGTTTTCTTCATCATGGACCCAGTGTTGAACATTGAATATAATTCTCATTTATATTTGTTAGGGCTGTCAATCGATTAAAAAAACCAACTAATTAATTGCACAATTTTCTGTAATTAATCACGAAACTTGTTTCAGCCCTTCATCTGCTACTGTGCTAATTTTTTGGCATTTTTTAGCTAGAGACCCCTGAGCCCTCAGTTCTCCGTTGCGGTGCCGGATACGCAATGCAATTTTCCGCCCGATCAGTAGGGGTTGCTACCCAAGACTGGCCTAGTCCCACGACGGCAATACAACAATGCCGGGAGTGACTTCTTAAACTACAAAGGAGCTCACTCCATTGTGCTTATAGCAACGTGTGATGCCAGGTATTGGTTTAGGACCGTGGACGTCGGGACATATGGACGGGAGAGCGACGGTGGCGACCAATCTCAGCCCTTGCCGTCTCCGTTGTCCCTTGACAGAGTGACGGACACTTAAAAAATATTTAATGCAGCTTTAATGAAGTTGGATATTCGACAGACACTCGCTCTACAGCGCCACCCAGAGCAAGCGTCATCACCAGTCTCTTTCACTTGGAGCAGCATGGTGTATTTGTAGTTGTAGTTTCTGCGAGTGGGTTAAACATTTGTTTATTTTGTTGGATAGCACTAAACTTTTTTATTTTTTTTTTATTTGTGTGGTTCTATGTTTGCTGTTTAATTTGATCTGATAGTGCACTATTGTTTAAATAAAGTTTGTGGTGTTATTATATCTTTCCTTTAATTATTTTTACAATGTAATATCGCCTTTGCTAGTCTGAGTAGTTTTATATTAAGATATCGAAACCGTACCAATACCGTGGCCCCAAAACCGTGATACATACCGGACCGTGGAAAAACTGTACCGTTGCAGTAGACTGGCGAGGCCCCGTCGAGGTAATTTCAGCAGGGTGTTTTTGCTCTGAGGTGATATGCCAAGGACAAATGACTTCTGTGGTAATCTGTGGCTTTCAAACTGTGGAAATTACTTTAGTTTTGTCCAACAAGCCGTCAGGTAACTTTTTGCCTGCACACGTGACCAAAGGTTATGGGTCAGTCGCCACCGGAAGTAAACTTTTTTATTTACATTATTTCAATTAATAGCCAAAATTAACGTGTTAACATTGACAAGACTAATTTGTATATCATAGTGTATAATAGGGCTGTCACTTTAACAAAATTCAAGTTTGAACGGATATTACATGACACAGCCGGGGCAACTTCGTAGATATTCGGTTATCAGCACCCTCCCACCTGAAAACACAAACGTGACAGCATTGTTTATTATTATTTTTGCCTATCTGCTATGCCTTTGTGCTGCTTCACTTGGGTGGAGTTGACGGCTAAGTTAACAAGTGGGTCTGCAGATTTACTCTCAAATACCGCTTTTCTCTATGCTCTGGTAACATGGTTGTTTGACAGTTTAATTAGCTTGTGTCCTCCACTTTTTTTTTAACAGCTAAACTTTAGATGAAGAAATAAACGACATAACGTCACTGTCTTATTTTTCTCATGGATTCAGTCGACATGAGACCAAGACATAGATAAGATATAAGCACGCTGTGCTCACTTTATTGGCACATGGGATAATTACTTCCGACGGAGTGATGGATTCTAGGCTGTATATTTTTGCTTCCTTTCAGGAGACTGCCATCCACCGCTGCCATATTTCTTTAGCAGCCTGAACAAACAAACACATGTGCGTTTGCCTTTTGTAGCAGATGCTTATTTTGCATTTTAATCACTGATTCTCCCACTGGACCTTTCAATTTGTGGAAACTTAACATTCCCAACAAATCATTTTAAACTCCTAAAAACTCCATTCCACGTGCCGTGACTGAAATAAGGCTATAACTTGTTCTTGCATTTGATGTTTTAATTGTCAACATGAGAGCTGAATTAGGTCACATATATAACACACCATTACCTTGTTTACAGCCCGTGTGTACTGTCATACTGGCAACACCATCACAACACATTAGTAACACAGAGTCATATCTCAATTTATTTATTAGTTTAGTTGTTTTATATCTTTTTATATTGTCCTTAACTTTGATTGATTTGATTGAGACATTACTACATTGTACTACGATGGTGTGAAGAAGTCACAAAACCAAAAAAAACATATTGCTATGCCTATTACTAAAGTTAGCAGTGAAGAAAATAACTTGGAAATTATACTGGTGTGAACAGTGCACCTCAGATTTAGACTGGTTCTGTGGGAGTCGGGGGGAAAGACATTAGTGGAATTACTCTGCAGGCAACTTGATCCCGAAGTCCTCAGGTTGCCTTTTGCTGAGGAAACTGGCAAAGTTAAAGATTAATACAAAAATAGGTCAACATATGCATAAAGACTCCATTTATCAATGTATTTGGTAGTGTGCATTTTGAAGTTTGATAATTTTAGTCATTATAATTGTGATGATAGTTGTGTGTGCAGTCTGATGGTTGAGAGCATCTGAAGCACTCTGAGCACCACTGCAGGGCGATAAGGCTGAAGGTGCTGTGTAGCTGCATCAGGCTGATGTTATGAGCGGTTATTTTTAAGGATGAGGCTGAGTTTAGTCCTAATCTCTCTCTACTGCTGCTTCCCCCAGGCTCAGTCCTGGAGCAGAGTGCAGCCTCACTAGTTTGTTTATTTGATCAAGCTCACTGTCCCCCAAACTGCCTTTTTAACGACGACCACTGACCTACAGTGATGGCAAAGCAAAATACTGAGATGTTCAAATGCCTGCTGCAGGTCACCACATGAGTAGCGCCCCCGCTTTCCTTTTTTTGTGTGACTTACTGCAACCTAATCCATTTTGTCTTTGAAAGATCAAATGTCAGTCGCACCGAAGATAATGGAATATCAGGAATCCTTTAAATCCACTTCCACACACAACACCATGACCTGCTCTACTTGTATTGTTCCGATAACGTATTAAATGACAGCTTTATTTAGAGAGATGCACAACATTATCGTCACATTTTTGGTGCCGGCCAATATTGGCTGTAAAATGTATTAAGATCCACCCGTATGATAAATGACAAAAACAGTAAGATGAATAGGATGCTGGCTCCTTGGCTTTTGCCCTCTCTGCATCAACGCTCCAAACAGCAGTATTCTAGATAAGAAACTAGCAAGGCCCAAGTTAGTTGGTTTGTTATTTAGTCAAGTCTATCAGTGTGTTTGTGTTTCCCACTCTCTGTTTTCTTGTACTTTTTATCTGATGTTTCATTGCGGACATGCTTTAATAAGACCCTTTCTCTTTGGTTTCTCAGGTCAAGCTGTCTCTATGGTACCTGCTGCCTCGGTGGTATGAGCTACTCCATTGGCTTTTTAAGATTCTGCAAACAGGTGAACATCAATCATCCTCTTATCTTTGTTCTGGAGGTACTCTGTTCAACCACTGAAATAAATGAACACACTTTGGAAAACAAGTATACATTTTTTTTATATATACTGTATTGTACATTATCATTCTACCCAGATGACCATGCTCCTTAAATATGGCAAATACTGCAGTTGACTGTGTGCTTCCCAGGTGATAACATCCCCTGTTTCTTCAAAAAGCAAAACAAGCAATTGAAGCCAGGTGACAGCAGCTTGATAATACACAGAGAGATGACATTGGCTGCCAGTGCAGAGCTTCCTGCCAGTGTTTTAAAATGCTGCTTCAGCTCCCAGGCTAATGCTGATGGAAATTGGAACTGAGCATTTTGTCTTCTAAACAATATATACAGTCATATTAACTTTTTTTTATATTCTGCCAAGCGAAAAACTCTCCTGAGCAGGAAGGACAATTTAAAAGGGGGGATTTTTAAAGTTTTCTCTGGCGGCTTTTCTAAAAGGACGTACTTAGATAATATTTCTCAGGCAGAGCACAATGCACAAGAATCACTTTGACTGGCGTGTCGTTTTTGGGCACAGTGTATCCCTGGAGCTTTGCATCGCAAAAGTTTTCCGCCTTTTGAAATGGCACATCCTCAATGTCATTCATGGAGCAAAGTTTCAGAAAATCGATATATTGAATACAAACTATAAAATGCTGTTTTGTGGGGTCAATATTCACAAAAATGAAATAATGATTTTGTGCTGTCACACTAATTTATTCACACTTGAAGTTCTCCCATTATATTGATCACATGGTCATGTGTCATGGAGTGAGATTTTTCAAAGAAAACTTCAGTTGTGATAAATTCACATCAAAAGTAAGCAATCCTTGGCAAAAGGTCTTTTCCACTCATCACAGTTGAGCAGTAAACTAGTCAGACACCATCATTAGGTCTAAAAGGCCTTGATACAGTGGCAAAAAATAATAATATTAAAGTTATTAGCAGCTTTAGTGTATAATTAGAACAGAAATGATTGCTATGGAAAAGCAGCTTAGAGTTCTGGCAGTTCAGTTCGATGAGTTTTGAGGATGAGTTCCTTAATTGTATTGTAAAATACTTTAGGGCTTTTCCCCCTTAAACTGGCTTAAACTAAACCCTTTGAACCCCCAGTGTTCAGCTTTTACAACTCTGAAGTTGTGGGTTGAAAAGATAGTAATGAAATAAAATGGCTCTATGAAACATTGTGGGATCAACAAATATACCACGAGCAGCTGAAACTACAGTTCACACAACATCAGAGCCAAAATGAGTCAACATGAGCCTTAAAAATATTGCAACTGTATTGAGACAAACTCTGAGGTAAGATGATCTTTCATTACTCCGTTTGTCTCGTTTATACAAGTAATCCTGTTGTAGCCATTAACCTATTCGACGCAGCAACAAAAGCATCTGACCATGTCAAACTTTAACAAACACAGACATGCTGCATACCCACAGAAAGGTCAGAAACCCAGCTGAGAGCTCATATAAACCATTCTTATGTTCACGAAAACACAGTTAAAACACTGATGGATCAAACCAGCAGGAGCAAAAAAAAACGTTACAGCGCACACATTGAAAAGCAGAACCGGAGCATCAGCGTGATTATGTAAACAAAAAAAAACATGTGTCGGCTGGACAAAGGTGAATCCACAGATTCCAGCGGTACTATTTTTATCACTCTACGACCAAGATTCACGGATCCAGCCCCAAAATAAGAGCAAAACGACAACTGACTTTCAAGAAATACGAGTAGAAATGTTGTCTTACCTTTGCTGTTTATCAAAACAAGTTATTTCCACCGGAACAAAACCACTTCTAATGAAGAACTACACTCTGCAGCATGCTTTGGGGAAGCCAAATGTCCGCGCAAATGCATCATATGAATTTATGTCCTTTTGACTCGCTAACGAAGTGATTCACACATTTTGGGACTGGGGTCTGATTCTACTGGTTTAGAGGTTTAAAACAAGCCGCCAATCACCCTAATTGACCAAGGTAAGCCAGAGCTATGGCGCTGCGTAACTGAAGACGCTGCAGAGTCACAGAGTTGTTATTACGCACCGCACAGGGAGCATTGATTTACTGTGAGTTTTCGTACTTCTTTTTAGACTTGTAGTGACGTATAGATAAAATTAAATGTTTTTTTAAATAATTTGTTACCTAAGAAATCCCAAATGGCACAGATGGTGCCAAGCTGTGCCAAAAGAGAGAACGCCTAGACATCTCTTTACTAAAACCTTTGTAATTTCACTCTGCTTTATTTCAGCAGCATCAGACTTTGCACAGCTCATGTCCACATGCTGTTACATGACCTCCATGTGTTTTTAAGCTCCTACTGCATATTTTAAAGGTGATATTTGCCTTAAAATGCAATTTTTTTTTAGGCCAGAGAAAAAATCTCTGTTATGCTAAAGAGTTATGCTGTGTTCCATGTACATTTACTCTGACACAGTGGCATCTACAGTGAAGCTTACACCTCTGGTGGAATCTCACAAGTGTTATATGTATTTTGATTCCAAGATAATCCACATAGTGCTTGTAACTGCAGAGATTTACTCTATTTATTTTGGGCATGTCATTTCCGAGCAGGGACTCCAAAAAGAGGGTCAGGGAGGAAGTGGTTAATAAACAGTGAAAACTATAATTGGAATAAGCAAGCACCAACAAATTCCCTTGCTTTCTGACAAAAGTGCATTCCGACCGCCCTTAAAGAAATTAAACCCAAATTACATTTGGTTTGTTTCACTCCAAAGTTTTTTGTTTGTTTGGTTTTTTTTAAGATTTTTTTATTAATTGTTTTGTTTTGTCCCTTAAAGGGAAGAAAATCAATAACTATACTTAAGTAGATATTATCAACGGAGCCAGAGAGTTTCCTTGGAGAAAATAAAGATGCAGGAGTGGACAGCAGCACAGTGGCTGGGAGAAGAATGAGAAACCACAGGACAATTAAAACAATGGCCTTGTGATCCTATACATAGATTCATAATTAAACAGTAAGCAAGTTAGACAGACCGTTGGTAGTACACCAAACATACGGGTGTTGCTATTAATTGAGACTCAGGAGAAATTTAGTTCTGTCAATAGTTGCCACCAGTGACAGATTGTAATGAACTCGGAAGTGGTAAAAACAAATTAAAGTGGAAAGAAAAAAACAGTTTGGGTAATTTCAGGCTGTGAATTCGCCATGAGACATTGTTTTTTGTTTTGTGGTAGGTGTCTGTAGGTTGCAAGTGAAAAACGAGCATCGTCTTAAATTGACTCTTGGATCCAGTTTGCAGTAAAGCTTTCCGCCTGGCTGATGACGAGAAAGCATAGCTTAAAATACAGAATTTGCATATCTTTCACTTGTATCATGCAGTGTAAACTGACACTTGCATGTAGCTCCACACTAAAGTTAATTTGTTGGTGTTTATGAAGTCTGATTGTGCATGGATGCATTAACTAAATTAATTTGAGATAGAAACCGTGGTTGACTTTTAATTCACTGAAACTCTGAATGTGCATTGTGTTTTAAATATACAGCATGTGGGAACGTTGAATTCTTGATTATTTGTTGGCACGAAAATGTGCATAGAACAAGCAAAGACTGTCAATATAGATACATCATTTATATATGCTTTGTTATTGATGTCATTTTGTAAAAGCCACCACTGGCCATATAAAACAAAGTGTCACGCTGCTTATCAAGTCAAACCTTCCTACGGTTTCATTTCTGAAATTAACAATATTGATATACAGTAGACTGAAACTGGAAACCTCACAAAAATTAAGATCTGCACCCACAATCCTAGCAACAGTCCCCCAAGATTATCAGTATCGGATGCTTTCTGTGATATGATCAAAAAAACTGCTTGAGCAGAGAATGCATGCTGTTTTCTGTGTTTTTTGCTGCATTTTTTTTTTTTTACTTGGCGTTGTCTAAATCCTGAAGCTGGGAAACCGCTTCACCCACTGTCCAAAATAATCTTCTCCTCCAAAACTCACAAATTAATAATAATCACATTATTATCTAATGTGTTCAATTTATGCTTCAACAAACACTCATTTAATTGGCAGGACTATTTCCTGGACGCAAGCAGTTGCCAGGTAACTGCTGAGACTCCAGGAAATAGGCAAAGTAAGGTAGAGCCAAGAAATTATCGAGTGAGCTATCAACCTGAAGACAGGTGAATTCCAGTCACTGTGCTAACAGAAGCTAACCAGCAAACTAAGTTAAGCTTTTTTGTATATGCAACATACAGTCTACTCAAACCCCTCAACAATTTAGTCAGTCACAAGATGTGAAAATACCCCCTTAAATTTTAGTTGTTTAAGGAATAGTACAGGCTTAATTGTGTTTAAATGAGGCGCTGACACATTAGCAACTGTGGTTTTGCCAAGCATGCAGATAACATGGCTGCCAGCAAGGACAGAAGGAAAATCAGATTTCAGCCTCTAAACATCTGGCTCACTTAATAAAACCTATACATGCTTAAGTCTACAATATCTCAGCAATATGTTTGTCTCAGTTTGTAAACTGTACTCTCCCCCAGGACAGCCAATAGAGAAAATCAGCAATTGTATAACAGCACACAGGAGATGATAATCTGTTTGCTAATCAGTACATTCAAATGTGGTGTTCTGTTACTTTGGTGTTTGAAATTCGCTGTTTGGATGTACTCAAGTGACACAAACTTGAGCACAGCTCCATCCACTGCGACACGGCAGGAAAGCTGGAGCCATGTGACAGGGATTTCCTTGCAGTAATTCAAAATCTACATCAACACAAATAAACAGATTTTTCACTGACCTACAGGAGAACCAGATCGTTAATGTAGTTTTTGTAGACTTCCAGTCCCACTAGTGGTAAATTTTGCTCAGCGTTGTGGTCCTTCATCCGGCAAAAACAGAACTCTTGCCTATTCTCCGTGTACTGCCGGAGCAACGAGGCAGCCGGTACACGACGGAAACATAGTTGGTGGAAGCAGACACATTAACAAATGTGGATGCAAATCACTTCCAATGCAGCAACCGAGACACAGTGCAGTTAGAGATGCATGGAAAATTCAGTCACCGAAACATTTTGACCAAAAATGGCCAAAAAAGTAATTTTCACTTTTCAACTGAAAGACTGAAAACTGAAACAACATGACCGAAACGGGATGTTGTGATGACGCAAGCAAAACCTGCGGCCAACACGAGCCTGTCTATTTCCGCTTAGAGTCTGTCCAAGATCAGTTTGGAGCACCAGTAACACATTCCAACAAGATGTGAGTACACGGTGGAACAGCACCTATTAAATGCTGGAAAGTCTCTTTTCGCAAACGAGAAACTTGGCTGCATACAGCGCAGATTATGAACTCCCCGCGACATTCACTTCACACAAGAAAACATTCTCTCTCTTTGAGCAGTTAACTAAAGAGATCAGCTCATCTGATGCATCTGTCATTCCATTAATTGCAGCACTATAACATCTTCTACACAAAGAGTTTGAGACACAGAGTTAAAACAATCAAAAGTGCGCTCTTAAGAGTCTGTCAACATGTTTTACTAAGATCTACTTGGATCCCCTGCAACTCATCGCGACTGTACTCGATCCTTGTCATAAATATCATTACTTGGATGTGGGGATAAAGCAGCGCGTAGAGAAATAGTCCACTCTGCTTTTGATACAGAGAGCCCGCTAGGAGACGGAGAAGTGCAGGAGCGGTGCACAGAAATAAAAGGCCTGCCTGTCTGCGCCAGATGAAGGGCATGCACCCTCGTTGTCTAAATATTTTCATAGATTCTTAATTGAATTATTCTTTGAAGCATAAATATCAATCTATACAATTGCGATGCCTTGACTTTAGTGACTTTAGCACACAGTCCCAGCCATACCAACACAATTAGATGGCACAGAATTGGCATAATAATTTCTTTGTGTTTCGGTTTTCAGCCGAGTGTTTCCTGATGTTCAGTCAGGATCTAATCCTTAAAGACAAATGGTGGATTGTAACAAAGATGCCAGAACAGCAATGGTTGAACAGATATAATGGTGAAAGAGAGGAAACGACAACATGGACACCTGCTTGTTTCTCTTTTGATGTACATATTGAATGTGATGTTCTTCCCATTCCTCCTCCTCCCCCTCTCATGGTGTCCTTGCTTGTGTAAATGTCTCATTCTGAATTGTAATGTGCTCTCCAGGCAACTCTCCAGTTCTGCGTTGTCAAGCCCATCATGGCAGTCATCACCATCATCCTGCAGGCCTTTGGCAAATATCATGATGGAGATTTTAAGTGAGCGTCATCACTGTTTGCATTTCACTCTTCATGTGTCGTATACATTCATGCCATTTCCAGCAGGCGCACATGCCGTTTGTGTGCACATGGACAATGTTTTTCAACCATACATGGTTATATCACCTTGTCACAGCAAGGGTGAAGAAAATAAAGGATTTTATTTCTGGTTGTGCTGGGTACAAACTTTGCTGGTTAATGTCACCCCAGTCTCAATCGCAGCCTCTGGTTATTGTGTTGCAACTAAAGAAATTATGTTTTTATAGTCTTCTCCAGGCGTTCTGAAATGAAGCCCCTAAAGTGTTATTGTATGTTACCCTTTATGTTATAAAGAGAGACGTATCGTTTCATTTTGCACTTTGACTTGACGTCAAAGGCTGGGGATGAATTGCAGACTGAAATTTTTAATTCCGGCGCGTTTCAGTTCTCCAGATGAGTCAAAAAGGGTCTCAACAGAATATGGAGCGGGTTATGTACTCCGTAATATTGTCTGTATGTGTGTAATCAAAAGCCATAAAATCTGCAGCCCCATAAACTGCCTGAGTTCTTTTCACAAGCTTCTCTGCGTCGGAGTTCAGTATCTGAAGATTCAGCTGTGACAACACTTGTCTCTGAACTACTCAAGCAAAGCACAGGCTTTAACAGCAGCTTGAGATAGAAGAACGGAATCTGCTTTATTCCGTCGACCTCTTGATAGGCATGATTACATTCTTCCTGCTTATTCCTCTACACTTCAACAGTAAAAGTAGGAAGCAGAAGGAAAAGGCTTTTGTTTTTTTTTACAGCTTTTTTAAGCCTTTTTGAATGCATCTTTTTTATGATTCTCATATTGTTTACTTAAATACTTTCATCCGACCACGCACTCTGTTCTGCCTGGGAGTAATTAGTGTAGTCACAGCTGAATCCTCAGAGATACTCTCCATAATGCAAAGAGGGAAAGAAAGGCAGGCTGACAATAACATATAGGCAAATGTGTGTTCATCAGACACCTTCCAAGCCGGGTAGCATGTATACAAAGAGCTTTTATTACTGCTCGTTCATGGGAGAACAAAAAGGCTGCATTTCAGTGGGATAATACTGCAAATGTGATGCTAAATATGAGTTGCAGTCGCAACATGAATAAATTGACACTGTGAAAGGGAAGTTACCGTACTCGTCTTGTCATATGATCACAGATGGGTAAATGTCACACATTTTAAAATGTCTGCACTTGTGAAGATGCTGATTCATCTGCTCTCTGCTGATCTCATCTTCTGTTGCAGTGTGAATGGAGGATACCTGTATATCACAATTATCTACAACCTCTCAGTCAGTCTGGCCCTCTACGCACTCTTCCTCTTCTTCTTCGCCACGAGCGACCTGCTCAGGCCGTACGAGCCGGTGCTGAAGTTCCTCACAATTAAATCAGTCATCTTCTTATCTTTCTGGCAAGGTAGGGTCACCTTACGCCTCTACTGTTGTTGATGGTGATGGTCTTCAGTTTTCCCCTCAGGGGTTAATAATGTAGTTCTGATTCTGATGTTTTCTGCTTTGTAGGAATGGTGCTCGCCATCTTGGAACGCTGTGACGTCATCCCCAACGCGCTCTTCATCGATGGAGAAAGGGTGGGTGCTGGGACCGTGGCTGCAGGCTGGCAGAACTTCATCATCTGCATCGAAATGTTCTTCGCCGCCATTGCCTTGCGATACGCCTTCACCTGCACCGTCTACCAGGAGAAAAAAAACGAAGTGCCAGGTGAGAGCATCCAATGTCCACTCCATTATTCATTTCCTCCACTGATGTTTCAGCAGGTCTTTAGTTAAAGGACGGGTTAACCTCGATCCAGGACGACGGCAGTGAAATAGGTTGAGACCATAAAACATTTTTAATGAAGTACAAAAAAAGGCGAATCTACCAAACTGTGTGCATAATTATTTTAAATATGAATCTAATGACTTCCACCACTCTACTTGAGTTTTACCTTGTAATTAATATACTCACTAACCACTTTATTAGGTACATCTGCTTAAAGCAGCTCAATGCATTTTGGCATGTGGACATGTTTACATCATGTTGTAATTTAGTACAGTGTAGTTTGTTAGGAATGTTTCTATATAGTATTTAAAGTATGCTATAATGGGAAACCATGGCTGCTCTCTGCTAAATGTAAGGGAATGCCGATTGTTCGGATTTTAAAGCCCACCTTATTTTATTGGTTGCAGTAAACATTTTCAGGGTAACGGCGAGATTCACCAATTATAGAGATATTGCTATTACCTTTTGAGGATTGTGGATAGCGTAGTATTTTTCATTGACATAGGAAATATTACTGTTCTCTGAAAAGACAGTTGCACCTGAGTACATTAAATAGTTACGAAAAAGATTCGATTGATAATATATATATTTCTAAAGCTTTTTTAAGCTCCTCTATTCTAACTGAAACATGAGTATCTGCATATGTGTGAGTTTCTTCCTCACCAGCTCTGCTGTTTCGAGCTGCCTCTCATTCAGCAGGTGTCGTCTTCAGCCTGAGGGTATACATAGTTACTCATGGCTCGCAGGACAGATGCCATTAAAGAAAGGCAGCGGAAGATGAAGAGGAATTCGAAGTACATTACAGTAACTAGCAGAGAGCGTGGGGCGCCCCCTTTGACGTCAGCTCTGTGTGCGAGTAGAAGACAAATGGAAGCCGAAGGAAAAGCCCTCTGCAGTGATATCAATCATTTTCCTGTTTCCCCCCCACCCCTATAAGAAAACCATCCATCCCACTGAGCTGCTTAATATGCAGAACTACTGGAAGTCATGTGGAGACTGGAGCATTTCTCCATCAGTTTGATGTTAACATTTATTTATATTTTTATAAATCGAGATGAAAATCGAAGAGGGCATGCAATAAAATGTATATTTTTCATCCTCGGTCATGCTGACATGGACATTTTATTGTCCATTTTAAGTGGAATAATAACTCAGGCTGCTGCAATTAATTGATTACTTAATTCATTTCAAACTATTTTGATAATTCATTAATCAGTGGGTTTTTTTTAACGTCTTCTGATATTTTCTGGGTTGTTTTTTTTTTTTTGCTCCATTTAACAAAATAATCATTAAATTTGGTTTGTGGAAAAAATAAAGACATCATTTTTAGGTTTGGGAACCACCAATGTACATTTATCAGCATTTTCTGGACCAAGCAACTAATCCATTGAGAAAAGGAATGATTATGAAAATGGAAGAATAGTTTCAAATCTGATAACATTTTCTCCACAGCGTTGGACAACTCATTGTGACATTTGTCCTTTTGCTTTAACAAAAGTATTTTGGGTCTAGAATTAGTTCTGCTGCTGCCGCTGCTGCTGCACCTGGAGGTGTTGATGTACATGATTCCAGAGGTTGCAGCACCTCTGTTTTACTGTTCCTCCACTTCAGCCTTGTAAACCAGGAAAGCAGCCTGTAGGGAGAAACTCAGCAGACCATGCCTAACTGCTTTGTGCCCCCACTCCACCTTTCCCTTCTCACCACCTCCACCACATCCAACTCAATCCAGACAGCACTGCCAGTGACCCTGAAACAGAAGGGCTGTGGATGTCTGCCAGCTCTCCTCTTCACTTTAGACACCATTTTTAGTTCTGGGGCAAATTCAACCTGGCTCACAGTTGGGTGCTGTGGAAGCATCAGTGGAGACAATAGCTGTGACTGAGTTCACTTCAGTCCATTTAATGACCACAGTCTGTGAGAAGGCTGTAATGAAAGAAAGAACTCCTTTAGTGATGTTTTCAGTATTATTGTTTCAGTGCTTGGCATTTGGATTATTTTACAGCAGCATTACCAAACTCTATGTGTTTTAAAGACCGCAAACCATTAGGGCTGCAACTCACTATTATTTTCATAATCAATAATTTAGTCGATTATTCTCTTGATTAATTCTTTTGTCCATGAAATGTCAAAATGCCGATCGGTGTTTCTCAAAACTCAGAATGATGACGTTCTCGAAACGTCTTGTTTTATCAACAAACAAAAAATCATTCACCTTTTATTGATTTCTTTGTTAAATGGAGCAAGAAAAACACCAGAAAAAAATCACATTTAAGAACTTGTTTTAAGTATTTAAAAAATAAACTCTCAAATTGATTACTCAATTTGACATAAGTAGTTGATGAACGATCATCAATAATCGATTGCGTCCCTTATCCCCAGGATCTTTTCAAGAAGTTATATTAACTATATGATGCAATTATGAAACGGCATTATTTTTAACACATCTCTCCGATTGCCTAGATGTGTCTTCATTACAAGTATTAAGCTGCAACATTTCTTCATCATCCAACCACTTTTAAAACGCCTTGTCGTTTTTTTTTTTTCCCCCGTGCCGTTTCTGCAGACAACATCCCCCCGATGCAGAGCATCTCCAGTGGCCTGAAGGAGACCATAAACCCTGGCGACATGGTGCAGGACGCCATCCACAACTTCTCCCCCGCCTACCAGCAGTACACCCAGCAGTCCACGCAGGAGGTGGTCCCACCCAGCGCCAATGGGAAGGTGGTCACGGGCAACATGCCCTCCCGCAAGTCTGATAAAGTCATGCTGATTACCTCTGATGATGAATTCTAGGCATTTCTCCAGCACGCTCCAGGTGTTTGTGTCCCTGCCACCCCCCTATCTCTGACCCCCTGGTGGAAACAGCTGTATCGTACACTACACAGAGCTGGATGGAATCCAGATTATTTCATTTTCCCAGTATTTATTTTAAAAAAAAAATGGACTTCTTAATTCTCATATCGTGTTGCGGGGAATGATTTAAGCATCAAGAGGAGCATAAAATTGATAAGACGTTTTTTAAGAATAATCTCAATGAACTAATTTGCCTGCATGTTGGCAGCAGCAGAAGGAAAACGGTGTCACCTAAAGTTTAACGGTAAAGTCTGGAGTGGTGCTTCTCCTTAAGTCAAGCTGCACACGGCGTCGAGCTGTGCCTGTGATCTCGCTTCTGTCTGTGTGATTACATCAGCGCTGGCCTCTGGCCGCATCGAGCACGTTCCTTTCTGATGCGTGTCGGTTTGAAAGAGGAGATGATTAACGCCATACGCGACTCCAGGTGAAGGAAGCGGAGGGAAGCCAGCGACGGCTGGGATTGACACTTCAGAGGCGGTCTCATCCACATGTTTCAAGTATTTGCTGAGAATTCCTCTGCATGATTTCCTGACGAATGGGGAAGGGGGAAAATAGTCTCCTCAAAGATGCGTTTGGATAAAACTGTCTCCTACATTGAGGGCATCGTGTTATTCTCATTAATTTTTCCCAGCATGCTAAAGAGCACAATTCAGTGCAACTAGACCAAACAGCCATTTACTAGAACTTCTTAATTAGTCTTTTGCAGCTTGTAATGTACACTCTTAACAAATTAGGCTTTTTTTTTTGGTTTTCAATGTGCTCACAAGGTTATTCCTGACATCATTTAAATTCTCACTGGGATTATGAAACGTGTTCAGAATTGAATGGTTGTAATCGTGGTGTTTTATGTTTGCTTTTAACAAAAACAAGTCTTTCTTAATATTATGAATTTAATTTTATTTAAAGTGTGTGCACTTCAGGCATAGTCGGACCAAACCAAATTATGTGTGGAGCAGAGTATAATTACAAACGGTAACTTTTTTTATTCACTGTTTGTCACATGGGAGATACACATATCCTGTAGCTTTCTTACCGGTAGGTAGTTTTATATGGAAAGTTATAGTTTATTGAATTTTGAAACTCTCTTGTGCCAATGCTAGCTGTCTTTCAGGGAAAGCCTAAATTAATTTACAGTTAAATATGTGTAATTGTTAGTTTGTCAAATAAAATGATGTGTTTTTTTGCCTCTGTAACTCGCGTTGAATTGAGTACTGGTGCGGGTTTAGATGAGGGGGGGGGGGGCTTTATTTTGAAGTACACAAGACACAGCAGAATAATTTACCATATTTTAAATCAGAGCAGAAACAAATACAGATTTTTTTTTTTATTTGTACATGAGGGTAGTTCATCAAGGAAAAACATGTAAATAAATGAATGTAAAATAAAAAATAATTTAGGTGTTTTTTTTTTTTTCGCTTTAATTACACAAATCAAGGAAATAAATATAAAAAATATATATGAGCAGAATAATGACAAGCTGAAGGGTACATACTCGTGGATGTGCTGCCTTATTACTGTCCTTCCTTACAGTCACTCATTAGACGCCTCATTACAGTTGCCATGAGGATACAACACAGAAATCTGTTTATCTCTCAAGTACAAACTTAACATAGAAACTGCTTCTTTTGAACCAACATTCAATGAATTTTGTCCGTTATTTCACCCACAACCATACACAAGCTCCACCCCTGCGACCATGGGAGCTTTTTCTAAGTGTAAATGCACAGACGGTCTCATTAATCTACAATACTAAATCTGACATGGCTAAAGTGAAACACTGCAGCTTGTAGAGCCGGCAGAGCTCGTGTCTGAAAGCTTATCTACTACATCAAGAAATTTTAAGTCCATCATCTTGAACACTTAAGTGAAAACCTCGTTTGTGTACATATAATTGCATTGTTGTCTTTTTTTTTTTTTTTTTTTACAAAACAAAAAGGAAAAAATAACAGTTGATATCTTAAACAGCTCCTGGGTTCAACAAGCTTCACTCTCTCTTCACGGAGGAAAGAAGGCTGTTCAGACCAGTTTTAGTAAACATCCACAGAAGGTAATGTTTATGCCTCCTTTCACCCATAAAATATTCATATCTGCATAATGCTTCCTAAATTGGTTTGGAAAAAAAGTTTTTGCAGCTTTACTTTTTATTTAAGTGAAAAAGAACACTGTCTGAAAACTTTAATTCCTTTGTCTGGCAGAGTATTAGCTTGTGGTGAGATTTAATTTAATAACAACACATGTTTTAACGGACCTCCTACTCGGTCGCACAAGAACAAAGTACTTTATTCACCTGCGGGGAGGTTTGTCTTTTTAGTGTATTGTTTTCAAGGTGTGTAGCTATAAAGCGTTCACCTGTGATCCAAATACAGTCGTTACAGTCTGCTCCAGGTCGTTGTACTGTTCTCAGAAAAAGCTGGGAGCAGTTTTGTCTTGTAAGATAACACAAAAATGACTTATGTAAACATGTTCCTCCAACTCATGTGACTTTTAAACTTTTACAGGTCAAGGTGGACGGTCTTTAGCAGCTCCGAACTTCCTTTCAGGTAAGCGATTAGCGATTATATAAGCATTACCGTCACCATCATCATCATCATCATCGTCATACTTTTGAAATTGTCAGCTAAATCAAGTGTCATCGTCTTAACAACAACACACCAACCCTACATTAGAGTCCTCAGTAGTGGTGGACTCTTAATCTACATTAGGCAGTGTTTATTGTGCTGTTCTTTTGAGTTACCCAAAAAAAAAATGTTTTATCTGTGCTGTACAAGTGTAGTTTTGGCATACATTTCCATCTACGTGATCCTTAAACGCTGTAAAATGCTCTTTTGCATAGAAAGTTTGACTTGCAACCTCTAACTTCACTACATTTGATCTGCATTATCTGTTGTTTAACTATTGTTTATAAAATATGACAGATGCACAACAGTCAGATTGTAATCCCTGTTTTTAACCGGGTATTTGACTTTGAAAACCATTTGTGGATTCACGATTGTAAATGTGCTGAGAAGAACTATTCACAAGGGGTGTGTGTATATATATATATATGTATATATATACATATATATATATATATATATGTGTGTATATATATATACATACATATATGTATGTATATATATATTTTTACAAGAAAAATTTGAAGCTATGACATTTTCAGAAAAAAAGGGTCAGCATCAACATAATTAGACTTCAAAGAGGATTACATAATCACACCACTCCCGGGATAGTAAAAGACATAAATATAGAAAAATATGTAATATATATATTTATATATAATATACTGTATATGCATATAAAACTAGGTATCAGAAAGAGGACACAGGTTGTATCTACATAGAAAACATACAAAATGAGAAGTAAGAACACAGCAATGCCCCTGCCTAAAAATCACAGCAGGTCGTACAGCAGCAAAGTTCCCCACACTGTTCTTTGCAGCTATGGAACAAAGGGGAAGAACAGTCATGTCCTCTTAGCCAAGAGAAAATCCTGACATGAACAATCTCTATTCACTTCACTCCAAATTAAGGAATGGATCCTCGGTAAGAACGGCTTGATTTTTCAAGTGAATCTCATATTTAAATATCTCAAAAAAGTACAACAGGAGGAAGTGTGTTTGTCGACAAAGACGCCGCTGTTTGTTTGTTTGTTTGTGTTTTTTGTGGAGATGGGCGTCAGGAGTTCTCTTGCAAAAGAGTGTGTCAAAAGCAAAGTGAATGGCTACTGTTTCAGACTTAACCAACACCGGCAGCAGCAGCAGAGCGTCACGTGACCCAGCAGTAGGAATGATTTCTATGTGGACGGAGTTCTTCACATAAAACAAAGTGGGAGGCAGTGGGAGATTTGTCGTTGTCTGTAATATACAGGAAGTCGGCTGAATTGCATTTCACTTGTAAAGGACCGCTCTCGTTACACTATATCCAATATGGATTACCTATCAAAGAGTGGCATTTTTAAAAAGACACAGGCAAAACATCACCCAGTAAGTGCTGTTGCAGAAACATCCCAAGTTACACCGGGTCACACCATCTTTAATCGTTGTGCAACTAAAGCCTCGGTATCTTCTGAAATGCAAGAGTAGCTTCTGTTTGCCATCTAAATTTCTAGGGATCAGTTTCCCCGCAAATTGTTTTCTTTTTATACTGCATGCTAACAGTTTCCTCATAAGTGCTAAAACAAGGAGCGATGCTGGGCGACATCGAAACCAAAGAAGTCTGATCCTTAAATCAACCATTCTGTTTTACATTTTAGTCCTCCCAAGTCTGCCATCAGTTAAATCTGTTGAAATCAAAAGATAATTCAACTCATGCACTTCATATAAGCAGAAAAGGTGAATTATTTCTCAGGAGAAAGTGGCTGCAGAGAGAAACCATGCAGCACCTCGCCAATTTTTTAACACGGGTCAATGTGAAAATCACTTCTCAGCCTCGCTGACAAATTCAACGTCTTCAACAAAACATCAGCTCGAGTCGAGAGTTTTGTGGATGAGTATTGTGACAGCGGATTGAAATGAATGAGATTTGCTGCAGAAAACACAGCCTGCAGGTGTGAAAACTGTTTTCTCTTTTCTTCTTCCATATTTGGGCAGTTGCCAGAAGATTGGCACAAAGGCACAAAACAGCCTCACTCAATATGTGGAGTCGATACAGTCGAGCAAAGATTTGCATACGCATTCTCAAAGTTCTCAAACAAATGAAAACTTCAAAATTCCCCACCCCCCCCAAAATTTGTCACAATGTATTTTTACGGAGCACTGGCCATTAGCTCCTAAATGGTACATGCACAATTTAACACGAGTGACCACTGAGCACAACTTTGCATAATCAGGATGGAGATATGAGCGCTAATGTTCCACTGCTGCAGCTCATTGGTCAGTTATCAAGCCCACTTCTCCCAACAGAGCGTGAAGAGCCGTGAGTAGAATCTCTTTACGACAACTGTGGTCGTGAAAAGACCTGATTGTGACTGCAAAGACAGAGCGATAAAACATCTGCAGGGGCTTTGCTACAAGATTGGAGGGTGGGGGTGGGGGTGGGGGTGGGGTGAGGGTGATTGATTCAAACTTGAGTTCTTTTTCAAACACTGCAGTTGCCCCCTGGTGGCTAACTTTTACTTCCTAGGCTTCACTTTTCAAACTGGAAGGCTACGTCCATAGCCAACACATGAGATCAATAAAAGATCCTTTTATTTTTAAAGGCTTTGTTTACACTGAGGCACTTTTACCTTAAAGGAAACATTTGGAAAAGGTGTTGTTAAGCCATTTACTGTCATTTTTACAAGCTACTCAAATCTCTTATCTTCCGTCCTGATGGCAAAAACGTATTGGAGCTGTCCTTGGCCAGTGCTGCCTCATTAAAGGCATGTCAAACTCTTATTTTCTTTTTTTTCACGCCTAAGTAAAAACAAATCTCTGCTACCAGTCAGGGTCAGGTCACAGAGGCCCATTACCCTGCCGGTGCTGGGCGGCGCGGGAGGAGGGGGGATTTGCACAGTGCACAGACAGTGTGTGAATCAGACGGAAAAAAGGAGGGAGACGCAATTGTGAATTCAGAATAACATCACGTAGAGCTCGCTGCCCCCCATCCCATCCCTCAGTCTAACTACTGAGCGTCCTCTCAGTACAGGATGAGCGGGTTCGGGCAGGGTCAGAACCGGGAAGGACCAGGCAGGAGGAGAAGAGCCCAGTCCTGTCGACACTAGGACTGAGCTGAAAATGGCGTTGGGCTGGAGTTGTTGTGGTTGGCGGACTTGACGATGGTGATGACGCTGGTGGTCGCCACCTTGCCCGGCGAGAGGGGCCCGCGGGTCACAGTCCGGGCGAAGCACTGCAAGGCCTCGTACTTGGCTCGCAGGGCGTCCAGCTCCAGCCTCATGCTGGCGTTCTCCCGGGCCAGCTTGTCCACCTCATGCTGCAGGTCGATCTTCTGTCTCTCCAGCTCCTCCTTCTGGGTGACACGTTTGATGCGACAGCTGGCGGCGTAGCCCCGGTTCTTCAGCGTCCGTCGCCTCTGCTTCAGCCGCACCACGTCGTCCTTGGTCAGCCCGCGCAGGTGCTGGTTGAGCTCGCGCACCGACATGGCCACCAGCTCGTCGTCACTGAGCGCTGGGGCATTTTCCACCGTCTCCCTCTTGACCTGTAGCACGTGGAGAGTGGAAGAAACATACGAGCACATCTGCACATGAAAATGAATCATCGAGTCGATAAATGGAATGGAAACGCTCACTCGGACTCACTTTCTCACACTTACCTTTAAAGCTTTGCTTGTCTTGAAATGAGTCGTCATTCCCTGCATGCAGACAACTGGCCAGGATCTCACAGAAGACACTGAAAAGTCCAAGAGGAAGAAACTGTGACTAAGTTGAAATGAAGAGAGTCCTGCACACGATTTAGAGACACTTTCACTTCATTTAAATATAACTATTTTATTTTATCATAAAATGTCATGAGTCGTTATGGATTAAATGATTCCAAGTTCACGAAATTAGAATTTCATTTAAAAATAAAACCTTTAAAATTAATTATGAATATGAGAAGGCAAAAATGTATCAAAGCAATACATATTCCATATAATATAAAGTGATATATAGCACTCACAAAAGCTGCTCAAATGTTTATTACCATTCACACTGACTTAGGGCTGAGCAATAATTTAATTTCTTCAAATTTTCTTCAAAGTAACATGAACTGATTCAGTATATTCCCCCACAAAAAAACCTCAAGGCACATTTCTGTCCATTAAAAAAATGTAAAACCAAAAATCCTTTACAAGTTTATCAACTTTAACAATCATTCTTTAACTTTTCTCACATCACAGACATTTTCTATGCTCTTTTACTTGTAATGGAATAATTTTCAATCACTGTATTAATACTTTTCTTCAGCGTCACATCTAAATACTTCGCCCGCCCGTACATATCACATGTATACTGCAGATACCCGATAGAAAAAAAGTGAAAAGTGGCATCTGTTTTGTCACTCACGCGAAACACAACGACAACACAACACTGCCATGTCATGAGTCAACATAGTGTTTGCATGGTAGTTCTGCACGTGCCACTAGAGGGCAGCACAACACTATGAAACAACACAACAGGAGGAGAGTGCCTTTATTTACTTGTAAGAGAAGGCCTTGACAATGTAGTTCACTAGACCACGCAAGATTACAAACTGGCAGAACCGCGTCTCTCCCTCGCTCCACACCACTTTGCATTTCAAGCCCTTTGACCGTGTGCAATTTTGTTTTTGCCAGTGCAGTTTTTAGAAAAGCCTCTCTGTGCTCATTACAGTGAGGCACATGCTTTCCAGACTGCCGCCATGGCCAAAAAAAGCGAGAGCGCTGAGCTGCGATCCTGTGAGAGGCACACATCCCCCCAAGGCTCCATTTCAGGACCTACCGACCAGCATGACTACGAGTGCACTGTTCCATGCTCAACTGCTGCCATGGAAACACCCTTCGAATGGGCGTGGGAGTGTGAGTCACATGGTCAGCAAAAAGGATAAACAAGTCTCATTCACAACCACGACATGGCCCATACATAGCGCGAATAAGAGGCGATAAGTGGAAGAGCACCTTGTGTGTCCGTGATCTTTTTGTCTCATTATCCTGTTGCTTTTTCATGAAGTCCCCGTGTCTGCAGGGACACCACAACACCACTCCACCTCCTCATCAGAGACATTAAAACTAAAGCATCACATCATCATAACAGTTACAGTTATGCCGAACTATACAGGGCCGTATGTGCATGTGGAAAAATTCCTGGAGATAGAGTGTCACGCAGGAATACTTTCCTTTTTAGTCACTGATGTATTTTCTGCTGCTAGACAATGTCGTCTATCGATTCACGGCTGTGTCTCGCTGGTTGTATCCACTTACAGTGGGCTTTCCTGAGCTGCTCCATGCCCTTATTTAACTCGGTTGGATATATTTAGCCCTCGGTGCTGACACAAGTTTCTGCCAACTAAACAATTTAAGTGAGCATGTGATAAGTGATATGTCAGTAAGAGGGCAAATATTCTCTGCAGCGCTATTAGCCGCAGCTTTCATGGAGGAAAAGCACCCTGGGTGTGGCTGCTCCTTTTGGGATATTCATCATGTTATTATTACATTCGAGGACTTTGCAGATTATCAATGAAAGCAAGCTGACATCGTTAAGTTAAAAGTGTAGTCTGTGACTTTTTTTTTACAAATGTCTGTTTATCCACGTGTTTCTCAGTCTAGCAGTGTTTAGATATTGTGTCGCCCAGCAACATTCCTGTGCTGCACACAGGAAGTGATTTGGAAGTGATTTGACGTAAAAAAAAAAAAAAAGAGTGACATCACCTTCACAACGTCGGAAGTCACAAAGAAACAATAAGCAGCAGCGTAGCAACATGTCCACGGAAATTTTTTTACAGTGCTATGTGAACAACAACAGTAAAAGAAGCAAAGAGTTTTTACTATTTTTTGTAAGATTGCTCTGACTTTCCAATTAGGAAATCTGACCAGACTCAGTTGAAAGTTCCGACTAGAAACTCGTACATTTTGACTTCTGACTATAGCTGGAATGCACAATGAAGCGTTTAGCAGTTTGAAGAGAGTCTTCTGGTAGTATTGCTTGACACAGCCCATTTTCAGATGAAGGACACAACATTACACATTATGTTGCATCATTTCTGTTCACAAAGACCAAACAGAGGCACAATAACATCAACAACAAAAACCACCGGCAGTTACGCACTGCAGCTTTAAAAACAACTCTGTTCCTGTTTGTCTTTGATGGGACTGCGCTGTAGTCATTCTCCACACATAATAATGGCTCGAGTTCTGTCTGCAGAATGTGCTGTGGTGTTTTTCCTCCAAGCCGACGGACCTCAAAGACTTCTAACTTAGGAGAATAAACAGATGTGAAATGCATAAAACAACCAAACAGCTAAACCCAGAGCCAAATAAACTCCTGTTTGAGGATTTGAAGAACATCTGTTGCTCTCTCTCTGTCACTCCCTGGTGTCTTTTTCTGGAGTCATGTTGCAAAAACAAAACGCAGCAAAGAATTGCATCATTTGAATGTCTAATAAGGATGAAGATCTACAAATAAAACATTCCTCGACAGCCATTTGGCCACAACAGTCTTCAAAAGTGGTATTGCGTCAGAGGGGGTCCCTGGGTATATTCCTTTGCAGAGATCATGGAAAAGCGGTGTGGGGCCTCCCTCTCTCCTTCATACAAGAGGCCTTCAGCATGAACTGAGAGGCCAGGTTGATTTGCTAAAATTCTTGAGGCATGTGCTTATGTTTTTGCAACTCACACATGGACAAGGTTTTCCTCATCAAGAGGCCAAACGATTCCTCGGGAGGAAACACAGTAAACTTATTACACGGCCAAATCCATACTTTAAGGATTTTTGCCACGCAGACGAGACAAACGCGTTTCACAACAACTCGTGGCTTCTCATCCTAGCACATAATGGAGCTCACATTGACTTTTTTCTCTTTCTTTTTTTTTTTTTTGTCCGTGGCAGTGAGGGAAAAGGAGTCTGCGAAAACACGTCAAAGAGAGAAAGGCCACAGATGTCGGGCACGGAGAACAAAACCGCATTCCTGAGTGAACACACATGCACAAGAGAGAGCAAATCTTCAGCGGAGAAGGAACATGCAGCCTGAATGTGTCCTGTGATGCACTCAGCCGTGGGGGTGGAGTTCAGACGATCCCACTTGTAAAACAACGGCAGCAAAATTCACAAAATGTCTGGAATTCAGAGGAGTCTCGCACATCTTTCGCTTGTCCAAACAAATCAAAGGGAGCCTGTGTGCACATGTGAGAACGTCAGGAGTCAAACACCTTTTCTTTCATGAGGGGGTTTTTAATTTTTGTCCTCTTGGTGTTCCTCTGCTGCCTAATGACAAATAATAAATCACAATTGTGTCCATTATTATTTAACCTGTTGATTCATTTGCCAATTGATTCATTAATTGGTCCATAAAAAGTCAGAAAAAGGTGGAAAGACTCCCAAAACCCAAACTAACTATAACCTTAAAGGTGCATTATGTAATAAATCTAAAGCAACTGGCCATAAAATCCTCCTAATATGTCACAGAGACTCAGGAATAATGTTCATATAACAAACTGAACTCATCAACAACAACAGTACAGACAAAATATTTGGATTTAAAAAAATATTTTGCAGACTGCAAATCATGTTCATGTTTTGAAATCATGTTTTGGCATGTGGCGCCACCTACAGCCATCTACCAATCATTGCAGTCAGTAGAGTCTCAGCTGCCAGTTATGTCTGAGCTACAATGGCGGAGAAAACAAAACCTAAAAGACCTCGGTGTTTTGAATTTGAGTGTAGTAACCGTTTTTGGCCACATTCTTACATATGGCGCCTTTAAATAATATTCTCCTGTCTAAACTTAAGATATCAGGACTATTGATATTTAAGAAATATAATAATCTAAACAAACACACAGTCTGTGATTCATTTAATAGATTGATTAATTGTTGCAGCCCTCATCAAAAACAATGGAAGTTGAAGCCAAGGGGGAAACAAAGTAAATCACAATTATGTTCATTATTATTTAACCTGTTGGTTAGTTTGTTTATAAAAAGTAAAAAAAAAAAAACAGTGGAAAAACTCCCAAAACTCAAAATAACTGTATTATTAATTGTCTTGTTTTGTCTACAAACTAAAGACATCAGTAATGATTTTATATAAGGAACTTTTTTCTCACTAAAGGAGAAAAAAAAAACACAGTATGTCATTCATTTAATAGATGATGCTAATTGATTAATTGTTGCAGCCCTCATCAAAAACAATGGAAGTTGAAGCCGAGTGGGAAACATGAAAGAAATGTCTGAAATAACTGTCAACCGCAAACAGTTTGCACGCATTTCATGGTTATGCCTCATTGTTACGCATCGTATTTGATGTGGCGAGCATGGATGTGTTTTATGGTGAAACCTGCCACTTTGTTCTCTGTGCGCATTCGTTTCTTTGGAGGATGAACGGATCCCGGGCCGTCAACACTGGGGGGGGGGGGACAAGAAAAAGGCCAGTTTCAACATCTGCACAAACCGACAATGATCTAAAAACAGCTGTGAAAGAACAAGTGCGTGACACTCTGTTCTGTATATACCAACTCTGCGTAAACATGTGTACCTTTTTGTTCACTGATGCCAAGTGTTTATATATATATTTAAAGTCAAGCATATGGTCAAGTTCAAGGCTGCCCCTCAGGTATCTGTGGGGCCCATGTCTTCTGCTAAAACAAACACAACATCAAAGACCGATGTGCTCATGCTCGGCTGATAAATGCAGAGTTGGCTTGTGTGGCCTCCTTGTTTTTCTCCCCCCGTTTTTTTTTCGTTTCATGTTACGACTCGGTTGGGGAGAAAGCAGACTTGTTGCTGCCCTTGACAGTCTGGTACATTCCTGTGAGAGGAGCTCTTGCTTTTCTTGCATATTTTTGTTCTCAGGGAAGTGGAAGAGACTCAGCCACAGACTGGGCTGCACGCGGCACTCTGCTCTTTCTCCAGCGCAGCACATTTGGTGGGATATTATGTGAAGGAAATGGAGAGCATAGCTGAGCCGTGAGTCATGCTGTTTACTGGTAAAAGCGACGACCAGCGGCAGGGAATCACACCCTCTCGATCTGACGTTTCCTGGAAACTCCCGTTGTTTCATTTGGGAGGAAGGAAAAGTACAGAGAACCTTGGAAATGGCTGGAATGACCACCGGAAAGGGAGGAGAACTCTCCCAATATATGAGCAATGATATTCTCCCCATCAGGGATGCAAGGATTCAAAGAAATGTCAAGAATGCAAAAGTAACACAAGCGCATACCTGTCCAGGATTTCAATACCTGGGAATACAGTAACACAGAATACCAGGGAATCTCATTATTCACTTTTCAACCAAACTTTTATGGTTGAAAATACAGACAATAACAAAAATAATATAGTATTCCCATTTAAAAAGATCTAAATGAGGCACGGGCTCAGAGAAAGTGACAGCACAACATTTATTTCCAGCGTAATGACGCTGTGACGTGTTTGTTTGTGTTGCTGCCAACGTGTAGTTTGAGTCATGATGGAATCGGCGAGTTACCAGGGAAAAACATCAGCGGTTGAATCAGCAAATCCACCTCGGCGAGCGTCAACAAGGAAATCGACACATTCCTGCTAAATAAACGCGTTGCAAGTGAACACGACTCCTCTTGCCACGTACACCTCAGACGCAGGCACGCGGGAGGTGAAATCGAGCACTTATTCTGACAGAAAGGCAGGGAAAGACGGGGCGCAGATCACAGTGGGTGGCAGAGTGAGGAGTCTGCACACACAGGGGTGTTTCAAGTCATTCTGTGGGGCCCCATGAAAAAGGGAGCTGGGGGCCATTTACTGACTTAAAAGATGGACTTTTTTTTCTGCTGTGACAAAGTGACAGCCTTTCCTTGTCCTTTTGCCTATGCTCTCTGTTTTACTTCCTAAAGCAGAATTGCACCTTTAAACATCTGAGACCTGATCATCCATATGATCATTTTAATGTTTGATGGACCCCAAAACATTTTCACTTTATCCTCTGGTGAAAGGTTTCATCTGTTTCCATGGTAACCCTCCTCCCACTGTGCTTACTTGATTATCTGGATCTGTTTATCCCCTTGTCATCTTTATTTGCATCGATATTTGTGCTACTTTTGCATGGATTTAATTAAATCATGAGAGAATGTTTAACTATGATTGTTTAATATTATTTATCTTTAACAATTAACATTTTGTTGAATCTGTTTTTGGTAGATGTAGGCTGTCGGCATGTATGTTTTAGTGCAGTCACCGCGTAGCCAAATGCATCTGTCCAATATACGTCACTTCAAATATGTGGAATATAAATTAGGCTTTAGAGGTTCATATTGCTGCAGTCTCCACAGAGTCAATCACTGACTTTATGGGAGAGGGGGTTCTCACAAAAGTGTCACTGCTGTGAACTAATGTAATCAGTCAATGTCAGGGGAGGGGGATTGAAGTAAAATTCAAAAAACTTGTGTTTTAAAACCTCAGGACTGGCAATTTGGCCAGTGCCATGTTGAGGTTTCACGGACTTCATCTGCACCAGACCACACTGGGGTCCACTCATAGATGCTTTTTTCCCTCTCAACTAGAACATCCATCCCATTTCTACTGCTTTATTCTCCACCGTGTGCCAATCTTAGCTGACATATGGTGATAGGTCACACTGTGGACAGTTTGCCAGTCCATCCATACAGAGACAAACCCACTCTCTCACCTACAGTCAATTCAGAGTGTCCAATTCACCTAATCCCCATATTGCATGTTTTTGGACTGTGGGAGGAAACCGGAGAACACGGAGAAAACCCACACACACACGGGGGAGAACATGCAAGAAAGGCCCTTGTTCCAACCGGGGCTGGAACCTTCTTGCTGCTAACCACCGCTAACTGTGTGGCTAAATTAGAACATAATCTACTAAATTGACATTGTGCTCGATTGACAAAGAGCTGCGATTGAGACCATTAACTCTTCATGAAAATGTTAATTGACTTTGAATTAATGGTCACATAGAGTGGTCTTGTTGCACATATATGTTAGTTATGGAGGTCTACTTACATACATTAACTTGTTTTTATGGCCAAAAACCTCCTAGTTGCTGTAAACGAGTGGATAGAAATCCTCTTTTCTGACGCTCTCCTGAGCCACGATATTTCAGACATAAATCTCACCCCCAGAAGACAGAGTGTGTTGTGATTGGCCAGTACCCGGAAGTGGGTTAGGGTTCAGCACACCCGCTCTCAGAAGCGCAGCTCCCCCTTCTGGAACAGTGGATGCACTGCTACTCATTATCAAAACATTGTTTTAACAGTGTTTAAAAATAGCTTCTTCACGACTCCCCGCCACAGTCCCTTTATGACTTTGACCCGGAGTCAGACCCAGAGTCAGAAGACACTGTCGCTCGTGAAACACCTCCACAACGGACGTTCTTCTTCTTCTGCGATTCAATGTACGCAACTGGATGTGCCCGGACTAGTGCCCGGAGCAGGACGATCTGCTGCTGCGGAGAACCGGTGTTTACGTAACCGGACCGGGTTTTTTCGGAGATCTCGCTGAGCCCGAGATTACAATAAAACACAGCGTTCTCAGCAGTGGCTGAACTGTTTGTTTTGAACCTTCCGGGCTTCTTAAACAAGGTAATGACGCAGATACACACTAAAAAAAACAGCGTTAATTGGAACTTCCGGTCTAGGTCCGCTTCAAATGGAAAAATTTCCCATCGTCTTCTATTCAAACAGACCAATTTTGCCAGTGGAGTCGCCCCCTGGTGGCTATTCAATCAGTTCTGACTGGAAACCCAAGCAGCTGCTCTTCGCACATGCGTAGAACAAATGAGGTTTGCAACAGACGTTCTTCAATAAACAGAAATGTCTTCATAAACAGTCTATGGTTCTGCCTGACGCCACCTACTGTCACTTTGGATAAAAACAACACGCGTCCATCTGTTACTGTGTGCGTAACACTCGGCTGTGTATGAAATCGCCAGCTTTCATAGTCAGTCATCAACATCAACACTGTGCATAATTTCTTCCAGTCAGGAGGAGTAAAAACGCACCACAGAGGAACGCGTTTCCCTGTGAGTCATCATCACATCAACTATAACCACAGCTATTGCACTTTCACAATACTCCACCACAAACACGTAGTTCATTCTGTGTCGCTTTCATTAATCACCACTGGGCTGGTTGACCGGTGAAATATAAAAACTGGACCCCATCAAACCATATCCGATCTGTGTCTCCTCGGGGGAATTTCTCCCCATGTGCCTTGTCACTGTCTCCCACACACACTCACACATACACACACTGTGGTGGTAAAATGAGTCAGCCAGTCTTCTAACTTCCCCATCCCGAAGTAGACATCATCACTTTGGAGATGCGACCACATGTTAACCTCATGACAGAGGAGTGCACCCGCTCTCCCACCGCCTCTCAGACACTGTGCACCAGAAACAAACAGTGAATCAGGGAAATGATAAAAAAAAAAAAAAATCTTCTCCATCACAAATCTGTGGCCACCAAAGTGGAACAAGTTGCTCACAGACAAATATTTTCCACGTATTAATCACAACGCTATTAAAAAAAAAAAAAGGTCACATTTCATCCACAGGGAGCGAGGGACAAACTAAAATATGGACTTTTTTTTTAATTGTAATAATCAAAAATAAAGAAGTAATTGTTCTCCCAGGATTCAGCTTCCTTATCTTTAGCCCAGTCATTAAGATGGATGTGGCCCAGAAACACAGCTAAAGATAAGATTGAGGCTTTTCTTTCTCTCTCTGCAGAATGATTGACTGTTTGTGGAAATATGCAGCACTCCTGCTGTTGCTTGTTTCTCCTGTTGTAGGCCAATCAGCCCTGGTGGTCTGACTTCACGTCGTGCCCTTTGTCCCACATGTCTAAAATGCAGACCACGTGTTGTTTCCAATGTCAAAAGTAAGTAGGCTGGTATTTCTCTGTCTTTGTTTCTTCCTCTCTGTACCCAAATCCCGCCTTTGCAGTGAACATCAGCACGAGGGGTGGGGGGGGGGGGGGTTAATATGATTTGTGTGAATTGAATAAATTTCACTTCTCTTTTCACCTTAAAACCTCATCAGGTGACAGAAAGTAAAAGAAAAACAAACTTTAAAACGCATTTTGTAAGCAAAAAAAACCAACAACAATAACAATTGTAATAAACGTGCTATTGAGACGTTTTGCAACATCTGTGATGACGTTACTTTCAAATTATCGACACCTTTTAATTTGCCTGTAACATTTTTCTTTTGTTTGTTTTTAAACAAATGAATACGTTCGTGATGCGTTCAAATGCTCAGTTTTGGAAAATATATAGTTGAAAAACAGAGAACGTCCACTTCTTCAGGAACTAGGTCATCAAAAGTAAACATAAATGAAAAAAATAAACAGAAAATAAAAAGTAAATGTGCTCATTATCACCTGTTTTTATATTGTCATAAAAAGAAAAATCCGAATTTCCTGCCAGCCTTCACTCACAGCCACATGAACCCACTCAAAATATGAATACTAAATAAATAATATTACATATTATATAGGGACGAATATTTGCTGATTTTCCCCTCAGTTTATTATTTATCCTTATGTTATGTGACTCCGACACAACACGTGTCCGCACGAAACCCCCTCCGTATAAACCCTGTTTAAACATACACAAACTAATAAATAATAAATAAAAGTGTACATATAAAGTGTGTGAGCGTCATTGTGTCACCGTGAGAACTTGGGCAATATAGAAAGGAATGTCAAAACATCCCCCCCTCCACACACACACACACACACACACACACACACACACACACACACACACTTTTTTCTTTTCTTTTTTTTCAAAGAAGAGACAGAAGAAACAAACTCACCTCTGTGGACGCGGACTTGTGCCGTGGACCGGAATGCGTGAAGAAAAAGTCAAAACAGTTGCGAGGAGTTAAATGTCCCTGTTTTCGGAGGCGACGCGGAAACTTTGACACGGTTCGGTTCGGCGCGGCGCGTCCAGCGGTGTCTCCTCGGGCTCACACTAAATTAACTACAAAACAACAACAATGTACCAACATTCCACGCTCCGCTTCCGCAAGCGCTCACGTCACCGATTCCTCGTGACCGCCCCCTCCATTCATGAAAATAACTTTGTGCTGACGTCAGTCTGCATGGGGAAGAGGGGGGGGGGGGGAGAGCGCGAGGCCATAAATAGAAGACAGATACTGGCGGGGACTGCTTTTTGCTTACTTCACAAAACTCTTTTCTTTCTATCTATCTTTATTTTGTATGTTATTGATTTTGTTAGTTGAAAATAGTTAATTAAAAATAATAATAATAATAATGATGATAATACAAAATGGTCACACTTCCAGCTTTTGTTTCCTCAAATTTTGAGGAAACAAGTCAGAATTGAAGAAAGTCAGATTTTGGAGTGAAAAAAAAAAAAATTAAAAAAATTGTGACTCAGAAATCATTGGAATTCTGAGGAAAAAAAGTCAGAATTGAAAAATGTCAACATTCTGAAAAAATGTCAAAATTGTGACTTAAAGGTGAAATAAGTAGTTTATAGTGCCATCTAGAGGAGAGGCTGACATTTACAACAAAGACCTGCTGCTCTGCTCACCCCCTCCCTTCCCTGAGCGCTACGGTATCCTCAGCTGGTCAAATGTCGTCCTCGTCGTCTTTCTCCGTGTCAGCAGATGAGGTTCGTGAGGCGAGGGAGAGGGCGAGCTACTGCGGCCGTAGCAGACAAAGCGGAGAGAGTGGAGGCGGGACTTCTGCTACAAGTAAAGAGACACTTGATTTGTTCGCTCGCGTTTGTCCTTACAGGCTCCGGCAGAAACATGGCGTCTCGCTGCTAACAGTGGCAATGCAACCGCGGCCCGCGACCATGTTATTTTTACATGACTTTTTGAAACACTACGAAAATGAAACAAAGAATATTATACAGCGACTAGACAATACAGGAGCACATAATATGTTTAAAAAAGTGGATTTGGGGTTATATAAACCCATAAATACTACATATTGTCCCTTTAAATCTCCAAAAAAAAAAGTCAGAATTATGACTTTTTTCCCTCTTTCTCTTTCTCTTGACTCACAGTTGTGATTTAAAGGTGCATTATGTAATAAATCTAAAGCAACTGGCCATAAAATCCTCCTAATATGTCACAGAGACTCAGGAATAATGTTCATATAACAAACTGAACTCACCAACAACAACAGTACAGACAAAATATTTGCATAAAAAAAAAAATATTTTGCAGACTGCAAATCATGTTTATGTTTTGAAATCATGTTTTGGCATGTGGCGCCACCTACCGCCATCTACCAATCATTGCAGTCAGTAGAGTCTCAGCTGCAGAGCAACCACGGGTTGCCAGTTACGTCAGAAAACGATACCTAAAAGACCTCGGTATTTTGAATATGAATGTAGTAACCGTTTTTGGCCACATTCTTACATCATTTTTGCACCTTTAAATCTCAAAAAAGTCCAAATCCTGAAGGGAAAAAAAGCAGAGTGTGGGCCTGTTTAACACAGCTTGCATCTTTAATTTATCTGTTTTTACTCCTCGATAAATGATCACATTTGTTAGGGTTGCAGTGAATGTGCACAAAAACCCGTGAAACTAAACTCGGTAAAAATAAAGTTACATTCACCAATCAACAGTTATTTTCTTGCTATTCAAATATCTAAAGTTTCGTAACTTTTGTCCTCCTCCATTAATAAAATACTTTTACATCATATATCGTCTCCTGCTTGTATTTGCAGAAGATTGTTTAATTTATTAATTCATCTTCTAGTTTCTCTCCCTGACAATTGTTTTTTTTTAGCTTTATCCACTTAATAAAAACTTAACTTAACTTAAAAACTTTAAGTTGTTAAAGGTGCTTTACGAATAAAACTGTTATTTGTATGATAAACTCTACAGTTTGAGTCAGTGCAGGGTGCAAATCTTTGCCTTAAGAGGAACTAAAAGCACTTAAAAGTTGAAAAAGTTAATCATGAACCTGCTGCTCTCTCACTCACTTTCCTCCACCTCCCCCCTCCTTCCTCCTCATACTCCCGCTTTTATGGTCACGTCTACTCTACGAGGTATTCAAAAATGTGCATTAGCTGAGGGAGGACCTCCTCCTCCTCCTCCTCCTCCTCCCTCAGCAGCAGCAGCAGCGGCAGCATTCCATTCTCGAGGAAAGTATGTGGTGTAGTAGCCCAGCAGTTCGCAGGATTTCTCTTATTTTAGCTGCACTGCTGCCAGTAACGTCACAGGTTATTCTGGGTAATTAAGCACCGAATGTAAATATGTTAAGTCAGGGGCTTTTTTACTCGAGGCTTGTTTCCCCCCACTTTTCAGTTCTCCTCGTGGAGCAGACAAAGCTTGGCTTGAGGGTTTTCCTCAGAGTGACGCTGCCAGCTGAAAACAAATTGATGTGTTGACACTATAAACGCTGCGGGTGACACAGTTCAGATGAGACGATGGATTAAGAGGAGAGGGAAAATGTTATTTTTATGCTGACGAGACCAGAAGATTGTATTAAATAACTGGTTTTCGAGGCATGGATATTGTCATAACACTTCCCAGCTTTGTTTGTATTACTAATAACGTTCCATTTAAACATTTGCTAAAGGGTAGTAACGAGCAAGTACTTGTATAGACTTAGGGTTTTGAGAGGTTTTGCATACAGTAAACAGGATTAACGTCATGGATTCATATTTCTGGATTATTTAATTGGTTATAAAATGTCAGAAAATGTTGACCCAAACCTCGAAATGACCACATTCTCACATGTTGTGATTTCTTTGTTATAGGGAGCAAAAAAACTTGAACTAAACCAAAGGAAACAACTCTTAATTGATCAAAAATAGTAATCCACACTTTTGGTGAATTAGGCCCAACTGGACTTTGACAAAGTCTAAACTAAACTGATCTGCTCACTGTACACACAACTTTCTGCTCAGCTACTTTAGAAGATGTTAAGCAAATATTGGACCTAAAAAAGCTGTTTTACTGCAGAAATATTCAACATTGAGTGTTTAGTTTGATCGAGTAAATAGAGTTCATTTTAAGATTATTGTATTTTTAAATCCATAGATGGTCTTGGCCCGTCTTATACTTCTCTGAGCTGCTTTGTCGTCCACCCTGTATCCATCAGATATAGCGTGACATCCTATGTCTACGTCAAATACGAAATTGAAATAGAGAAATACATGTGGAAACAGTTTATTATACAGTAGTTATATATAAAACGTATACATACTTTTTTTTCTTCATTTCCTGGCTCAAATGGGTTTTGCGGATCCAGATTGAAATGTCTCTTTTAATCCTAAAGATTGCAGACAACTGAGTGAGACTGTTATTGTTCCTCTTTCGCATGTCTACAACAAATGCAAATGTGCAGATCACGTTTTTAGTTCTCCAAACAGTTGAACCCGTCTCCTGTCCGTAACGCACTGAGAATGTAAAAGTATCCTAGTTCACCACTAATTGAAAAAAAAGCAAAAAAACTGAACTATTCCTTTAATCATATTTGTATAAGAATATTTAGCTTTAGATTTCAAATGTCCAAATAAAGAAAGGAACCTGTGTAAACCTGCAGTGATGAAATTAGAGTTGGAGTCTTACATAAACTGTACGTCCTCACTAAAAGACGAGCTGTGTCTCAAGAAGTTGTCCATTTTAGGACAAAAAGGAGCTCTATTATTTTTTTCTTTCTCCGCACGATGATTTCCGTGTGTCATGGTTCTATGTTTAGACATCGCAGAGACAAACGAGGAAACAGAGACACAATAAAGGTCCACACACACACACACACACACACACACACACACACACACACACACACACACACACACACACACACACACACACACACACACACACACACACAGCATCTCAGATATGTAATGTAATCATGATGACGAGTAAATATATACGATAAGCGTTAAATTAGAGTGTAATAGTGAGACTATTTAGGGCATTGGTTCTCAAAGTGCGGCCCGGGGGCCAATGGCGGCCCGCAGAAACATTTCTGGCGGCCCGCAATGAATTACAGTTGATAGTTTTAATCCAGGAGCTACTAAGCTTGTTAAATGTTTATTGGACATTACTGGATACAGACCAATAAGTGTAAACAAAAGTACTGGGTATTTACCTGGTTTCTATATGGTGAATTTTGGTGTATTATTGGGTTATAAGCTGGTAATAAGCAGGTAGCTACAGCCCCCAATTTCTAGCTATTTACAGTAAATATATGGTAACAGAAATGTGTTCCTTGGTATTAACCTGAAATTAGAAGGTAAGAACAATGGCCAAAATACTGGGTAATTACCCAATAAATTATAAAGCATTATTATATTAATGCTTAAATTACATTATATTAACGCTTATTACTTAACGCTAAACTGTAGAACTGCAATCTGGTCATTAAAATGATTACAAATGGGATTTCTTTCTGTATTTTTTTCCTTTTTTTTTCCTTTGGCGGCCCTCAGTCCAATGTTGGGTTCCTAAATTGGCCCTCAGGTATCAAAACTTTGAGAACCCCTGATTTAGGGGAAGAGAAAACACATTCCCGAAGCATTTCCTGCACAGATGCCTCTCTGTTGTTAACAATGGTGTGAGAATAGAAAATAACTCTGGATATTGACTTATCTGAGTCACACGGTGAAAAACCACAAAGTCCGGGATTTTTATCTCTTCTACCTGAGCTTTTTGTGTCAGATCCAGGTTAATATCAGGCTTCACAGCCGGTGACTCAGCGAGCTAACCTTTAACTCAACATCACACCTGGGATTAGTCATTTACCACAGACGACGGCTTTGGTTAGCGGCAAACGGGGCCTGTTTTTAATAACATGTAAATGAACGTCATCAGATGCGTCACATTTGGAAACAACTCTGCTAAACTTGTGTTAGATTAAACTAGATTAAGAAGTGAAAAGAGGCAATAATGTGCCATAAATGAATTAGAAAAGAGGATATATGAGATCTGAGATTAAAGCAGATCAGTTTCTAATGACCTTAATAGTGTTGAATGAGATACAGAGAGTCTGAATTGAGATTATCAGTGTTTGGATTATATTACATTTGAGGTTAAATTGATTTGTTTGTTTTACTGGTGAAATTTAATTAAATCAGATTGGATGAGATGAGACCACCAGATTGGTAAAAAACTTCAAGTGAAATAATGTGATCTCATGTAATCTGATATTAGGAAATAAATCTGATTGAATGAGATGGGATCAGAGCATCTCATGTAATCTGATCCCACCTCATCTAGTCTAATATAAAGAAAATCAATCTGACTGGATAAAATGGAATCAAATTACATGAGATTACATTATTTCATTTGATGAGAATGACTCATATTACATAATCAGTGGTGTGAGATTAAATGAGTAATAAGATTACATTACATTAAGGAGGAAATATACAATCTAATTACAGATTAGAATAGAGACGAGATACATATGTTAATTGTTGTGAGATTACAAACAAGAAAACACAAATAAGATTACAGTAGATTCGAATAGAGATGAGATAAATGTGTTACATGTCGTGGGATTAGAAATGAGAAAGCAGAAATTAGATTATAGTAGATTAGGATAGAGATGAGATATGTGCGAAAGCAGAAATTAGATTATCATTTTATTGTTGGTGAAATTTACTTTATGAAACCTGTTTACATTCGATTTAGATAGATATTAGAAATGATGATAGGTTACAGAAATATAAAACACGATACAATATTCAGAGATTGGATTAGGTTATTTGAATGATATAAGGCAGGGGTTCTCAAAGTTTTGATACCTGAGGGCCAATTTAGGAACCCAACATTGGACTGAGGGCCGCCAAAGGAAAAAAAAAGGAAAAAAATACAGAAAGAAATCCCCTTTGTAATAATTTTAATGACCAGATTGCAATTCTACAGTTTAGCGTTAAGTAATTTAAGCGTTAATATAATGTAATTTAAGCATTAATATAATAATGCTTTTTAATTTATTGGGTAATTACCCAGTATTTTGGCCATTGTCCTTACCTTCTAATTACAGGTTAATACCAAGTACCACATTTCTGTTACCATATATTTACTGGGTAAATAGCTAGTAATTGGGGGCTGTAGCTACCTGCTTATTACCAGCTTATAACCCAATAATACACCAAAATTCACCATATAGAAACCAGGTAAATACCCAGTATTTTTGTTTACACTTATTGGTCTGTATCCAGTAATGTCCAATAAACATTTAACAAGCTTTAACAAGCTTAGTACCTCCTGTATTAAAACTATCAACTGTAATTCATTGCGGGCCGCCAGAAATGTTTCTGCGGGCCGCACTTTGAGAACCAATGATATAAGGTGATTAAATTACAGATTAGTCGGTAAATTATATGTTATGATAGACTGAGTGGGTAAACATTGGCTCAAGCTCCACAGAAAACAGAGCAAATAGCACTTGTGTATTTTGTGGATGTGCTCTGTGTTTCCTGGTGAACTCTCTGCAGGACCAACTCTGTTGCTGTGAATCAGTCGGACGTCCTGCTGCTCAGTCAATGCCATGCTGACGACATGCAATAAAACAAAACAAAAACAGCAGCACACCATGTGCAGCAGTCTGGATGTTTTTTTTGTTTTTTTTTTGTGAGATCAGCGTGCTGTGGGGTCCGGGTTCCTTCAGGCCGTGTTAGATTACAGGAAGTAACACTGACTCACTCATCTCGCTTCTTTCATGAAGTTTAGACTGTTGCACGGAGAAATGTGATCTGGTGCAGAGAGGCCTCCTGTTGTACACACATCACTTTTTTCCTTCTCTTAAAGGCTCCAAGCGATCGGTGAATGAAAGGGTTAATAGTGGCCATGCAAGGAAGGAATGAAGTCATGGCACAATAATAAATCACTTGATAACAGTACGTTTTCTCCCTCAGTGAGTGTTTTCTCATTGTTTCGGGGGAGAATACCTGAGGCATGAGACAGCAGCTTCTGGCAGAGAGCGTCGCACAGCTTCAACTGTTTTTGCAGATCTGCAGACTTCCCATATGACACAAGATTTAATTTGGAACATCGACTGGACATTCCACTGACTTCACCAAGATGTGTTTCATATGAAAACACTTTACGTAACCAGCTGGAGAGAGGAGAGAGGAGAGCTGCTGCTGTGTGGAGACCCGACTTGTTGAAGTTACAGATCTGTGAAACACACAGAAAACTGAAAAAGCATTTTAACACCAAAATAAAAGCATGTGGTTTTAAACACAACCGTCCTGTTGGGTGATACATGCTCATTTCTATACTTATGTCCTGTCAGGGGTCAGTGATGTTGATGGAATTAGCAAATCACCAAAGGTGGGATTAAATATGGACATTCATGAAAGAAAGATTTAAAAGGGGTTCTAATCCTTTAATTCCCTCCTCTTAGCTTAGAGTTTTACATCTGGAATTGTCTTTTCTCCTGTAACTATTGGCACTATGTGTCTTGACCAGGACTCCCTGGAATAAGATATCTTGTATCTCAGTGGGAGCTTCCTGGCTAAATAAAGGATACATAGACAGATGAATGAATAAATAAGTGATTATTAAGTGTGTTAAATGAAAGAACGAAAAGAGCTGCAGAGATTAAAATTCACACACACTGTAATTCATCAGAATAACTTTCATCCACTTTGCTTTTGTGTGTGACTCATGATGAGTCTCAGATTCACGTCTTTTTCTTTCTTTCTTTTTCATGACTTCATACAGAAACAATCTGCATCTTGTTACATTCTGGTCTGGATCTGACGGCACAGTTTTGCAGCTGCTGTTTCTGTCTCTTAATCTGCGTCTAAACCGAGAACCTGTTTTGTCAGGAATTCATTCATGTTGTTTTTTTTCATTTTGCAATTTCAGCTTGTTTTCTGGTCATCTAAATGAAAATACCAACCCTGAACATGAATGAATGAAGGCTGCACTGCCACCTTGTGTTCAAGCTCTAAGATTCATGTGCTTTGCTTTTACAGACAAGAAATTATTGTACCATAGTAATAAACCATAACTACTTTTATGTATTTTGGAGAAAGAATTCCTCAACTCTGAATAGACTCTAGTTTAGAGGCCCCTGGGCCATATGCGAGCCCCCAAACAATTTCCTGCGGCCCTGCCACTTGAAATCAAGATATAATCAGTTATTTTTGTATGCTTTTTGAATTTCTAGATTAATTTTTCATCATATTGTGAACTTTATATCATTCCATAGCTAAGCAAACACTTTTATTTTGAAATTCTGTGAAATATCAAATCACCAATATCATTATTGCAACATCTTTATGGACTATTGTGATGTGATATATCATTCACCACTACTAAACAGCTGCTTTTCCCCCACAAAATATTATTATTTATTTTTTTATTATTATTATTTCCACTTGACTGACCCCGTGCTGACCAGCAGTGGCCCCCCGATCATTTGAATTGATTGAATTGATAACTGGTGATGACACAACTGATGTTGTGCATTCTAATACACAACAACACTGGTAGTTGTCTTTTTTTTTACTTTTATCTTTTATCAAAAGGTGTAGTGTAGAAGGTGCGCATATCACAGAATATTCCATATGTGTGGGAAGGGTAACGGTGATTAATCGATAAATAACGGTGACTATGGAGACAGAAAAACATCTGCTGACACTGATGGGAAAACTGAATGAATCATATTGAAGCAATCATAGTATAAAGTGAGTCATTGTTCTGGAGCATTCGATACAGTCAGACCCTAACCCTCAGAACAGTGACATCTGCTGGACATTATACATGTGTAAAGCCTTAGATTCATTAACCACAGTTGTTTGGTTCAGAGAAGGTCACATTGCATAACCTTAGTATAAACAGAGGTTTTCATCTTTTAAACAAATACATTTTTATGAATTGAATGGAAAAAATAATTATTTATTCACACAGGTTTTGGTTTGAAAATCCCTTTAAATGGGAGTATTAGTATGAGTCTCTTATGCTTAGTAAAGTAAACGCTTAAAGCTCTCTTTGTATAGAGGTATAAAAAAATGTGCGGATTTTATGAACTTTTTAATGATTTACTTAACTTATTTTCTATAAAATATTTTATAAGCTATTTATTTTGTTCGAGTAAATATACGTAAAATGATTGTTTTAAAATACAGTATTATTGACGAATACAACCGTTGTGGGATTTATTGTGAAAAAATATTCTCCACTGTAGTGCTGTCTAACTTGAAAGTATTTGTAGTAACCAACTTTGAACACTAGAGAGCACTGTCCATGACTCGTAACTACACTTCTCCGAGGAGAATAATATTACACTGAAGAGATTAAAGGATGAAAGCGTGGTACTGTGATAAAGACATTTGAACTGTAGGAGGCGGTATTGCACCTGTCGGATTATTATCAGAAGAAGAAATAAATGGTCAACATACCCAGATCGAAAACTGTACATCTGTGTATAGAAAAACAATACATTTTCCATTTTATTTATTCACACAATAACACATTATGAGCTGTAACCACCTTCTTATATTGATAAACAGCTCACTTGACCAGTTTAACAGCTTTTGAGTTTGCTCAATCTGTGACGTCAAGGTACAAACGTTATGTACGATAACGACATGAGTATCCGGCACGTAATTTCAAAATAAAATACTTCCGAGTAAAACCCTTTGCCACTCCTTTGCAATAGATGGCGCTGTGTGTAGATTTCAATTAATTCAGCGAAGAAGAAGGCGAAGCTCATCAATGGCTGTTTCTGTTAGCTTTCGAACACAATAACGTTATCTTTTGTGTTCAGTGCTGCGTTTAGAAAGCGACCCGTTTAATGAAACCCATGACAAAAGTAAGCTATTTTTAAAAAGTTAATCAAGATCGTTTATGTAGCGGCTTGCTAGCTTGTTGACACTGCCCAAAACATGGAGGCTAGCCATACATGCTAAAAGCCGCCTTCATATGTCTTATTGTTATGTGTCACAGCGCTTGATAATGACATCTTTCAACATTACAGGCGGACAATAGACATTAAACACAATGTTTACGTTACTTTTAACGTGAAATTCCAGTGTAAGGTGCTATATTTTCATTGAAAGTTACTGGTCGTAACTAGCTCAGCGATGTTAGGTGGTACTTGCCTGCTATAAAAGTGTGTTCTTCGTTTATTATTCTGCGTGTATTTGTGTTCACACTGACTTTTCTGCATTCAAAAACACTTGCAGTACATTCAGCTTTTGCTTTTGCGCTTTAGGCAAAATGAATCGCCCCAAACCTCCAACTTTGAGGCGCCCCAGTGCTGCAAAACCATCAGGTATATTGACAACACACCCTTCATTTTATTTGGTTTGTTTGTCATGAACTATGTTATTAAACGTTTGCAAATGTAATATAGTAAGTTAAAATGTTTGTTAATTATCAGCAGTCATGTTTTAGTTGCCTCCCTTGAAAAGGAAGGTGAGTATAAAAGTATTATTGTATCATTGATAGTATTGTTTACAGTTTAAGTGACACCTTTAAAGCACAAAACAAAAAGGGAACTATGAGGACATGATTTCCTGTTAAAGAAGTTGAAACTAAAGCCAGGGTTCTTCTTTAGAAACAAATCTTTTGACTTGTACAGTAGCTGCCACTTTCTTTTCAATTATTGACTATGGTGACTTTGTTTACATGAATGCCACAGTCCACCATGGAGCCCTTAGATTCATAACTGACTGTAAACACCTCACCCACTGGTGTACTCTGTATTCTCTGGTCATCATTGTCCACGTGTAGTCTTTTGCATTGGTACATCTACAAATCAGTCCTTAGACTGCTATCCTCATATATCTCCTCCTCCCTATGTCATGCATTATCACATGAAACTTAGTGCTAGTGTTCTGAATAACAGCACAGCTATGATATTGCCGCTTTCGTCCAGGTCACCCACCTCCAGGGGATTTCATTGCCCTTGGATCAAAGAGCCAGGGAGGGGAACCCAAAGCCCCGGCTGTGCTCCTGAAACCAGCAGCTACAGGTTTACCAGCTGACCGAAAGAGGGAGACATCCTCCGCTCTGCCTTCCTCATCGGGTCTGTCCAGCCTCGCCAAACGTCCTAAACTATCCACCACTCCTCCAGTCAGTGCCCTAGGAAGACTTGCTGATGTAGCAGCTGTGGACAAGAGGGCTATATCACCCTCGATAAAGGAGCCATCAGTGGTGCCAATTGAAGGTCTGTTTTTATGGAAGACATGTTCAAGTTTACACAGAATGGCTATAACCCTGCAATCACAAGGCAGGTTAAAACACTTTCTTTCCTGTTTAAATGTAGTGTCACCGGTGGTGCTGCTGGATGAGATCGAAGCTTCAGAGTCTGAAGGAAATGACGATCGCATTGAGGGGCTGCTGTGTGGAGCAGTAAAGCAACTCAAGTTGAACAGAGCCAAGCCTGACATCACGCTGTACCTCAGTCTCATGTTCCTGGCCAAAATCAAGCCCAATGTTTTCGCAACTGAAGGAATCATTGAGGTGAGACTCATGCACTAATTCTTATGCGTGTGTATCAGTTGGTTGTAGCTGATGTAGCTGTATTGTAAGTAAATGTAAATTGTAAATTTTGGTATTAATGTTTTTGAACAAAGAATAATAATTATTAGTACTAGTAGTAGTGGATTGCTCATCTAAAACATACTTTTATGTGATATTTTTAGTGCTGCAAATTTATTGAGTCACAATTATTGAGTATTTGGTCTTTTGTACTTGCTCTCATCACCAGGCTCTGTGTAGCCTCCTGCGTCGGGATGCGTCCATCAACTTTAAAGCCAAAGGCAATAGCCTGGTGTCCGTTCTTGCCTGCAATCTTTTGATGGCGGCCTACGAGGAGGACGAGAACTGGCCAGAGATCTTCGTCAAAGTATGAATTCCCTTAGAAATAAATGAAAACGAAATATTGAGTTTTTATTACGTTTATATGACCTATAATTCTGAAATGTGTTGACAGGTGTACATTGAGGACTCTCTGGGTGAAAGAATCTGGGTGGACAGTTCTCACTGTAAGATTTTTGTTGACAATATCCAGACTGCTTTTGGCACAAAGATGCCGCCAAAGAGTATGCTACTACAGGCTGACACCACCCGCTCTGGTGGAGATCTCAGTGCAGGTGCAGTGCATTTTCAACAAGGGGAGATTAAAAAAAAAAAAAAAAAAGAAGCTGATTCGAGAAAATAAGTGCTTCAAAATAATGGAGTTTTCTGGGCCTTTTAGGTAGCAGCCCTCACCCTTCGACTCCTGATGAGGATGACAGTCAGACTGAGCTGCTCATTGCGGAGGAGAAACTCAGCCCTGAGGATGAGGGGCAGATGATGCCGAGGTATGAAAACTATCAATATAGATGCTACAATTCTCTAAACCACCCAAAAACTTCCTTATTTATTCTCAACTAGTCCAGTATCCATGCAATGTGTGCCTGTTTATCAACATCTCTTGCATTTCATATATAAACAATGTCAAAGTTGACATTGCACACATTGGGGCCCTCAGGAAATCACCTACCAAGGTTGGCGCCTGTCAAGTGAACTGTTGGACAGTTATGTGATTAACAGACTACATTCCTTCCTTCCATTTGTCGATATATCTCTAGATACAATACAGCTATGAAATCTTCATCCTAGATTTTAAAATTTCACGAACACCTAAATTAATTCCCAAAAAGCGTCCCAGGAGTCGCTGAATGTTTTTGCCTTTTGTCTGTAGGTATGATGAGCTGGCAGAGAGCGTGGAGGACTACGTGCTCGACGTCCTCAGGGATCAGCTGAATCGCAGGCAGCCGATGGACAACGTGTCTCGAAATCTGCTGCGGCTGCTCACAGCAACGTGTGGCTACAAAGAGGCACGACTCATGACCGTGCAGAGGCTGGAGATGTGGCTCCAAAACCCGAAGGTAAGAAACTTTAAAACTGACCCTGGAATAAATTGACTTTTGCCAGGCTTTCATATAAACCGTATCTCTCCAGATATAGTTAAATATAGTTGAATATTGACTAGGGATGAGACTTTTTTTGTCGACAAAATAATCGTCAATTGACACGTGCGCAAGACAAAAAAACAAAAAACAAAAAGTGTCACAAACACCTAAAGTTCATGATCAACGAGGTTAAGGAAGCTGTGCACGAAAAGGTGAGCCTGCTGTCCAGGCTGTCCCTGCACTCTCAGATGATGGTGCGCACGTTGAGGAGGACGAGTCACCGGCCTGTTTTTGTGAATGGAATAGGTGAGGGTGGGTCGGTGAGGTAACTATGGAGCTTCGGCCGCTGTCCGTGGTGCTAAAAGGCTGGTTTGCAGGATGAGTGTGTGGCCAGTCACCTGTAATGTTAGCCCACATGGTGACAACAGCGTGTCCAAGCGTGCGTGTGAACGAGCTTGCGCTTATGTTTAGGACAGGGGTGGGGGGGCACACAAATGAACTACACAAATGAAGACGGCATCTCAACCAGTCAAGATCCTGCACTCTGGTGGACACCTAACGAGCGCAGGTTCAAAAACCTGAGCCGTCTGGCAACACACTCGTAAAACTCTCCGCTGGCACTCCGCTTTTTTTTCTTTTTTTTTTTTTTTGCCCCTCATTTTTATTATCACTGCTTTGATGGTAAATATTGGACATTACAGCCATGTTTTTGAGCCTAAAATTAAGTAGCACAGTGTAGAATAGTTTCCACCCCTGCATTGCTGCTAAGATAAGAAGTCCTTTATTCGTCCCGCAGTGGGGAAATTTACAGCTGTTGCTGTAAAAAAAAAAAAATAGGTATGGCATAGGCAATAACTTGCCTATGCATAAAAATATAGCAAAGGTTGATTCTTTGCTGCTATAACACTGTACATTTCTCCTTTGTGGGACTAATAAAGGACTTATCCTGTCTTGTCTTGTAGTAATATATCACTAAATGTATGTTAAATACTGATCTCAAGCTCCTACTTGTTTTTCCCCTATGTGCAGCTGACTCGCCCAGCCCAAGACCTCCTTATGTCTTTGTGTATGAATTGCAACACCCATGGAGCAGATGACATGGAGGTGATCTCTAACCTGATCAAGATTCGGCTCAAACCCAAAGTCCTCCTCAACCACTACATGCTGTGTGTCAGGTGCAGCGTCTCACTTTTCTCTTATGTATCTTCTCACCATGTTTTCCTGACTCCCACTAACTGGTGCTTTGAATATTGTTTTTCCAGGGAGCTTCTTAATGCGCACAGAGACAACTTGGCCACTATGGTGAAGCTGGTGATCTTCAATGAGCTGTCTAATGCCAGGAACCCCAACAATATGCAAGTCCTCCACACGGTACTGCAGCACAGCCCAGAACAGGCTCCGAAGGTAAAACTTGCTCTTTTCGCTGTTATTTGTATCGGTTTCCTTCGTTTTGTCTTATCTTAAAATAAATGTTTCTGTCTCCTGTCGTGTCTACAGTTCTTGGCGATGGTGTTCCAGGACCTGCTAACCAATAAGGACGATTACCTCCGTGCCTCACGAGCATTACTGAGAGAGATCATCAAACAGACCAAGCATGAGATAAATTTCCAGTCCTTCTGCTTTGGTTTAATGCAGGAAAGGAAAGAGCCCAGCTATGTGGACATGGAGTTCAAGGTAAGAACACAAGAAAGCTACTCTCTTGTGCTCCTAGCTCCTTCCTCTTTTAACCTTTTAACCCCACATGAAAATGTGTTACTGACCACCTTGTTAAATATATATATTTATTTATACCATTACAAAGTTTAAGGTGGAGTTCTGCAGATTGTGACTCAGGTGCACCATCGAGCCATGTTTTTAGATTTGTGTAAACATTCTGAACAGAAGCTTGGAGAGAAACATGTTCTCAGCCACAGATTTCTAATATTTATAAAGTGTATAAAGAGGAGAATCTGCTTTGTCTTTAACTGGTTGTCACTGCATTTGTCTCCCATAGGAGCGTTTTGTTATCCAAGTGACAGATTTACTGACAGTCTCCATGATGCTGGGCATCACCGCTCAGGTCAAAGAAGCCGGCATTGCATGGGACAAAGGCGAGAAGAAGAGTGAGTTTTTTTGTTTCGATTACATATTTATTAACTGTAAAGCAATATTCATTATTGTTAAGGCTTTAATTAAACCTGTGTGTGGTTGGTTTGTTTCAGATCTGGAGAGCCTGAGGTCATTTCAGAATCAAATTGCTTCCATACAGAGAGACGCTGTGTGGTGGCTTCACACTGTGGTTCCCACCATCAGTAAAGTTGGTGCCAAAGATTATGTTCACTGGTTAGTATCTCCAGTTTAAGCCAGGACTGACCAATTTATGGAAATACTGAATTTTCCGTTTTACTGACAGATAATGCAATATAATTGTTTTGTGGAGCATAAGTTAGATTTTATTAAAACATACAATATTAAGTTCTAGATAAGAGCCTTCAGATTTGCTGCCTAAATTGCTGCTTCAATCCACATAAGCCAATGTTATTTTCATTTTTATGAATCATTATTTATCGTCATATCTTATGTCTGCAGCCTCCACAAAGTGCTTTTCACAGAACAACCAGAGACGTATTACAAGTGGGACAACTGGCCTCCAGAGAGCGACAGAAAGTAAGTCTACTTATCTGTTTAGAAATTGAGCATCTGTAGCATTATGTTACTTTAACCCAGCTGATATATCTTCTTTTTCGTTCCTCAGTTTCTTCCTTCGTCTCTGCTCTGAGGTTCCTCTCTTGGAGGACACACTGATGCGTATTCTGGTAATCGGGCTGTCACGGGATTTGCCGCTGGGTCCAGCTGATGCCATGGAGCTTGCAGACCACCTGGTCAAGAGGGCGGCTGGAGTTCAGTCTGATGGTATGTGATAGTTCTAGTTAGTGTATTACTGTAGTCATCACTATATGTGCTCCACTCTGTACACAATGTTCATTATTATTATTTATTATTATTTTCTGATGTCAATTAAAGTCATTCTATACAGTTTCTTTTCACATAGACCTGGAGGTCCTGAGAGTGGAGAGGATCCAGCTCATTGATGCAGTGCTGAATCTGTGCACATACCATCACCCAGAGAATATTCAGCTGCCAGCGGGGTACAGTGAATATCTGTTAAAAACACTTCCAAGTCCGACGGTTAAACGTTGAGTATACTGACTTTTGATTAACTTTAAGGTACCAACCACCAAATTTGGCGATATCCGCTCTCTACTGGAAGGCATGGCTGCTGCTTCTTGTTGTGGCTGCGTTTAATCCCCAGAGGATAGGTATAATTCATTTTATTTTACACACAGAAGTTTTTTTTGGCTTGTTGTTGTTGTTGTTTGATTTGGTAATAATTTATGTAATTTGTGATTGCGAATTGCACCTCAGGGTCACCGTTGATCGGTTACGAAATGTTTTAAATCATGAAAATGTGTCTTTTGATATACTCTGTGACATTTATTTCCCTTGAGGTTTGGCTGCCTGGGATGGCTATCCAACGCTGAAAATGCTTATGGAGATGGTTATGACAAAGTAAGTAAGACATTCATCGTGAATTGTGTCCCAAGTTTATTTGTCCTGCTTAATTTGACAGCAATGTCTGCGTCTACAGTAACTACACATACCCTCCTTGCACCGTTGCGGACGAGGACACAAAGACCGAGATGATCAACAGGGAGCTGCAGAGTTCCCAGAGGGAGAAACAAGAGATCCTGGCGTTTGAGAGCCACCTGGCAGCAGCTTCAACCAAACAGACCATCACAGAGAGCAACAGTTTGCTGCTGTCTCAACTCACCAGTTTGGATCCACAGTAAGACGAATCATGAGAAACTATTTCACTGTTAGTGTTTCACAGAAGCTCACAGGACTGTACTGTTCCCTTAACCTCTTCTTCCCTGACCCTCTTTTTGGAGTCCCTGCTCGAAAATGACATGCCCAAACTAAATAGAGTAAACCTCTGCAGTTACAAGCTCTATGTGGATTATCTTGGTATCAAAATAAAGATAACCCTTGTGAGATTCCACCAGAGGTGTAAGTTTCACTGTAGATGCCACTGTGTCAGAGTAAATGTACATGGAGCACAGCATAACTGAAGGATTTTTTTTCTCTCGCCTAAAAAAATATTGCATTTTTAAAGCAAATATCACCTTTAAAATATGCAGTAGGAGCTTAAAAACACATGGAGGTCATGTAACAACACGTGGACATGAGCTGTGCAAAGTCTGATGCTGCTGAAATAAAGCAGAGTGAAATTACAGAGGTTTTAGTAAAGAGATGCCTGGGCGTTCTCACTTTTGGCTCAGCTTGGCACCATCTGTGCCATTTGGGATTTCTTAGGTACCAAATTATTAAAAACCAATTTAATTTTATTTATATGTCAATATTGGTCTAAAAAGAACTTGTTTTGAAAAAAAAAAAACTAGCCTACGCTGTCAGGGGCCGACAGCAAGGGGTATATCCGCGAACTTGTCCAATCCTCAACTTTCCAATATACCCAAAGTACACGCACTCGCACCTGCCACTAACTGTTTTAATTAATTATTAATAAATTCAACAAAATAATTGTTAAATATTATGATATAATGCTGACTACACTTTATACATGTTCAAAGTATCCATATAAACTCGATATTGAACACAGAATACCTGAACTCATAAATTTCTCTCTAGTTTTTAATAAAACTAGTTAACCTATTATACCTTGTTAAATATTATGAATATTAAAATGCTAACCACACCTGCCATATCTTCAAAGTGTCCAAATGTCATGAAAAAGCATACACTATGTTTATTAAATTTCATGAAAAAGCATACAATATGTTCAAACTTTCCATTCAATGCATTAATAAAGAAATGGAGGCTTAACTATTTTTTATATGATAATTAATACATTGATATTATAATGTAATAAATATTATGAATAAGTGCTAAATAAACCCATGATATCCTCAATGTGTCCAAATGAACTCAATAATAACTATTTTTTCTGTGTTCACTAATAAGTTAACCAGTTAACTTATTATGTAACTATTACCAATCATAGCCAAAGTAATAATGATTGCACTTGTAGATAGTTGTTACATGAATCATTGTACAAAATTTGAAGGCAATATCTCCATCAGTCTGGAAGATAAAGCCGAAAATGTGTTTTTAGCATAATAAATTAATTAATTTGCTAATTAATAATAAAGCTAAAAAGATAGGAATAATTCTCAGGTGGTATTTGATGCAATTTTAAGCCAATACATGCAATACTTTGGGAGATACAGGCGAAAATATTAACATTAATTAATTAACTAACTAATTAATAATAATGGTAGACAGCTCAAAATCAATAGGGATCATCTACAGGGGGTATGTGACCCATAAAAAAAAAAAAAAACTTTAATCTCAAACGCCTTTCCAGTTATCGTGTTAACGGCTAAAATCTGGCAAGACCGATTCCATAATATCTGCGCGCGTTTCGCGCGGATATAATGAATCGATGCTCCCTGTGCGGTGCGTAATAACAAATCTGTGGCTCTGTAGCGTCTTCAGTTACGCAGCGCCATAGCTCTGGCTTTCCTTGGTCAATTAGGGTGATTGACAGCTCGTTTTAAACGTCTAAACCGGTAGAATCAGATCCCGGTCTCCAAATGTGTGTGAATCACTTCATTGGCGAGTCAAAATAACATAAATGCATATGACGCATTTGGGCGGACATTCGCCCTTCTCTAATCAGAACGAATCTAATGTCGCTCTGTAATGATCAATCAGACCAGGATTTGTTCCCAAAGCATGCTGGAAAGTGTAGTTCTTCATTAGAAGTGGTTTTTCCGGTGGAAATAATTTGTTTTGATAAACAGCAAAGGTAAGACAATATTTCTGGTTGTATTTCTTGAAAGTCAGTTGTTGTTTTGCTCTTATTTTGGGGCTGGATCCGTGAATCTTGGTCGTAGAGTGATAAAAATGGTACCACTGGAATCTGTAGATTCTCCGCTGTCCAGCCGACACGTGTTTTTTTTGTTTACATAATCACGCTGGCACTCCGGTGCCGCTTTTCATTGTGTGCGCTGTGATGGTTTTTTTCCGCTCCTACTGTTTGATCAATTGGTGTTTTAACTGTGTTTCGTGAACATAAGAATGATGAGCTTTTAGCTGAGTTTCTGACCTTTCTGTGGGTATGCAGCATGTCTGTGTTTGTTAAAGTTAGATATGGTTTTATGACGCTTTTGTTGCTGCGTCTGATGCTGCCCCCGATCCCGGGGGCAACCGTGAAGAAGAGGTTAACTCTATACCGTATTCCCATTTCTGTTAGATATTCCACTTGAAGGCAAATCCTAACACAAACCGTTAATCAATTAATCCTTTATTAATTTAGATAAATATGCACTTACATCATTGTTTGTCTTTTTAGGGGTCCTCCTCGTCGGCCTCCGCCACCGGTACAGGAGCAGATAAAGAGCCTCAACCAGTCTCTGCGTCTGGGACACCTCCTCTGCCGCAGCCGTAACCCAGACTTCCTCCTCAACATCATCCAGAGACAGGTAACACCAACCGTAACACCAAGTAATGTTCAAGAGTAATCCTGAACTATAAATCAGAACAGGTTTCAAGTCCGATATTCATAAAGCAAACCTTTGAACTATCAATAATTTAAAATAGTGTTTGGTGTGTTTATTAAGTGTCAGTGTCTGATCCAAGAATATTCTCTATTGTGCCATGTTTTAGTCCAGCGGGTGTTGAAACACAACTGGAGCTTTGGTCAAGAGATTAAAAGGCTTTGTTTTATCTGTCCATGAGAAGATTTGGAATAATAACCACCTGTGGCAGCAGAGGGCACCTCTTAACAAAAGTTACACTGTGTAGCATTAGACCAATGAACCGAAACCTCATGTAAGAGGAACTAACACAATTGAGTCTGTCACCAGCTGTTCTAAGTGCATTTTCACTCCCTTCACAGGCTTCCTCTCAATCCATGCCATGGTTGGCTGACTTGGTTCAGTCCAGTGAGGGGTCCTTGGATGTGCTCCCAGTGCAGTGCCTGTGTGAATTCCTCCTCCATGATGCCGCTGATGAGAGTCAGTCAATAGAGGATGATGACGAAGCAGAGAGCAAGGAGCAGAGAGCCAAAAAGAGACAAGTATGTTGATCATGTGAAACATTTTTGTTGTTGGTGTCAAATATTCTACATTTAAAACACATATCCATTTGTATCTGAATACAAAAATGGTACTTAGTGACTCTTGACTGAATCATAATCTTACAATTTAGAGACAACAAAAGCAAAGGCAGCTGCTTGGAAGACTCCAGGATCTTTTGTTGGGTCCAAAGGCAGATGAACAGACGACTTGTGAGGTGCTGGATTATTTCCTGCGTCGCCTTAGCTCCTCTCAGGTGGCCTCGAGAGTCCTAGCCATGAAGGTATTGATTGTAGCACAAAAGTCCTATAATCTCAAGTAGCATGTGCTCGGGATTCCACTAAACAAGACAAATTTGTGTCCAGGGTTTGTCGCTGGTCCTCGGTGAAGGAGGTTTAAAGGACGGAGATGAGCGAGATCAGCCCATGGATGAAGATTCAATGGATGCTGAGCTTTTGCCTGGATACCAGTGGCTGCTACAAGACCTTCCAAAGCTGCCGTTGTTCGACAGTGTCCGGGGAATGACATCCACTGCTCTGCAGCAGGTCAGTGTCTGTCAATGAACTAATGAACAAAGGTGGTTTAATGAGTTGGAGTTCAAAACATGCATTTATGCTCCCTCACAGGCCATCCACATGGAGACCGATCCACAGACAATAAGTGCCTATCTCATCTACCTTTCCCAGCATGCACCAGTGGAGGAGCAGGCTTCTCATAATGACCTTGCTCTGGTAATTGCAGCAAGTTGCTTAGATTTCACCAGTTTTTGGAAAGATATCCTCCTTGGTTGTTTTCATCCAGCGTTGCCGTTGTGAATCTGGTCTCTTTTACAGGACGTTGCCCGACTGATCGTGGAGCGCTCCACCATCATGAACAGCCTCTTCTCTAAACACTCGTCCAGGCCTGAGTCTGAAGCCATGCTCTCTGCTTTCCTCAACATCTTCTCTTCTTACATCAGGAGGATGAGGAAAACCAAGGAGGGCGAGGATCTTTATAGCTGGGTGAGCACTGCTACCTGTGCTACATTTTCCTCTATAATATGGACATTTATCAGGGCCTAGACGCCATATTTCTCCCATATTCCCTGGCAGTAGGTGATGTATGGAAAAATACAAACAGGTCTTTTATTTGTTTGATTTTGTGCATAAATGTGATCAATTAAAAGACCAAATGAGTTTGTGTGTGCTGGTGGGAATATCAATCGGAGTGGGAATTCACCTACCTTTTACTTTTGTATTTTTAGTCTGAGTCTCAGGACCAGGTGTTTCTGCGGTGGACTACAGGAGAGACTGCAACGATGCACATCCTTGTAGTCCATGCCATGGTTATTCTGCTGACTCTAGGGCCACCCAAAGGTAGTCTTTTTCTGTGCTTACAGAATGTAATACTTGCATTGATGAAGAACATGTTTCCTAATGTGTGTGTGTGTGTGTTTTGTTTTATGTACAGGAGAGAGTGACTTCTTTCATCTCTTGGACATTTGGTTCCCTGATAAGAAACCTCTTCCCACTGCCTTCTTGGTCGACACATCAGAGGAGGCCCTTCTCTTGCCTGACTGGTTGAAACTCAGAATGATCCGTTCGGAGGTTTCCCGACTGGTTGACGCAGGTACAACCTCTCATAGCTCACAAAATGACAATTATTTTCAGAATCGATTAGTCTATTTTGATTATTTTGAGTAATCGTTTTGTCAGAGTGTGTCAGAAAATGTTGAAAATGTTAATGTGTGCTTCCCAAACCTCAAAATGATGTTCTCAAACCAATTAATCGATTTTCAAAATGGTTGATGATTAATTTAGTACCAAAAATACATAGATTTCCTACTCGTAATGGATACTTCCTCATGTGTCCCTCAGCTTTACAAGACCTGGAGCCTCAGCAGCTGCTGCTGTTTGTTCAGTCCTTTGGAATTCCTGTGTCCAGCATGAGTAAACTGCTGCAATACCTAGACCAGGCCGTTTCCCATGATCCACAGTCACTCGAGCAGAACATCATGGATAAGCGTAAGATATTCTGCTCTTAAAATAATTGTGAGGTTTGTTGTAAGGTTTGTATGACATATCTAATTTCTGATTTCCTCTGCTCCAGACTACATGGCCCACCTGGTGGAGGTGCAGCATGAGCGAGGGGCCACTGGAGGGCACACTTTCCATTCATTACTGAGTTCCGCTCTTCCAACTGAGAGAGGTCAGAGAGTTAATCTTCCTAATAGTTATTTCTGTGCAATGCCAACTAAAAATAGATAATAAAGAATAATTGCCTCAGTTAAACACTCATTGATTTCTAACGATATTAGTGCAGCTCCAGTCAAGCTGAAGGGTGACCGTTGATAATGTTATCAGTGACATTTTCATTGAATTTTAAAGCCATGGTAAATATCTTCACCATGGTAAAAGAGGTGTAGTTTATAGTTTAAAATCTCTTCTCTTTCTTATCCAAAATGACTTCTTTGTTTCTTTATAAATGCTCTGGCTAAGGCTAAAATCAGTCAAAAGAACCACAGTTTAGAAAATCACAATAATAAACACAAGGGAAATTCTTTCTTTTATTGCTTTTGTTGAATGTTAAGTATATTTATTGCTTCTCAATATTTTTTTTTACATCACTCTGAACAGACTCTGCTGATACAAGTAAGGTCAAGGTTACCGTGGAAACGCCCCACAGCTCTGTGAAAATGAGAGCAGCCTCTCAGCTTCCTGTAGTTGGACCTGAAGATGATCTGACTGGAATGTTGCTTCAGGTAGAGATTAACTCTGCTCACTGTTTCCCGTATCTCTGCAGTAAATTGTTACTTTTACTCTAACCAGGTCAGATTAATTAATGTTTCTATTTCTTTTACTTTGACAGATATTCCCCTTGCAGGTGGACCCTCGCTGGCCTGGTCCACCTCCTAGCCAGTTCTCTCTGGCCCTGCAGCAAGCCCTGGCCAAAGAGCTGATGCGGGCCAAACAGGGCCAAGTTCAGCAGTGCAGTTTGGCATTTCGCCTCCTTCAGGCCATCGCTGCCCTGCTCACATCTGCCCACGCAGGGCCAATAGTCATGTCAATGCACTGCAGTCATGCCCTCTCCTGTCCTCTCATGCGCCAGCTTCACCTCTATCAGGTAAGGCCAATATGCTGATTCATCAATCCTGAATTTAAAGTATTTTTCAGTTTACTCTTGCTCAATGTTTTTCTTTCCTTCCCAGCGTCTGGTGTCCCAGGACATTTCCTTCTCATCACTCTTCCTCAAGGTTACAGTTGAGATGTTAATCTGGTTAGACAATCCGACTGTGGAGGCGGGGCCTCTGAAGACTTTGCTCAGGTCCTTCGCTGGTCAGAGTTCCCAAAAACACAGGCACACGGATGGTGAGCACCTCAGCTTTTCATCTTTTTAAGATGCCGATTCATCCGGCTCATGTAAACGGAGCGTGATAAGTGTCTTTGTCCTGCAGTGCGGACAGGTTTCCTTCACCTGGCTGAGGCCCTGGCGTATCGCGGAGACACTGAGGTGCCACTGAGAGCCATCATTGCAATGCTGAAAGCTGGGAACAGATGTAATGCTGAAGCAGAGCTCATTGGCAAAGGTATACTTGGGATTATATTGACAGAAATATGCACAAAAATGTGTTTAAACCAATCTAACATTTCTCTTAACTCACTTAAAAATAAAGATAACAAACATTTACGTTTTTTTTTTTTTAAGTTGACTAGCATTGGAATTTTTCGATTATCCTGCTCAAGCATTTAGTTTTCAGGTGAAGATCCGTTTTAAGAGAACATTGTGGCATGAATTGCACTGCACATCATTATTATATCTAGAAAATAGGCTTTGGGCGATTCTTATTTATTAATGGGAGAATTATTACAAATTAACTTTTGCTTTCATAAACCTCAGAAATGTTGTTAAGACACTAAAACCTTATTATTATTATATATATATGCCTGTATAGTTCACTTTATATAACATTTTGTTGTAATACCTTTGGCTGCTTTTAAGGCACAGGTAAATTTAATGGGCTTTACAAAAACAATAATTGAAAACACTAGACAAGGATCAAGGAGATCCATGATCTGTTACTAAGACTGCACTTTTATGAGTGTTATTTTATTTTCCAGTGTTACATGGGCTGATGGAAGTAAAGTCACCATATTTGGAGGAGCTACTGTCTTTGCTGATGACTGTTGGTACACAGAATGGGACAGCCGGCCCTGTTGCTATGGTGATTTCCTTGCTGCTCCAGGAAAGTGAGGACCGAGCTGTGAAAAAGGAAGTGGATTCCAAAAAGTGAGCACAGCAATTTGTATTTTCCTCTCAAGTCATGCAAGAAACATATCTGACAGGAGCAGTTGACAAACAGCAGTTTACTGGTCCTTAAACTAGTAAACTGCTTTTGGAGTTGGTTTGGCAACGTTTAATTGGTTCTGTAGCTTTTTCGAGAATTGCATGCTGTAAAAATCTCAGAATATGTATATGTGAATATAAATCTTCTCTATGTTTGGCTCACAGCAACACTGCCAGAGAGGCAGATGCATCTCACATTGTCAAGTGTATGTGTCTTGATTGAAGTGTGGAGATTAGGGTTCATTGTCTGTTTTACTTTGATAGTCAAAAGTCGAATTACCCACAAATAGGAACCGGTACCTTTTTATTGTATTTATATATTATATTTATTCATACTCGCTCAGCATTGTTTCTCTCATGCTGACACATCTTTAAATTCTCACTGGGTAAAAGCATCATCATACGCTCTTCGCAAACACAAATGATGGTCATGATTATTTGCATATAGTGTAGGGAAGTGAGATTCAATCTCGAGTGGTCACGGGAGACTCATTCAGGATGTAATTTAATGCCAGGTATAAAGGACAAACTTACATAAGGCTGTTGCACACAGAAGCTCAAAATATATCCTCACTAGTTGTTGTGCTGATGATGGCCTGCAGCAAAATTATCAGCATATGCCCAAGACAGCCAACCCTAGTGTAGACGGAGCAATAGCACTTCATATCATACATAGATGGATAGTAAAACGAATCGACAACCATTTTGATACTTGGTTTGAGTGTTTTTTAATAATTAAAACAAGTTCTTTGAGTTTTTGCAGCTTCTTAAATGTGAATATTTTCTTGTTTCTTTGCTCCATGTAACAAATAAATCATAAAACTGAATAATTTTGGTTGGTGGACAAAACAAGACGGTTGAGAATATTTCTGCCCATTTCAGGGACCAAACAACAAATCAATTAATCAACAAAATAACAGTAAATTATTGGATTAATGTATAGATGGATTCACTTTATTGAACGTTATTGATCCCAAAACTGAGACTGATGTTACCATCTGAAACATGTCGTTTTTGCTGAGCAACATTCAAAAGCATCCACTTTATTTTAGTTGTATAGTGCATTGTTTCCCTCTGAGGTCATGATTAAGGCTACAGGAGCTGAGTATTATAGTGTTTAGTCACATTTGCTGTAGAAGTAACCTTTCAGTTTTAACCTTTCCCTGCAGCTCTGAGGTGACAAGGTCTGGACTGAGCTCTGGGCTGCTCGTTGATTGGCTGGAACATCTTGACCCAGAAGTCACTTCGGTGTGTCCGGACCTTCAGCAGAAACTGCTGTTTACCCTCAACAAGGTGAGATAAGCCGTGCTGGCAGAGATTATACTCCACACTGAAGAGAGGTGTGTGTGTTTCCTCGGTGTTAGTGATGCGTCCTTACTTGCCGTTTCTCCACTAAAGGTTCGAGGAACCCCTGCTTACAGACCTTATCTGCTGGCCCTGCTCACACATCAGTCAAACTGGTCAACCCTCCTGCAGTGCATCGGTGCTCTTCTCGGCAAGCGGCGAGACTACAAGTATGTCTTTATTTACTGTTGCTTAGCCACAAATTGTACCTTACAGTAAGAATTTTTTTATTAAATAGCTGTATGTTTTTTTTTTTTTAGACTGGACCCATCATCAGCCCTGGATTTCCTGTGGGCCTGCAGCCACATCCCAAGAATTTGGCAAGGACGCGACCAGAAGATCCCTCAAGTAAGATCGAACATTCAAATGCACTGTCATTTTTTTTCTTTTCTGCTGATGATGATGTCTGATGTCTGTGTTTGCCGTTTCGTCTGTGCAGAAGAAAACGGAGAAGTTTGTGCTGCGACTCAGTTCAGAGGAGCTCATCAGCCTGGTGGACCTGATCCTGTCCGAGTCGGAGCTCAACAATCATGACTCACAACAGTGCGACGATAATAGCGGCGTGGATCAGGCCTCCCGCTCCCTCATCCAGTCTCGGCTGCCCCTCCTTCACTCCTACTGCAACGGTGACCTCGAAAACATCAAGAAAGTTTCAGAATACCTCATCAGCTGCACAAAGAAGTGGGAGGACAGGTAACCTGTTTTCCCTGACCCTCAATCCTCAGTTTTCAAAGATGCAAAATTATGTTCATCACATTTTTAGGTTTGCTCAAGTGCTCACCTCATCCATTTCAAAACATTGTATTGTTATTCCTAATAAGCCTCAATTGGTGAAAGTCCTTTTTTTTCCTGTGTTATTTCGTGCTGATAAAGTTGTGAGAGAATAGATTTTCCTCCTCAGTGCAGATGAACTTTCCTGTGTCAGCCACAATGCTGTGGACCAGGGAAAATGCGATAATTAGGTCTATTGGTGTGAAATTAAAACCAGCAGTAGTCGTCTATACTGTGATCTCTTTAAAAGCTCAGTGTGTTATAATGAAGCCAAGAGGATTAAGGCTCGAAGCTCTCAACTTGCCTGTGTTGTGAATTCCTGCTCCGACTTTGCTGTCAGAGATCAGGGTGCAACTCTTTGTGGAGGCAAACCCTCCTCTCATGAATATGTCTCTGGTTATTAAACCACTTTAATGAGGAAACTTTGGCCAAGGTCGAGCAAAATTAGCTTCCGAATTACAGCATTTTAAGTATAGCTAAGCTGTCGGGTAAAATGGCTGCTTGTGAAAATGTGGTGGGATAAAAACACACTGCAAGTAAAGGGTTTTGGCCTTGTGTTGAATAAACACTCGACTGTATGTTAAGCATTCTTCTGGCAGATAAGCTGGTGTTTATTCCAATTACACGTCGGCTACTAAACGAGGAGCAGACTCTTTGGTCTTGGTCAAGGTCGCTGTGGTTTGCTTAATGCCATAGTTGTAATGGACTTCTACTGTAAAGATGCGTCATCTTAGTCTGACATGGGCCTTAGCCAGTAAGAATTAGAATTAGTTAATTTTGCGCGTGCACACACACGCACACACCAATTAGTGATAGTGAATTTGACCTCTGCATTTAACCCATCCTTTTTAGACACCAGTAGTGAACAGTGGGCAGCACTTATCTGCGCCCTGGGAGCAATGGGGATTAGATGCCTTGCTCATAGGCACCCCAGCCCTCAACCCATTAAAGGATTTTGACCAGTGTCCCTTCAATTGCCATGGGCTGCCTGAGGATTGTGTGAATTAACTGCAGGGATATGAAGGCAAATACCTCAGGATTACAATGGAATTCTCCACTTGAATTTTGTGGCATGTAGATTTTAGTAAAATGTTTTATCTTGGGAAAACAAAAACACTATATGTCTACACACCTCTACATCTGTCCATATTAGGGATGACTGGATTTAATACTCAGAATTAGTCCAGTACGAGTTGCAATCACTGGATCAGATATTGGAAAATCCATCCATTGTCTATTGCTTTATCCTTCATATGAGGGTTGCTGGAGCCAATCCCATAGGGCGAAAAGGTGGAGTACATCCTGGACAGATCGCCACTCTATTGCAGGGCAAACCTAGAGAGAGAGATGAGGCAATTTAGAGTGTCCAATTAACCGTTGCATGTATTTGGGCATGTGGGAGGAAACCGGAGAACCCAGAGAAAATTAGAATTAAGTGGTTTCTTCAACTTACAGTCAAGAACAAAAACTTAATTTAATTACCAAATATTTTATCCCATGTAATTCAAAATGGACTGACGTTAAAAATTAGTTTGTTCTAATCGTTTTGGCCAAATTACTTTAGCTCCACTTAATCACATCTGTGATGCCACGTCACTTCGAGCACTGCAGAGTATAGCTCATTTGAGCTGAAAAGCTTTAGGAAACTGTTTGTGGCTGCACCAGAATTGGTCAACCAGTCACTGTCAATTAAATAGCTCCAAGCTACACAACCCAGTAACACCAGGGATTACAGTCTTTATTATTTAGTTACTAAGCTTTTAGGCTTTACTGTGGACAGCTGAACTTTTTTCCCCTCAAAGCCTTTTCCCTAAACCTTAACCTTCAGTATACTTACCTTTTTTTTTCTTTATAAATTGTATCTTTCAGTGCAATGAGTAAGCGGTGCCAGAACTTGCTGCTGCAGATCTACCTGCATTTTCCTGAGGTCATCCAGCACGTTACTCTACCTGAGGGCACATTCAGCAGCGGAGGGGCTGCGGACGGCAGCAGCTGCAAGGTGATGATCTCCTGCACATCAAATACCAACTTAATCTCAGGGGATTTTCACTCATGATGCAATCATGCCAGAGCTGCCACCCTGACCAGAGGCTATCTAAAAATTAGTAAAATATCTGTTCTTATTTAGATTAATTTGAATGAAAACACGTTTTTCTAAATGCTCTTTACCATTCACTTGCAGAGTTATTAACAGTTAGGTGACACATTAAAGGTAAACCTTTAAAATTTGTGTGGAAACAAGATCACAGTACCCCCATACATTGACTGTATTTATTTAACCTTAATTTTACTTATGAGACCTAGAAATACAAACAATATAGATGAAGAACAAAGCACAATAATGATAATCAAAACAATATCAAGCTTTTGAGATTAGAGGTCAACTGATGGGTTTTCATTGGCCAATGCTATTTTTTTTTTTTTTTTAAATTGGGGCACATGGCAAAAGAAGTATAACTTTTTAATGATAACAAAAAAGACAAAAAAAATTAAAGGAATACTTCTTAGTTCTTAATTCTACTTAGAATAGGGGTAGTGTTTTTGAAAAATTGTGCTTCCCAATCTCAGTTTCGCCTGAGTGGAGAAAATTAATATCCTCATTCTTTTTTTAGTTACGTGCCCACCAGTGGCACTTGGTCACTTGGTCCGAGGCTTGAAATTGTTATGCTAATTCAGCACATTTTAGACCCACCCATAGGGGGACCGAACCGCATTCCCAGACTGTAAACGGTGTCCGCCATCTTTGCTGACAGTTATGCTAACAGGGCACTGAGTGTGCCACTCAGGGGAAACTGAGGTTGGGAAGCACAATTTTTCAAAAATACTACCCTTATTCTAGTAATACAAAGCTAAATGCAAATCTGTGAAGTATTCCTTTAAGTAACCAGTTATTACTAAATTGTCTGTCTCGCCAATCGTCATTTCATGTTTGCACTGCACTGCGAATATACACAACAATTAAATAAATGTATAAACTAATTATTAAATACACAAAAGAGGTCATAAAAAAACGACACAAAAAATTGTGCCCTACATTTTTACTGGCACAATGATCAGACTAGAATATATTCCATTGGGGATAATAAATAAATATGTTATCTTTACTGTACAACTCAAACAAAATGTGCTTCATGCTGAATATTATTTTGTTTCTCAGCTGGACATCCTGGTGCATCGCCTGGTCACTCTGCTCGCTGAAATAGGAGACTCAAAGTTGGCCGAAAGTCGCGTGTCTGATGCCAACCTTGCCTGTAGAAAGATGGCTGTGTCACATCCCGTCCTTTTACTCAGGTGATTTTACGATTCACTCTACAGACCTGTAAATTATCTGCTGCCGTAGAAGATGGTGCGACCTTTCTGACCTTTCCGTCTCGCTCCACAGACACCTGCCTATGATCGCAGGCCTCTTGCACAGTCGCATTCACCTGAACATGCACGAGTTTCGGCAGCAGAACCACATGACCTTCTTCAGCAACATGCTCGCCATCCTGGAGCTGCTGCAGCCGCTTGTTTTCCACAGCGACCACCAGAGGGCGCTTCAAGACTGCTTTCTCTCCTTCATGAAAGTCCTTCAGGTGGGTGGCTCACATACACACTTGCAGAGTGGATTTAAAACCGCATTCGCAGTGTTGACGTGTGCTTTGTTTGTGCATCTTTCCTTTTTGTAGAACTTTATGAGGACTCGCTCTCCGCTGGTCTTCATCAACAAATTTCTGCAGTTCACACAGAAGTATATAACGCACGATGCAGCGGCTGCCATTCCTTACCTACAGAAGCATTCCGACATCTTACAGTTAGTATATTATATCACTGAATTATATATGTGACAAATACTCAACCATCATTGTTTTGTTTTGTTTTGTTTTGTTTTATTTTTAAGAGATTTTTTTTCTTCTCTCTCTCTCTTTAGGTGTCTGTGTGCAGAAAACCCAGACCTGGTGCAGCTGAAATCTCTCCTGGCAGGACTCACTTTGCCAATGACAAGTTCTTCTGCTGCAGACACAGCAGAGGAAAGAGATGGTGGGCACCTTTTTTTGTGTCGGTTTATTTCCAGCATATGGAGCAGGGTTTCATGGGAGTCTTAAAAAGTCTAGAATTTAATGATCAGAATGTTAGGCTTCAATGGGCCCCACATTATATCATCATGTACTTGGTCTAACGCATATCTAGGTGAGTTTTTACGACATACTTTTAATTTAATCTTTATTTGCACTTTAAATGTAGTTTTTCTCTGTAATGTCTGTAAATATAAAGCTCCAAAAAGTAGACAGTGGTGGAACTGTTAGCTGAGCCTACAAACAGCCAGGACAGAATTTATCGCAGCACACAACACACACTGCTTGGCTGTGGCAAACATTGTGATAGCTACTTTTCCCACCTTCGGTTTGAGAGCTAACGTGTCATTTACAGTATTATATTCTCTACAAGCTGACTTCACAAGACTAAATTTTAATGAGTCTTTTCCTTGAAATTAACCTAAATTCAGTGTCTGCTGGTGTGAAACAAGTTTTTTTTTCATGGGACTTCTAGGAAGCTCATTATAGTTAGTTAGGGATGTGGGAAAAAATTAGTATTCATTCACATCTGTCTCACTTGATATTGGTTTAGACATCAATTTGCTAGTGCTGTCAAACAAAAACAAAAAAAAGTGTTCAATTGCACTAATGTCATCGTAAACTCGTGATTAATCGCGATTAATCCCACATTTTTCTTTTCTATTTATCTATTCTAAATGTCCCTTGATTTATATTTGTCCCATTATTTTCTATCACTTTAATGCTCTTGCTTTAACCCTCTCACGGATTTCCCGGCTACGTCACCTCGGCTGGTGCCTAGCAGCTGACTTAGAACTGGTGCGGACCAACAAAGCAATGGGAAGCCCCGCAGTGGGTGTTGACGTGATTTTTGCCCAGTGCTCTGATTGTCAAAGTGAGAAATTAAATTTCACTAACCCAGTGAGGCAGGGTGGCGAGCCCCAAGCGGGCTTTCGGTTCTGGTGTCAAGCGGACAGCAGTGGCAGCTCCCCGTTGGCTTGCAACAGGCACTCAGACACCCCAAACAAGTGAATGCAGTGTGCCTGTTGTTTTGTTTCCGGTCTAGCTAGATCCGGTGTGTTGTTGTAGTTTTTCTAACGTTACTAGTTGTTGCAATAGCATGTGAAAAAAACTACAAAGTTTGGTCGGCCAAAATTGACGCCGATAAAATGGGTTTGCAGTTAATAGCCTGTTAATCTGACAGCACTACAATTTACCTTTTTTTTTTTAAACTTGAGGAAACCTCTGGAGCCTCTTTTATCTTAGCAGAGCCGTACATCTGGAAAATAATTGTTTATTTGTCTCTCTTTACCAGATGATGTTGCCACTGGTTCCCTGCCCCTTGTCAACATATCTGCCTCGGTTTCACTGAGCACGGCCGACATGACCATGTATCTGAAAAAGATGTCAAGAGGAGAAGCCGTTGAGGGTAAATAACATACCGCTGCAGGAACGTCACCTGCTTTAAACTGGTTTTAAAAATGAGTAATATGACGGTTTGTTTTTTTCTTTAATCTGATGTAGATGTGTTGGAGGTGTTGACAGAGGTGGATGATAAGTCCAGGAGGAGCCCAGAGATCATCCAGTACTTCATTGTGAGTCATAAAGAACTGTGAAAGTGTTGCACATGTCAGTGTGTGTAACATCATCCGTCATCGCCCTGTGTCTCTTGTTTGCAGAACGATCTCCAGAGACTCATGGTTTCCCCCGAAGAGCTGTGTCGAAACATGGCCTTCAGCCTGGCCCTGCGATGCATGCAGAACAACCCCTGGTGAGTTTTTTTTTTTTTTTTTTGCGGCATCAAACACCTGAGGGGAATCCAGAAGTTTCAATCATGTGACGTTATATCCATCCGTCTTATCGATCATCGTCTGTCGTCACGCTGTTCTCACTTGCATTCGGTAATCGCATTTGTTTTCTGTGCCGCAGCCTGGCAACGGATTTCCTGCCAACTTTCATGTACTGCATGGGCAGCGGTAACTTTGACGTGGTGCAGACTGCTCTCAGGAACCTTCCAGAATACGTGCTTCTCTGTCAAGGTAAGGACGACAGAAGGAAGTCAGCCACATCCTTGTTGTCGGTGAAGTGGGTAGAAGCAGGCTTTCCTGTGACTATATATCTCGTATATACAGTAGTCGCATGACAATGCAAATAAATATAAACTCAAAACCTAATTATAATATTGTAATGACTTATTGTTGACCAGACACAAGCTAAAAGATTGTGAAAATTATGTATGCTTCTGTGGAAGCCACACTGTAGGGAAAGCACATTTTATTACAGATGTCAAGGAGAAGTACGACACTACCCACAATCCTCAAGTGTATGAGCAAAGTGTGTGATTGGGGGAGCTTGCCAACCACAATAATCATGTCAGCTACAGTCAAATAGTTTGCCACAGGGCAGCCATTATTTCCCTCACTGACATGCTGTAAACTCTAAATATACACATGCATACAAACACTGACCACTGTATACAATATACAACAAGAAACACTGAAAGTCAATGGGAAAGGGATTATTTGCTGTGGGTTATGGGATTCATCATTCCATCACTGTTATTACAGGGTTTCCAGGGTCCTTGAAAGTTTGTGAATTTGAAAAAAAATAAAAGATGTCAAGGCCCTAAATAGACATGGGTCATTGAAAGTTTCAAGCCCTGCATCCACAGACGTGGAGTCGTAGTTACTAGCGGTGTTGTGGACACCGTCTCTCTCCAACCTTTGACGTGACATTCCAGGCAGAACATTGAGCGTGTAATGTTAAGCGAGAGAGAGCAAATGACGGTGCAATACCAGAGAAGATCTCTGTCTCACCAAAGAAAATTACAAAGGCTGACTCTGACCAAGAACCCAAGGACAATCACTTGTCCAGATACAGAGCGTGAGAGCAACACACATTTGAGGGTCCTTGTAAGTCCTTGAAAAGTCATTCAATTTGATGTCAACCAACCAAAGTGTGGGAACCCTGTTATGCACTAATTATTAACTAGCCACTGACCAAAATCTTTTTGCTCTTAATTAAGTCTTTTAGGCTTTTATTTCAGGCTTAAAACTCTTTCTTAAAGGAGATATTGAAATGCCAGTCGGGAAAACGAATAATTAAAATTTTGACTTCCCTGAACCAGAGCCTTTTCTAAAAGCGTACATTCACTGCGTCTGTAAATTACTTTTTTCCCCTCTTCTTCTTCTCCTCCCTCCAGAACACGCAGACATCTTGCTCCACAAAGCGTTTTTGGTCGGTATCTACGGACAAATTGACACCAGTACAATGATCTCTGAGTCTATGAAGGTTCTTCACATGGAAGCAACAACATAACACGTTTACTGATCCATAAAAACAAGTGTCATTTATTCTCTGCATTCCCAGGATGGATATTAATATTGTTGTTTTAAATATTGCCTTTTAGTTAAAATATTGCTCTTATTTGAATTCAGCAGATGATAGAAATCTGCAGCTCTTTGGTGGTTCAGACTAAAGGCTTCTTCAGTGAACTGGAGCCACCAATAGTGTCATAATTAACTGACTTCAAAGACGAGTATTAAATCTCCCTGTAAATGAGTCGAAAATGTCATAATGGAAACTGTGAAATTACTATTAACTTTATAAAATCACAATTAGTGCAGTAATCGCTCATTAAAGGATGGAAATTGTTTTAAACTGATAATGTAACAATACATTCAACAGTAATGGAAAAACTGAAACCTTATCGGTTTTCACTGCATCATTTACACAGTGCTTTGTTTGAATAATTGTAATGTAATCAAAATGTATTATATTACAAATATTAAAACCAGTGTTTCAGTTGATTTACAGGGAGATTTGTTTGTGTCTGTGTTTCTGTGATTCATTTTTGTGAGCAATTTTCAACAAAACGTCATAATGTCTCCGTGCTTTATCTGTTACGAGAACACCACCTGTTAGCCACTCTGGTGTGAACTGAATAAAATAATGTTTGAAAAATTACTTATTTTTCATGTTTCACTCAGTTTTTAACTGACAGAAAGGGAAATCTGTGAGAAATTGCTGCAGTTAGAAGACGGTAAAAAAAAAAAAAAGTAATTTGCACAAGAACCAATTATGACCTTTCAAAGTGAGGTTTTTGCACCTCATACAAGATTGAAGTGTGGAAAGTTTGTCATTGTAGTATTTCTTGGATCCTGATGACACTGGAAGCGGCTGTCGTTGGTGCGCTCGCTCTTCACTCAGGTGTAACAGACAAATTAAAGGCGCGATGCACACGCTGTGATGGAAACCATTTTGCCATGAAAGTGTGAGTTGTTTTGCCCTGTGCTGCTGACTTCATCTTAAAACCCTCTTGATGGAGTCGAAGGGTTTTGTCAGACAATATGTAGGCATGCTGGTAAACTAGGAAAGTGGACTTGCCCATTGATGGTAAATTATCCATGGCGGTAATTGTTCAATCAACGTGGACCAAAGGCTTCTTTGAAGACATGGGATGTGGGTTTAGGTGCAGGCTCTTTTGCGGCACTGTCTGCTGCTGGTGTTTGGTTACATGGGAGGACACGGAGGAGAAGCCGTGGTGTGTTCAGGGATCCTCAGTGAGGGTGAGACAGACATGTCCACACTGGTGGGTCACTGCAGCCTGTCCATCAGAATGACATTCAGTGTTGACTCAGACGACATGAGTGCAGCTTTTTCTTTCATGTAATAAATGCAGTAGGTTGGAGGTCAAAAATGTTACTTTTTTTTAATGCAACAATAATCAATTAGAGGGTTTGGACTAACATTGCAAGTAAATATGGTTTAAAAACGTGTTTATTTACCCTTTAAATCTTCATAATGCCACAAAATATTTTTTTAACACCTATAATCTGAGATATATTATTCCTTTTATACTAAGTTTTTTTTTACTAAAATTTGGGAGGCACAAAATTGGACTTTTTGCCAATATCCCAAATGCTGATACTGTATGTCAGAGGGTGTGTGGGCCTTGCAAAAGTTTTCATCTCCCTTGAACTATTACACATTTTGTCACGTTTAAAACCACAAATTTAAATGTATTTTATTGTTGTTGTTGTTTTACGAATTATGTGACTTCTTAAGGCATTTGGTTGCACTGTATTTTACTTGGGGCTTTTCACAATTAAAAGGGGGATGAATACTCAACACTTTTTAGATTTATATTTGAAAATCATTTTTAATTATTTTCCCCCAACTTCTAAATTTGTGTCGGCCTCTTTCATATCTGTGGTTGTAACGTGACAACGATGCGGGTGAACGCTTTTGCAAGGCATTGTATACTGTGTATATACACTGTTTTTCACTGTGTCCAACTACAGCAGTCATTTGGTCTCTTCTGTAGATAAATTAACATATATAACAATATTTTTTTTAAAACCTATAGGCCACAGCTGGTGTAAATATCAATGCTCTTAATTGTGCAAAATAACTCAATATGAGAAAGTCATTGTTGTAAAGGGTGCCAGCATAGATGTCAAGAACTGTTCTAGTCTTTAGTCATATCAGGGGATCATGGCCTGTTAGGTGCACCCCTAGATAAACTTTAAATTCATTAATTACTCAATGCCCTTTTATCATGTCAGATACAGTCTTTTTTTACAAAATTACATGTATCTCTTTTGAACGCCTGAGCGATTAAATTTATTTAATGTAAGTTGTTCAACGAAAATCAATTTCTCCTTGAATTACACTGCCACCCTCACCGACTGTATTTCAGAGTCCAGTGACTCATGGAGGAAGTACTGAACAAATATTTTTAATTAACTGATGATTCTAATGATTCAGTTATACTGAAAACAACTGCTTTACAAATCACTGGTCGTTTTGTTTGTGTGTGTCGCGTGTAATACGAAGTCACCGCAGTTTCAACAATGCTCATTAATCTACAGACAAGTTACTTGCTGTAAACAAGCCAGAGTTAGCTGCAAGTGCTAGTTTCCATCTGTTGTCCCTAGCCAGATATTAAAAGGCACCCTGAAATGCAAAAGTTGATACAAAGTTTTAAAAGATATGAGCATACCCTCAAACAGACTCAGATATTGCTCACCTGCACTTAATTACAGTACAAAGTAATAATACAGTATATATACAAAAAGAAAAGAGAACAGAACAGGCAATAAAAGAAAAGTATACTTAAATATATAAATATTTGGTGTATGGTTACAATTGTAATTGTCCCTAATCCAGGTTTTGAGTCGGTTTTTTTGGGGGGGTTTTTTAAATGAAAAGACTATGACACTCCCTTAACTTATTGGGCAGACTATTCCAAAAAAATGTAGCTCTGACAGAAAAGGCTGTGTTTCCAATCCTACGTTGTCTATATTGAACTATGCAGTCTCCTCTGGTGGTTGTTCTGGTTACTCTATTGACCTGTCTTTCTGTTTTATGAACACAGTGTTGGTGGAACAAGCCCGCGAGTACCTTAAAGACAAGACAGGCATCAGCAAAGTGGCTGAGGTTTTCAAAGCTAAACATGTTGTGTTTTTTGACTATGTGACCATGATGATGGCTATTACCCTTACGGTCCAATGTCTTTAATGCCTGTTTATAGAGTGACTCCAATGGTTGCAAGTTGTTTTATTGGCTTGTGACCAGCTAGTTAAACAGTAAGAGAAATGTGCAAGAAGAGCTTTACAGCCTTCATTGGTAGATATGGTCTTATGTGCTTAAAATGTGTTGTTTGTTCTGTAAAATACAAACATACTGTTTCGCTTACGTTCAGGTGTTAGCATGAATTAGTTCGCCAGATGGATACCTTGCTCATGGCCTCAGACAGTTGGTATGCAACGTATTGTTTATTTTTAGCATGCACGTAGAGGACTGTGTCATCTGCATGCATTTGTAAATGTACAGATGGAAATACAGTGGGCAGGTCATTTATATAGAGACTGAACAGAAAGGGGCCCAGTATAGATCCTTGAGGATCACCTAGGGCCAATTCCAATTCCTATCTTAATCCTCAATCTTAACCCTCAAGCTCAACCCTTAATCTTAACTGGCCCTCAAAACCAAGTGTTGAGGGTTATTTTGTCACTTAGAAATGGGACACCCCTTAAATGCAGATACGTCTTCACACTGTAGGGGGCAGAATAACGCGAAAGCTGTGTCCAGTCTATCAACTCCAAAAAAGAAGAAGAAGAACACATTTACGTCACGATTATTTATTACGATCTTGTCAGTCATGTTATTAGGTTGTCAGTTATTTATAAGATGATACTCATACAAATACCACAACCACGGACATATTCAGCTGACAGTTACCACACACCACGGCTTATTAAAGGGTAAACGATAGCTATTGACAAAAGATCGTAAAATAAAAATAAATGTTACGCAACAGTGACGTAAGTAATCCATAATATGGGCCTAAACTAAGATAATACAATGGTTTTCATCATTTGTATCTCTATTAACAAAGAAAATACTTAATTTCTTGCGTACTCGTTTCGCTGCTTTCAGCGCCATCTTTGTTGTGGCAAAACACGCAATGCATTCTGGGTAGCCCTTGGTCTCGGGAAATCTCAATATTAAGGGCGATACAGCCCTTAAACTCGCCCCTCAACTTAATTTTTCTGAGAATCGGGACAGCACTTGCACTAGAGGGAGCGCGCATTTTTGAGATTGAGGGTTAAGATTGAGGGTTAAGCAAGGAATTGGAATTCACCCCTATTTTACAGTTTAGGTATGTAGACAAATGTGTGTGCTTTGTTTTCTCTCAGATAAATATGATTTCATTTATTTGAACGCATCCCCAGAAAAATCAAAATACGTCATGATAGACGGTGTCAAATGCTTTCTTTAAATCTAAAAATATTGCACCCACTATGCCTCCTATGACTCATTTTGATTTCTCGATTTAAAAAAAAAAAATCAGTCGGCTGTTTCTGTGGAGTGATTACTTGGAAAGCCAAACTGCATTGGGTGCAGTGGTGTATGGCCTTTGCTAAGATGAGTAGTCAGCTGTTTTGCCACCCATTTCACAATAGATTGGATATCACAGGTAGTTTACTGATGGGCCTGTAGTTCTCCACCAGTGTTTTATTCACCGGCCTTGAACATGGGGGTTACCACAGCTGTTTTCCAGAAGCTTGGGAAAATACCTTGTTTAATTGATAAATAGATTAAGTGTGTAAGAGGTTTTATTAAAGGCTGTTTATGAGTTTTTAAAAAATGTAGAGGCTTTTGAGTTCCTTAATGAATTTATGGTGTTCTCTACCTCAAGTTCACTAATTTGCTCAGTTCTAAAAAGGTTTGTCAATATCAATAGGAATGCTCACTGTATTACTACCAGCAATTATGTGCCAATTCCTCAACTGATTGGATACAAAAATGGTTAAAAGTGCTTGTTATAATGTCGTCTTCTCTGGTTATGTTTCCATTTCATTTCAGTTCAAGTGCCGGTGCGCGATCCTGAGTGTCTTTCCCAATTAATTTATTGAGATTCTTCCAGATTAATTTCCCATCTCCCTTTGCATTATCAATTACTTTTATAGAGAAATCTGCTTGCAGTTTTCATTTCGCTCCACTGTTCTGCTTTTATTTCCTGTTTTATCTTTAAATAAGTCTTCATACCATATATGATCACTTCGTGAAGCATTTATTTGATGTTTGTATTTTTTGGGATTGTATCAGACTTTATGATTTTCGTTTTCCAATCTCTTATCCAGTGATTCTGACTACTACTAATTGTGTTTTTTAATTATGGTCTGCCTGTGTTTTTAGTTAAATTTAATGTATAAACTTGTCATATAAACTCCTGGACATTGACATTTATCAAGTTTGTGAAAAAAGTATAAACGTACATGAATATGTTGTAAATGGCTTATTAATTAAATAATAATTGCTGATGCTTTAAAAAAGAATTGGCATGATAACTACCTCGACCTACTCATCTCTCAGTGATGTGTGATGTGTTAATTGCACCTGTACGGTGTCCTATAACTAGATGAACGCTCTGTTTATGGTTATCAATCAACCCGCTACACATGTCCTAGCAGCCTGGGCTCTTGGTCAGGCGCCAGCATCCTATTGGCTGGACAGCAGTGAGGCAGAACAGAGATGAGTGACAGCTAACGAGCCGGGTGGGTGGGGAGGAGGAGGAGGAGGAGGGAAAACGGGGACTGAACACGTGACGGACCACTGACAAGTTAACAACCTCTGCCTTTATTCATCCTCACATGCAGCTGCTCATTTGTCCGTGCTGAACATTTTTTACTTGCATGGTAATAAAATATCTTTATAGAAAAAAAAATAGAACCCATTTATTGACGTATCCATGGAAACTAAGTGCGCATACTTAAGTATTCTGTGTGTTCACTTTGGTTGCTTGAGCACATCTAGTGACAAGTTGCCAAATTCACTATCCTACATCAATGGTTAGCTCACCGATTGTGATTTTATGTGAACACAAAAATGGAACATTTTCTCACTTCTAACAAAATTATCTCCTGACTCAGTGGCTGTGAACCAAATAATTATTCATAAATGAACAAAGAATCAATAATCAACCAGTTACAAATGTGAAGTCCTCATAGTGGGAGTGAGAGTAAGGTACAAAACCATGCACGAGACAAACACGAGGTAAAAATACACTTTTGAAATACCAAATACAGTTTAAGGTGTGAAAAATTGCTCATAATTAAATTGGGTAACAAATTAAATGTGTCTAAGTAGTAGTATGAAGAGTATGAAGTAATTTTCTCCAGTGAAATTATTGAATTCTTTTTGTACAGATGTAAAAAATTGATAGAAAAATTATACACGATATTTAACAGAAAATGAATGAAATTCATGCAAAGTACAAAATCTTTGTATCGTAAAGGACTTAACAGTATGTTGATTATGGATAATACTTTATATGAAACTGTATGTATGTATGAATGTATTGTTCTTCAAAATTCAAAGTTTTGTTGTCGTTCTCAACCAAAATCCAACTTGTTCATCATAAATCAGAGACCTAAAACAAACATGTTGAAGAAACTTAATTCCTTATTTATTAATATACAATTGCTAATCTAGTTTTAAAAATACCAATATGAAAAAAAAAATATTCGCCCAAAAAAATTTGTTGTGTACATATTGCGCAACATCAACTTTTTAATCATTTAAATCCTTATATTTGGGACTCTGGAGGTCTTATCAGTCAGCAAAAGATGACTCATTTTTTTTGTGGTCCTCCTCAGTCTAAGTACAGGAGATAAAACACGGGTCGTTTACTTCCACACTCATTGAGACGTCACAATGCGCAAAATTCCTGGAATTGTCTCGCGGAGCTCCGCTTTGTCCGTAAAACTTGTGAGAGAGCTGGCGAGGGCATCGCTAACCCGTAAACCGGAAGTCCGCGAAAAGTTCTATTCTTGGCTCCACAGTGCAGCACAGAGTCCTACACAAACTTCCATCCTCAGAGGATTTATCTGTCCAGTGGATACATGTTATATATAACGGCAATGTGCCTGCAAATAATCCCTTTTCCAAATTCTAACTGCTGTCAACTCCCAGTTGCCTCTGTGGCTGATGTAATTTCCTGTCCCTTAAGTTTTGTTTTACTTTTTTTTTCTTATTAAAGCACACATAGAGTGGTCCTGTTGCACATATATAGTTATGGAGGTCTACTTACATATATTAACTTGTTTTTATAGTCAAAAACCTCCTAGTTGCTGGAAACGAGCTGATAGAAATCTGTCCTTTTTGAAGCACTTTTCAGCCGTGCTATTTCAGATATAAATCTCGCCCGAGAAGACAGAGTCTTGTGATTGGCCAGTACCCGGAAGTGACATAATCAGCACACCCGCTCTCAGAAGCGCAGCTCCACCCTCTGGAACGGTGGATGCACTGCTCCTCATTATCAAAACATTGTTTTAATAGTGTTTAAAAATAGCTTCTTCACGACTCCCCACTGCAGTCCCTTTATGACTTTGACCCGGAGTCAGACCCAGAGTCGGAAGACACTGTCGCTCGTGAAATGGGATGTGCCCGGACTAGTGCCCGGAGCAGGAGGATCTGCTGTTCAGGAGAACCGCTGTTTACATAACTATAACGGGATTTTCCGAGTTCTCGCTGAGCCCGAGATTACAATAAAACACAGCGTTCTCAGCAGTGGCTGAACTGTTTGTTTCAAAACTTCAGGGCTTCATAAACAAGGTAAAGACGCAGATACACACTAAAAAACAGCGTTAATTGGAACTTCTGGTCTAGGTCCGCTTTAAGAGATACTTCCAAACAGAGCATTCTGAACAGGGCTGTTTTGGCAGGGTGATTGAACTGAACCTGAACTTAGGTTTCTTTAATGTCACTCAGGTTTGTTAGTATTTCTGACTTGAGTAAAGGATCTACAAACTTCTTCCAGCAGTATCATGTGAATACTGTGTCCAATAGCCAGCTCATGGTTGTCAGTGTGTCTCACTGCCCATGTGAAAGTGGACAGTCGCTGAGCAGCAAACAGGAATGCGGCCAGCGGAGGTTCCTCTGTGCCTCTCTGAGTTTGGAGAGGGGCCCTGATGTGCTGCTACCTGCCCATGCACATCTGTCTGCTCTCCGTCTTCCTCTCAATGGCACCCTCGCCTTAGATCATCTCCTCTTCCTCCACGCTTGACTTGCACTTGGCTTGCATGGAAAAAATGTAGACCGTCTCTCGCCTCTCTCGTCCCTGGAACTTTGATGTCTCAAGTGTGATTGCTCTTGGATTGTGGCCGCTTTCCCTTGAAGGTTTTTGACATGAAAAGCACACTAGGCTCTCAGGTTTATCCCATGGCCAGTGATCCAGGACTAAAACAATCAGCCTGGCTCACTGTGGGATACTGTTACCAGGGAGAGTGGGGCACCATGCATAGGGGTTTCCTCAGCCATGAAGTACACTTTTCTTCCGAGTTACAAACACATTTTAGGTGTGTTGATTGAATTATACCAGTCCACGCCGTCAGTAATAGATTTTTGTTTGACTTAAGTGCAGGTTGATGCTCACGCACAAACAGGCAGAGGCTACATTTGTGTGTTTGCACAGATGTGGGCCACTAAAATGATTCAACGTTCGTAACGAATGAAAAAAGCAATGAGGCCAGTAATTTGCTTTAAGATTGACCCAATCTGATAAGTATGATAATGTGACATGCCATTAACAGCAGCGGCACAAGTGACAACCCTTAAGCTTCACTTACACTTTCATTAAATATTGATCTTATCTGCGCTCATTTATGCTCCAGCCGGCAAATTACAGCAGATAGACATATTCCCGTGACAGCGGCGCTGACGATAATCGTCCGTCTTTCGCGTGACATTTGGCATAACTGGTGTTTTATGAGCTGAAGTGCCATCGGTGCTGCTGGTGGAGGAGAAAGAATAATTCCATGCTGTGCTCAGGGTCTCCATTATGCCAGATTGTATCTCGTCACACTGAGGGCACAATGTGTCAGTTAATCCACTTCAGCACCATCTCTCGTGGAAAAGAGAGGTTAAACAGCTCACATTATACTTAGCAACTTTGGTAAGGTGGTTCGTGACACATTTTCTTGTGCGGGTTATAAAGACAGAAGATTTTTTTCTGTAGAGTCCCCTAATGCAACCAAGGTGGACAGTTTTAGATCCTGCTGTGGGATATTCCAGGTTGAAGGAGCATATAATAGCAAAACACAGAATTGTTGGCATCTTACATATTTATTAAAGGTCACATAGAGTGGTCCTGTTGCACATGTATGTTAGTTATGGAGGTCTACTTACATACATTAACTTGTTTTTATGGTGAAAAACCTCCTAGTTGCTGTAAACGAGCCGATAGAAATCCTCTTTTCTGAAGGTGTTTCCCAGCCGCAAGATTTGAGACTCAAATCTCTCAACCTGGAAGTGACATAATCAGCACACCCGCTCTCAGAAGCACAGCTCCCCCTCTGGAACGGTGGATGCACTGCAACTCATTATCAAAACATTGTTTTAACAGTGTTTAAAAATTGCTTCATCACGACTCCCTGCCGCAGTCCCTTTTATGACTTTGACCAGGACTCAGACCCAGAGTCAGTCGCTCGTGAAACACCTCCACAAAGGATGTTATTCTTCTTCTGAGGTTCAATGTACGCAACTGGATGTGCCCGGACTAGTGCCCAGAGCAGGGCGATCGGTTGTTCGTAACCATAACGGGATTTTCAGAGATCTCGCTGAGCCCGAGATTACAATATAACACAGTGTTCTCAGCAGTGGATGAACTGTTTGTTTTTCGAAACTTTAGGGCTTCGTAAACACGGTAATGACGCAGATACACACCAAAAAAACAGCGTTAATTGGAACTATCGGTCTAGGTCCGCTTTAAAGGATAAACTGAGGATTTTCTTTTCTTTTTTCTTTTCAATCAAACAATCAATAAATCAATCATCCATCCATCCATCATCTACCACTTTATCGTCCACCGGAGGTGTTGTGGCTATCTCAGCTGACAATAATTGGTTTACACCCTGGACACCCTGGATTTGCCAGTCCATCACAAGACCACAAAGAAACAAACAACCATTCATCCATTCATTCTCACATTGACCGCTACGGTTAAGTTAGAGTGACCAATTTACGTAATACCCATACTGCATGCTTTTGGACTGTGAGAGGAAGCTGGAGAACAACCCACCCACACACAGGGAGAACATGCAGAAACTCCATGCAGAAAGGCCGTTGTTCCAACCAGGGCTTGAACCCGGGTCTTCTTGCTGCAAAGGAAAGAGCTAGCCATTGACCTGATGAAATCTAAAGCTAGGTTTATGGTCGCCGTAGTGTCCCAGGTGCGCGCCAAAAATGACGTCATATCCTGTATCGCGGCGGGCGCGTGAGCTCCAAAAGGTGCCGTGGCACTAGGGCGCGCACATCTAATACGATTATTAATATGTTACAAAAAGATGATGGTTTTTGCCGTAGGAAAGAGTGGTGACCCAGCGGGAAAAGCCCTCCCAGTGGTGGAGGTGGGATGGCTGTCCCAATAAGTGAAACACAGATAGACGGACAATAATTTTGAGACCAATGTAAGCCATATGCGGAAAGTTGTTGTTTACTACTGTTGCTAGGCAGCGGACGTTTATCCTGCAGCACAAGTTGAATATTTTGGTTGTACGCCCCCTGCCGTTGCGGCGAATACTGTAATGAACAACGTGCTGAGCATGAACGCCTCCATGCAAAATCAATTCTAAAATGAACCAGCAGCTTATGAAGTTGATATAAAATAAAGGCAAACATCCTTTACTGCATCCTGTACTGTGACGGCCAAACATTTGAGATGAGCGAAGGAAGACTTTAAGTCTTTTCCGAATTACAGAATCATGTTATCCAAGATTCAACAACACACCTCAGAGGCAGGAGTTCCGATGCCTCTTCCCCTTGAGTTTCCAATGAATGAATGCATGCTCAAACAAGTCCATCTCCATGTCGGCTAAACTGACAGATATTATACATCACGTCCACGCCGTTGACGGTCTTCTAATGATACCATGATTACCGTTTCAGGTGCAGGATCTCCAGTGGTGTCTTATCATCCAGGGAGCTCAACATACCTGAGAGACCAGAGAAGCCTGGCATTAGCAGCTACTATTGTTGTCTTAATGCCTCCTTCAATTATCCACAAGCAGCTCTTTACTGCGGCCACTGTGTCGGAACCTCCCCCGACTGGTTTTTCACCAATTTTGTCCCTGATTATCTGGATCAGTGGGTGTTAAAGGACCCACGCATAGACAAACACAAATTCACGGGGGGGTGGGAGGAAGGAGCTCTGACTACCTGTGTGTCGGAGACAAACGAAGGAGGCTTTTCAGTCGTCAGTCCCACCACACACAGTGTTTATTTAGCCACAGCTCAAAGCAGACACTTTTAATCTATTTTTCTTTTCTCTGCAAAACCAGGAGTTCTTTTTTTTCATGTCTATTTGTCCTCAAAAACATTCAGAAGTATCTAAATATACCTCATATTTAAAGTTAATAATATAGACATTCAGATTATAGTGTTGGACACTCTAATTCTACCTTAGGTGTCTTTATGTTGCCCTGTGATGGACGGGCGACCTGTCTAGGGTGCAACCCCGAGATTGGCATCAGCGTGATGTAGAGGATATCCTCATGTAGAGGATAAAACGGTAGAAGATGAGTTAGAGTGAGTGAGATTATAACGTTTGCTAAATAGCCATCCGATAATCCAGTTTGCATATCACACTAGTCCGACTATGACTTGCATGTAAATCATGTTCTCTGCAAAGGAAAACTCCAATAATTATACTGTAGTTTATACATTTCTACATAATGTGACTATAATTTGTGTTTGTGTCTTCCAAAAGTTTTGTTTTTGGGGTGGTGTATTATTCAGATCATGATCTTAATCTGGTTAATATGGGTATTGAAGTGTGAGGATTTGACACTAAGTGTCGATCCCTATAACTTTTTTGATAGGAAAACCTGTTAAAATGTGTCAAATATCAGACTTTAGTCTCACCCCTAACCCTAACCAATTGTGATGGTTTTTCACAATAATATAACTTTCACAGTTTTGTCCTCAGAAGCTAAAATCAGAAGTGTTTCTCAATAGAATCTGCACTCTCATTATTTGCTATTAGAGTCATTCATTTCATTCCCAAAAACAAACAAAAAGTTCACAATTGGCCCTAATCTTCTTCTATAATACTATATATTGTCCATTGGCTGCACTGATTTCTGTAGGATCAGCGTCAGCCACAGAAAAACCTGCATTTGTCGACCTCTAAACACAGGCTTTCGAAAAAAAAAAAAAAAAAATACAAATCAGTTTGAAAACAATCCTAATCCTGACCTCTGCACTGCCCGCACTGAGGCATTACTGTGGTGTTTGAACAGGTGCAGATGAAAGGGCCACAGGTGAGGCAGCCGCATGCTATGATGACCACGCTGTGACTCAACCTCAGCTCCGGCCAGCTGCCTCCTGCACAGGTCCCGCTGATCAAAGCTGACACTTCCCGCGGTGACAACACTCAGCCGTCACCGCCGTCGATGAGCGCGTTAGCGAGATGTGCTGCTGCTGCTGCCGTTGGGCGATGTGTGTATCCTCAGATTAATTGACACACCTGTGTTTAATTCACACAGACGTTGCTGGCGATCATCTCATCACACATCCATCAACACTTAAGCCACAGCTGCTTCGCTCGAAGAAAGCAAAGGAAAAAAAAAAGTGCTAATAATCTTTCCTGTCTTGGCTGTTAATGTGCTGATGTGTGAGCTTTGATCTGACACGGAAAAATCCTGTAAATGTCTGCTAACGCTGACTGTTTGGATGCTTTAGAGCAGTAAAACATTACCTGCAATTATTGTAATATAACAAAAACTGTGTTTTTATATTACTACCATTTGACTTTAGGACCAACTTATATGAAAGTTTATTGTAATAAAAATAAAATTCAAGATGTACAACTAAGTCAGTCTGACTTTTCGTACAGATAAACACACAAACTTGTTTTTATATCTTAGTGAGGACACATCATTGGCATAAAGTGTTCCCGAGCCTAAACCTTATTTTAACCCTAGAATAAGGTCTTAACCCTGATAAAGCCTTTTAAAGTCGTGGGGCCCAGACAAAATGTGCCCACAAAGATAGGTTTGTATGTTTTATTTGGACCACATAAACATACACACACATTCTTGGACAGAAGTCTTAGTGAGGACACCGGTACACATAATGCATTCCCTAGCCCCCTATACCCTAACCTAAGCCATCAAACCAGATGTCTAATGGTAACCTTTTAGTCAAACCCTAACCAAAATCCTATCCTATTACTAGCCATAAAACCAGGTCTTAACCCTCAAAAAGCATTGTGAGAATCAGCCAAAAATGTCCTCTCAAACATCTATTACTAAAACAATAATGCCAGAATCTATCATACACAAAAAGAAGCTGTAAATAGAGCTGAGGAAAAGCTATCCCAACAGTTTGTAAATGATAAAACACCACAGGTGGAGTTACAGATAAATAAATACATTATAATATTATAATATATAATATATAATATATAATATATAATATAAATACATTATATAATCACTAAAGAAATAACTTCTCACTGAAACCTTCTGAATCTCAACATTTCTTTATAATTTCAAAATAAGACAGGTGTGGGTAAGAAGTGTTACACTGAAAAAATGCTTGCATACCTTGAAATATAAATTCCCTTTACACTAAAAAAAAAAACATTGTCAAATTAGTTCACACAATGCTGATAAAGGGTCTCCTCACCACACTTTTTCCTGTGTCACCCACAGACACTCCCAAGCTGTGCACAGGAAATGTTCTTTAACGCCACAACTCACGGACACAGTTGTACAACAGCTCCTAAAGTGAGACGGCTTTAGTTTCCGCAGTTTGATGCAATGAATGCTTATTGCAACTGGGTATAGTAGAGAAGTCAGGGTGGCGCAAGATCACCATCATCGGCAGTGTTTTGGTAATAACTCAGAAATCCTCATGAGGGCCACAGAAGGATTCACTTTGAAGCAGATTGTTGTTTATCAATTCAATGCTTCATTTTTCGGCAGAACTGAAGATGCTGAGATTTTGGTTGGGAGTGATCAGGTTGGTGTAATCGCCAGGATTACAAATTAGCATATTTAAGGGACGGTTTGGAAATAAAGTAAGAGGTTGAGATGGTTTGGCCACGTGCAGAGAAGGGAGATAGTAATTCGACTAATGGACAAAGGATGATTAGGATGGAGAAAAGAGGACAACCACAGAGAAGGATCATAGATGTTGTGAAGGGGGACATGAGGACAGTTAGTGTAACAGCAAAGGACACAAGTGATAGGACAAGATGGAGGCTGATGATCCACTGTGGTGACTCTTAAAGGTAGAAGCCAAAAGAAGAAGGATCAAATTTAAAGCGGAACTAGACCGGATGTTGTTTTTAGTGTGTATCTGCGTCATTACCTTGTTTAAGAAGCACATCCGGTTGCGTACATTGAACCGCAGAAGAAGAATAACGTCCGTTGTGGAGGTGTTTCACGAGCGACATTGTCTTCTGACTCTGGGTCTGACTTCGGGTCAAAGTCATAAAAGGGACTGCGGCGGGGAGTCGTGAAGAAGCTATTTTTAAACACTGTTAGAACAATGTTTTGATAATGATTAGCAGTGCATCCATCGTTCCAGAGGGGGGAGCTGCGCTTCTGAGAGCGGGTGTGCTGATTATGTCACTTCCGGGTACTGGCCAATCACAACACAGTCCGTCTTCTCAGGCGAGATTTATGTCTGAAATAGCGTGGCTGACAAGTGCTTCAAAAAGGACAGATTTCTATCGGCTCGTTTCCAGCAACTAGGAGGTTTTTGTCCATAAAAACAGGTTAATATATGTAAGTAGACATCCATAACTAACATATATGTGCAACAGGACCACTCTATGTGACCTTTAAGTATGCAGTTGGTGGTGTGGTTTAATGTAGCGCCCCCTAGGACCATATTGCCATTAGGCCCCAAAAGCTCATTGAAACAGCCCAGGTTAAGAATAACAACTTGTATGTATTAGTATTACAGTTGTCCAGCTGTTTCACCGGGTTACATGTTCTGTCATTGATGTGATTTATGCTCTTTTCAAAGCCAGGGTTCACATTTGGGGGCAACATAATCATAAAAAAAATAAATAAATACAATCATGAGTAAGTGTAAGTTTAGAGGGTTTAGGGGATTTTTGTTCGCAGTTCATCACTGTGTTTTGATAATGGGTGTGTGTGTGCTGTTTTTCCCTCTCCCACAGGACCGAACAACCTGCGTGTTTTCATTAAGTCTCCTTTACAGCAATTTGTTCCCATTATACTTGACAACTGTTAAACCAGTCAGATAAGAGAGTGTGTGTGTGTGTGTGTGTGTGTGTGTGTGTGTGTGTGTGTGTGTGTGTGTGTGTGTGTGTGTGTGTGTGTGTGTGTGTGTGTGTGTGTGTGTGTGTGTGTGTGTGTGTGTGATTTCACCGCTTGAAACCTCAGAAGCTGAAAGATGTTGCAACTTGTCCTCGACTCTTCACAGGAAACATTCCTTATCTCTACCATCTATATCAAGAATAATATATTAGGATCCAGGATGTGACCGGGAAAATAAATGACGAATGCTGCGGCAAACACTGATGCGTCAAAACAGATCATCTACCAACGGATGAATCACAGGTTGGATTTTCACCCTGGTCCACTTAACCCAACCCTGCTGTCTGTTTGGAGGTCATGTGACCAGGAAAAAGGAGGTGGGAGAGAGGATTGAAGGAGAAGAGCAGGGAGATCAGGTGAGACCACCTCCACTACTCAAATCTTACATTTACTATTCAGGTAACACCTTTGCAGAGGCACAGCCAACAGCCAAGTAGACAGATCTTAACTGTTTTCTACTCTGGATGTTGGGATGCATGTCACTATTCAACCAGCATCCCAGAAGATTAAACCTGGAACTGCCGTGTAAATTGGACCATTAATAGCTTGGACATGTTTGGCCCGGGGCAGCTGGTCTCAACTCTCCTGCCTGCAGTTTTCCACTCACCTGCAGCTCACTTTTTCCCCGCGTTCCCAACGAGGCTGGGATCTCAGCCTCAAATTCTCATCCCGGGGCCTTTCATCAGCTACGAATCCTTGAGGAGTTATCTGCAGCCAGAGCCATGCAAGGAGGCTCTGCTGCTGGCCACACAGGGGGTCGGAATAGGGCCGCTCGCGAATGGAATAGGTGAGTTCACAGCTACTGTCGCCATTTGGATTAAACTGCATGTATTGTGATTATTTAGGATGATTTCTTAAAGTGTTTACTCCCAGAAGTCTGATATTTTAACAACCAAAAGTCACAGATGCCAATTTACTGGACGTTCTGTTGATTAATCTGCATCCAGGGTTTTGAAAAGACACTTTTCTAATATGTTGATTTGAAGAACCATATTTGTGCTGTGTCCTGTTTTGAATGCATTTTATCAATTTTTTTATGATTATGATTATGATTATTTTTCTACTTGGCCTGATAGTATTTCATTTATTATTAGCAGGGGAAGCTAAAAGTAGCTGTACATCTGACACAATTTAGATAAATGTCAGACGTTGCGTTGATTTTGTAAATAAGACTTGGTTGGCTATTATCTCAACAATTGTATTATTTAATTTTCGATTAAGAAGGAAAAGAAACTCACAATATCACCGAAAAACAATCAACCTGAATCGCACCCCAGTATTATGATGTGGTTGAATCATGATACAATCATATAGCCCTAATGATAGGACCAATGCCACCAAACTGGCACAGCGATAGCACAGACTCTACAAGACAGACAAGGAGCACCATCTGACAGCAGTGTAAATGTTTACAAAAGATTGGTTAACAGCTCGTAACTAACAATCAATTATCAGTGTTAAAGTGGGCCTAATGATCGCGGCGCTAATTACCCAATCTAGAGCCATTAGCTCCTTGTCACCCGTTGGCGATTGTGTAATTGCTGCCTGTGCTGTACTTTCCAGATGAACAGAGGCCAGTGAAGCAGCGTCGCGCACGCGCCAACTACAGCAGCTGGCAGCTGGAGGAGCTGGAGAAGGCCTTCGAGAGCACACACTACCCCGACATCTTCATGAGGGAAGCCCTGGCCCTCAGACTGGACCTGATCGAGGCCAGAGTGCAGGTAACCCCCCTTTCAGTGTGTTGTATTTTCACGAATCTCTTTTATTTTATCTTAACTTTTGTGTGTTTGATTTAATCTTCTTATTTAAGATGTAAAGCGTCCTTAGGTGTTGGAACGTTGCTTACAAATAAAATGTATTAGTATTATTATTATTTTATCATTAAAACATATGGTCAAATATATAGGCAGCATAATAACAATACCATCAGAATGTCTATTAATAAACAAAATAGTAACCGCTCAATATTCAAATAGGTGTAAAATGAATTAAATGAACTTTTAGTCCTCGTCTAATGCCCCCTTTCTTACTTACAAATATCAGGAAGCAACACAAAACAACACAAGAGTAAAGAAGAAATAATTGCAAAAGACATAAGAAAAAGAAAAAATCAAGTCAAAAAGTCACACTGCACTCTATTATTACAACCCACCAAATGTATTTAATGTTTTACACTACATTTTTCTACAATTGTTCCTTAAATTAACAAATGAATTATAGATACACTTGATGTTGATATTCCCAGTAACTGGCTCAGTGAACACTTCTAATGTTCAAATTAACCTCAGTTCTTGATCTGACCAAACAATTAAATAAACAGAACTATAGTTTTTTATTTATTATTATTATTTTTTAATCATCTCCATTTAAGATCTAAGAATGTTCAACAGTATCACACATCTCACAATGAATTGTGAGAAAATCTATTGCATTTTGACAAAAACATTGAATATTTCTGTGAATACATCTTAAAACTATGAATTACTTTTAATTATTATTTGACTACTTAATTATTTTGTCACTATTTTGAATAAATCGGGGTCAAAGTGAAAAACTGGCTTTAATGGGTATATTTGGTTGAGTCGTTTTAATTTAGTTCTATTTATATGGATATGATGGAAAATAGCTAAATTAAAGCTTCTATAGATAAATGACCAATAACTAATAACCATTTAATATTTGAAAGGGTTTAGGATGAAGTTGAGGGTTTTTTCTCGGAGGGAATTTACATTGTTTTATGTACGTTTTCATACATTATTGTTATGTTTTTATTGGTTTCCAGGTTTGGTTTCAGAACCGTCGCGCTAAGATGCGGCGTCAGCTGAAACTCCAGAGTCAGCTCGTCGCAGGGCCGTATGTCAAAAACGACAATGACGAAACCTCAGAGAGCGCGAGCAGGAGCCTGAAGCAGCAGCAGCAGCAGCAGTCGGACTGTTCCGACAAGGAGCGCTCGGAGAGACGGCAGGAAGGAGAGAATTATCCATGGACAAAGGCTGCGAGTGTCGCGCTGGGCATACGCAAGCAGCCCGTGACCCAGAGGTCAGGGAAGTGGGAGAGGCCGGAGGGGCCGAGCTCCGAGGAGCTCCGCTCCTGCAGCATCGCCAAGCTGAGGGCCAAAGCTCGAGAGCACGAGGCCGAGATCCACAGCACTGTAAACATGTCGGGGGCCGACACACAGTCACAAACACAGGAAGCTGATGCCACGCTCAGTGATTGATTTTTTTTCCCCTCCTTCCTGTTTGTATAGATAGTCGTAACAAAAAGAAAAAACAGAGGACACTTTACACTATCAGTACACCGGGACATTCTTTTTATTTCCTTTATGTAGCTGAAATTAATCAAATATATATTATATTATATTATATATGTTGTTTTTTAAATAACTAAAAAGTTCTCATTTTGTTTACGTTTTATAAATTGGCCTTAATGGTACATTTTTTATTTAAGCAGAACTTTTGTTTTTGGTGTGTGAACATATCTAACTTGTGCTGTTTAAATGCATTTACATGTTTCTGTGCTTTGTTTTGTTTTTCGCAGAATTACTCAAAAAACAACCACTGAACAGATTTCTAAGACAATGTAAGGAACAAAAAAAAACAACACTTAAATTGCAAAACAGATCCATTTGATTTGTGAGAGAATCTGCCAGTTCTTATTCCAACTTTATGGATAAAAGCACTTTAAAGACAACACAGTTGGCTAAAGTGTACACAGACATGACAAATACAAAAGTAAAAACATTATAAAAGACAGTTAAACAATAAAAATAGTAAAAGCCATCATCTCAAACTGTGTTAAATGTCTATAAAAGATTACATTTGGTGCAAATCCAGATAATAATCCAGATTTTGGTGGCGTTTTGTCAGGATGCACAAACTATATTCTGGGACTTAAACTGGACTCAACAGAGTCAAAGGATATCATGTCATCCTTGCATCAGAAATGGGATACGGTCGCGTAATCTTTAAATGAATTTCACCGCTGACGAGCTTATTCCTGACCTCTCGGGTTAGGTTTCACAGACGGGGCAGGATGTCTGCGTGCAGCCACACGTCCTCCTCACAGGAAACAATGGAAGTGGCTGAAAAATAAAATCAGGAACAGCGAGACCGCAGTGTATAAATGACACAATAAAGTTCCTGTACAAGTGCATTTAATGACTTTATGCACTGACATTTTAGTATTGAGCGAACAGTGGGTTTTTAAATCCTGCATACAGTGTTATACATTATACTTTGCCCACTGAAAACAAAATACAACATGATAGCAAATCACAGGTTTAAAACAGACGAAAATGTACATTTTATAAACCACTCATACATTTAATTTTCTGGTTGTATAATTGTAATTCATATGCTGTGCTGGCTGAATTCCACTTCAGCTTTTTGTTTTGATCACTGGCTTTGAGTGGCCACTGAACTCAAGTCATACAGAGTTACACTGCCCCCTTCTGGCCATGAGCATATCCTCAGACAGGTGAGACACAGTACCACACAACTCTGTTTAAAGGTCGGGTGTGTAAAATATTGCCAAATATTTTTCATTTGGCAGAAATTGAAAATAAAATAATTGTACATTTAAGTGTTCAATAACCTGATTGTATAAATAGTTTTTTTTGTTTGTTTTTGCTCCACCATGTTTTTAAAATAGCCCACTGTGGACAAACGAGAAAACTATCGTTTCAGTTTTGACACAAACTGACAGCCGCATAGTTTCTCCAACACACTTGGAAGGGGAAGGATCTCCAGCTGCAACTTCACAAATAAACCTTGTTAAATTTGACAAACTGTACATTTAAATCCTTTAAAAGGTCTATTTCTTTGTGTGCACTCTCTGAGGCCCGTTGTTGGGACAGTTGATGAACTATTCATGTCCACAGTACGTGTGTAATTCGTCCTCAGGAATGAGGTCACTGTGGGTCGCTTACATTTCAGAGACTAAACTTCAGCTCTGGTCTCACACTAATTACACTGCCTCACGGTCACTGATGACGTCAGTGGGTCAAATCTTAAGTTATACCTTTCAAGAGAAGTGTATCAGATTTCTTTTTGAATGTGTTGAATAACACTTCATGATCAGTGAGGTGAATGAAAGTCTCAATGGTTTACCCCAGGACACTATAATGTTGACTAATTAGGTCAAGACAATAGTTATCCATAATTATTCCTCAATTAGGCCCCGCATGAAGACAATGACTGAGGTTTAAACAAAAAAACAACAACAACATATCACAGATTCTGTTATTGCCGACATGCTGGTTATGATGTGGTGTTTAATTACCTCACACATCCAACAGCAACCCCTGTCTTAGTGAAACCCCCCACCAAAAAACATGACTTGTAAATGTCCACATGACTCCCGACAGAGTGAGAAGAGGAAATTCAAACATGCCATTTGAATTGAAATTCTTATAGTGGCTCATTAGTAAAACAGTATTTCAGAAAAGTATGCATGTAGAGAGACAGCTGTGTGTTGAGTTTGACTCTTGTTCAACGTGATGCTTCCTGATGCTACTACAGACAGAAGAAGTTCTTCTGTCTGTAGTAGCATCAGGCAGTAGCATCAATAATCCAAAGCAGTGGTTCTCAAACGTTTTATACCACTTGAGAAATGATCACCAACGTTAAAATAAAAGTGTCGTAAATGGGCCGAGCAAGGTCGGCTCCAGACTTTTTACAAGACGCAGATTTAGTCCCACCATAGGAAACTCGCATACCATTGGTGGTAGATGTATCACAGTTTGAGAACCATGGATCTAAAGCATGAGGAGCAGAAACATATCACATCACAATAGCCCCATTTTAAATAAATAAATAAATCTGTCTGTCTGTCTGTCTGTCTGTCTGTCTGTCTGTCTATCTATCTATCTATCTATCTATCTATGTTAGTGAGCCAGAAACCATCACCATCACAACTACCGTGCCAGCTAACCCTGTCTGGGCCAACCCAAAAGTTGTGGGGCCCAGACAAAATGTCACTCACAAGGTCAAAATGTCCCCACAAAGAAAGGATTGTAAATTTTTTGGACCTTACAAAGATACAAATACAAGCACTCACACACACAAACACAAACAAACGCGTACATACACTACAAACAGGTACAATTGGTTCTGTATTAATACATTTGGATTATAATGTCATTTAGCAAACCCTATTTCCATCATGTCATTTTCAGATTACATATACTTTTTTTTTTTTTTTTTTTTTTTTTTTATTATTCTGCACTATCTCAGTTTTCGGGATTTTATTTCTTAAAGTGACAAATAGACTGTAAACACTATTTTAAAAAACAAACAAACTTTTGGACCTGCGCCTCTGCGTCTGAATCTAATTCAACGCTCCTGAGTGACGGATCATCAGTCGGTGTCAATTAGCGTAATGAGAGACGCTCACAGCGTCCAGCTCGTGCTGCAGACACAGACGCACTGAGAGTAAACTCACTGTGGTAAAGACAGAGCAGAGGAAACAGGACGCAGCTGCTGCTGCTGCGCTGAAGCTTCGCGGACAAACCCGAGCTTTTTCCTTTTTTTCTTTATCTGTCTTTCCTCCGGCTCCTCCTCACCCTGAATCCCTCTGCTTTTCTCCTGCAAACTCAGTGCGTGTTGTCCAGCAGCAGCAGCAGCAGGGTGGGAGTGGGAGCATGGCTGCCATCAAGGCTCTGGAGCTGTGGTGTAAAACGCAGTGTGATGGATACAGAGATGTGGCCATCACCAACATGACCACTTCATTCAGGAACGGACTGGCTTTCTGTGCACTTATACACAAGTACAGACCGGACTTAATGTAAGTATTACAATTTCTGCATTGTTTTACTTTCTATTGTTTATTTTTGTTGATGTAGTTTTGTTTGTATCTGTCTCTGTATAACCTCTTAGAGTCCTGCTCTTATGTAGCCTTATCATGTGATGCCTGCAAACTTGTATCAAGTTATTAATAGTTTATTCTCTCACACTCTTGATCCTTAGTCAGGGTTTTTTTTTTTTTTCCATAAAGACGTCTTATTTGAGTGCCTGTATTCACTGTGTTCCTGTTTACGCAGAGACTATGACTCACTCAGAAAGGAGGATGTGTTTGAGAACAACAGACTGGTGAGTTTGCTGAGCCTTTTGTTGCTTTTGACTTCACACACTCCTCCTCCTCCAGGTTCTAAATCTGATGTACACTCCGCTTTATTAGGTACACAGAGAGGACACCCAATAAAAGTTGCAGGGGTGGCACTTGGTGTGTTCTTCTGCTTCAAGGTTCCACATGTTGAATACGTTCAGAGATGGTTTTCTCTTGGTTCCTTGGTTCAGTTACTGTGGTTTTTCTGTTGCCTTGAATAAGTCTGAAAATCACAGTAGATCATGAGTCTGAAACTGTCGTCTTAACCACGTCTGTGTGTCTAAAATGCACCGTGTTGTCTCTATGTGATCAGATATTTACGTCAACAAGCAGTAGTTCTTAGTTCTTATCACGCTGAATATGACCCCCTCGATCTTCAAATTCCTGAATCCCTGCTCTCCCTCTCTGCACTTGACCTAACTTATTTTGTTAACCCTGACGTCACCTTTGAACGGCACAGTCGGGACCATTCCATTATTTAGTCTTCCGCCGCTTCACAAGCTTCCTGTGTGGGTCACAGGCCTCGCGGGGGAGGCACAGTGCTGGACACTCCCTGCACAACTTCCCTGTTGTATTGGATGAACCTGGCACTGTCTGCAACAACACCTGAGCTCGGAGGGACATGCTCTCCACACACGTTATTCATTTTGAATGAGTCTTGCTTGTTCCTGCCACTTGATACACATGATGACGGCTCACTGAAGGATGTTGTTGTTATATACATCTCTCCGAGTCGATGCGAGGAGAACTTTAAACCAGATTTGTGGTGAGAGAATAGTGCGTTTGATCAAGTCCTGATCGGCTTCTGAAGATGCTCCCCTGCACTGCAACATGAGAGTGATGACTACGCACGCGTCTATATTTCATGAATAGTGTCCTGTTACTTACAGGTGGTTATTTCAGGGCTCGTTCAAGAGACAACAGATCTTTGTGTCCCTGTAGAGGTTCCAGGTGCTATATTATTGTTTGGTTAGAGATGTAAAGAGTAAAGATTCTCCGATGGATTTGAGAACTTTTCCTCGTAGCCAAGCTCCAGAGGAAATATGCAACACCATCATAACCAAATGAAAAAAAAAATATATTTCTTAATTTCCTCTGAGGTGGTTTCAAGACGGACGTCAAGAGTGAGGCCACCTTCTTATCTCGTCACTGCAGAAGTAGCTAAACACAGCTATGTCAAGCCACACCCAACCATGTTAATGTGTGTGTTTTTGTAGACGGGAACATTGAAGCATAGGGTTAAAGCCTATGTTCCTCTTCCGCAGTAATTATTTGTAAACAATCTTGTCAGCTTATTAAAATAATAAATTCTATTCCTGACAAATTATTTTTTCGCCAATATTTCCACAACAAAAAACGACTGTAGTTTGAACAACTAGAGTAGTATTAAAATATTGTCGGGTTACTGTTACTGGAGCTAAAATCCTGTACAAGGTTCAATCTTTTTTCCCAGTTGTTTCTGTCATTTTGGCTGCTACACCGTCGGCCATATTCAGCGATACCAGGAAAGTGAAGTCATAATTTTTGCGACAAAAATCAAATTGTCATTGTCCCACAGAAACTGCACCGAGGTGGCAGAGACGATAACAAAGCAAAAAAGCAAAGCTTATACAAAACCAATTTTAGAACGGACTAAACATAATAATGACAAGTTCAAACCAAAAAAAAAGCTTTTAAAAGGACACTGTGTAGTATTTATGGGTTTATATGACCCCAAATCCACTTTTTTATACATGTTATGTGCTCCTGCATTGTCTAGTCGCTGTATAATAGTTTTTGTTTCATTTTCGTAGTGTTTTAAAAAGTAATGTAAAATAACATGGTCGCAGGCCGCTGTTGCATAGCCACTGTTCTACCGGAGCCTGTAAGGACAAACGCGAGAGAACAAATCAATCGTCTCTTTACTTGTAGCGGAAGTCCCGCCTCCACTCTCTCCGCTTCGTCTGCTACGGCCGCAGTAGCTCGCCCTCTCCCTCGCCTCACGAACCTCATCTGCTGACATGGAGAAAGACGATGAGGACGACATTTGACCAGCTGAGGATACCGTAGCGCTCAGGGAAGGGAGGGGATGAGCAGAGGAGCAGTTCTTTGTTGTAAATTTCAGCCTCTCCTCTAGATGTCACTATAAACTACTTACTTCACCTTTAAATATAATAAAATAGTTGACATTTGGTTTGCACACTTTGAACACTCCTCAACTTCCATCCCTTTACTAGTGATTTTTTTTTTTTTTTAAACCATCGTGTGAAAAATAGTGACATCTAATGGTGAGAGTGTAGGTTGTAACAAGCAGAACTTCTGTTCACCTTCTTCATTTCCCAAGTGCATGAGGGAATTATGGTGGCCATCACGTACCAGAAATGATGTCATTTTTCTTGATTTGTGTTGTAAGGTTCCAATTCAATATGAAAAAAGCACACTCTGGCTGGTTTGACTGTTAAACAGTCCTTGCCTCAAGAGCAAATAAAAAGCGTATTCTTAGGCTACGAGAACCAGTAACACTCCTATAGTTTACACAGTGGACCTTAACGTCAGCAGATTTAACTTTAAAGATCATGCCCAGTCTGATCTTAAACTAAGCTTCGATATCCTGCTCCCTCCATTCCCATTCTTCTTATCTCTGCCAGCTCACAGGAAGTTTTCTATTCATTAAACAGTCATTTTCAGACCTGTGCGTGTGTGTGTGTCGACTGGGCCACAGAATACTCTGTTTAAAATAGAGTGTCTGACATTGTTACACATGCCGTAATGGCAGAAGTCTTTGTGCCCAAGTTGTTGTTGAAAAAAAAAATCTTTGGCCCATTGTGCACTATCATTAAATCTCAAATGACTGCTGGTTAAAAAGTTTGTTTATTTTTGTTTCTTCTTCTCAAGGCTTTTTGGGTCGCAGAGGAGAAGTTGGGGATCCCAGCTTTGTTGGACGCTGAAGACATGGTGGCTTTGAGGGTCCCAGACAGACTCAGCATTCTCACCTATGTGTCCCAGTACTACAACTACTTTAAAGGACGGGCACCAAGTGAGAACATGGCTGTTTGTTTGTAGCATGTGTAGCAATTGTCCATCATCCTGCTCAGGTTTTACCCCCAATTTGCCAGGAATGATCCTTTAGACCAGTGTTTTTCAACCTGTGTGCCGTGGCACACTAGTGTGCCGTCGGAGATCGTCAGGTGTGCCGTGGGAAATTATCCAATTTCACCTAATAAAAAAAAAAAATCAGTTATCTGCAAATAATATGGATATAAATATTCAAGACACTTTGATAAGAATGACTAAATTGTTGATATAGGCTACAGAGTATAATTTTTTAAACATTTTTGTTAGGTGGTGTGCCTCGTGATTTTTTCAATGAAAAAAAGGTACCTTGGCTCAAAAAAGGTTGAAAAACACTGCTTTAGACTCACTGATAAACTGCTAACATTTACATTCAAGGTTGTTTGGACATGAAAATATATTTTTTTAACATATCTCTGGAGCAGGTTGATGGAATTATGCCATCATTATTATTCGCACATTTTTACACCTCATGACATTTTGAACCTCTTCTGATAAAACTTTGTCTCGCACAAATGTCTATTTGGGTGAAAAGATGAAGTGTCATTGTTTAAAACCCAACCTTTCAGCAAAAAAAATAAACACCTGTATGGTCAATATTTACTGCCATAATTTGAGGTTGACAGGTTCAGAATCATTTAACTTCTCTTTTATCTATCTTCATGCTGAGGTGTACAGCTCAGTTTCTCTCCTGTTCTTCACTGTCATGTCATGACATTAATGGTGTTTTCTGTTCCTTGATCAGTGGGAGGTGTGAAAAGGCCAGCAGAGGGCTCCAAAGAGGAGCCATCAGAGAAGAAGAATCTACCAGTGGCTGCCAAAACTTTTGCACCTAAAACCACCCCTGAGAAATGTGTACCATCCACTCTCACGACTCCAGCCTCACCCAAAGTGATCAGAGCTGCAGCTCAGGTCAGTACCAATGAGCATCTTTGTTGTCTTATACATTTTTTAGACGTCTCTCAGTTGTACCTTTTCTGTCTCAGAAGGCAGTTTTGGCAGAAAACACAAACAAAAGTGGAACTCTCAACAGCAAATGTGCCGCATGCAAGAGCCACGTTCATCTGGTTCAGAGGCACTTTGTGGAAGGCACGCTCTATCACAGAAGCTGTTTCAAGTAAGTGTCGTGTTACCGGATCTCTTTTAATCAATACTTTCCATTTCATGTGTTGTTTTTAATCACACTGATATTTTGCATGCAGATGCAGTGAATGTTTCGCCGTGCTTCATGCAGGAGGCTACAAACCGGGCAAGAATCCAGACACTTACATCTGTAACACCCACCACAACAGTTGCAAACCTTCCTCCTCCGAGGCGGGGACTAAAAACACACCCACCAGTTCGGCTGCACGACTAAATGGTGCCGCTCGGAACCAGCCGGTGTCACACCCCTCGTCCGTGCTGTCGGCGCCACTGAATGTTGTCCAGAAACCAAGTAGTCCTGCTCCACCTTCTCCGTCTTGGACGGCCTCGGCCCAGAAGACGCAGGTGGCCCGGCAGAGGTTCTTCCAGCCTGCGTCTTCAGTCACAGAGTCCTCAGTGGACAACAGAAAGTCTGCAGAGTTAACTGATATTCTGGCGTGGCCAAAGGTCCATCTGAGCTCTGATGAGGAGAAGAGCAGATCCAGGACTGCAGCTGGAAAGACACTAGCAGAAGAAAACTGCAACAATAACAACAAACGGCCATTCACCATTCGCTCAGCAGAAAGACGGTGAGCTCTGTTTACATTCTGTGGCCTTGAATTGATTTTTATTTCCTCCTCCTCCTCCTCCTCCTTGGATATTTTTAGTGTTTTCCCATTGTATGTTTGTGGATCGTAATGACTTTTGTTATTAAGGGCTGACGGTGAGGCTTTCTCTCTCGCCGCAGGTTTGAGCCAAGTCCAGATAAATGCAGCGAAGGCCCAACAGGAAACTGGGCAGGACGGCCCACGGCCCGCCAGACAAACAATAAGGAATCGTCAGGTCTTAAGGTCATGGGCAGAGACGACACGAGGCCAATGACTGTACACACAACCGCTCCAGGCAAGCACTGCTGAATTCATTTCAGTTATTCTTGATCCATTATTTGACATCTAGCCAACATACTCCCCACCACCACACCCACCCATTCTCTCTGTCTGTCACTGAATGCATTCATGGAAAACAAAGCCCTCTTTGTCCCCTTTTTTGCCCTATTTACACAGACAGTGCATTTATCTCGTACATTGTTGGCTGACATTTTAATTTCTGTCTCTCAGACAGAAATACAATTACTGTTGGTTGTCATTATAAATGTTCCCCATATTATCAGCGTTGATGGAAGCCTTTCCATCACGGAGAGAATAATTCTTTTTCATGCCAAAACAGAGTTTGTGCATTTTCCCCCATTTGTGTCACATACATGTGCAAGTCGGGATCAATAATGTGCTCTGATTTGAGATAATTAGCTGTGTTTCTTATCAGCTGTGCATGTGCACGCATCATCACAAAAGCAGATTTCACACCAAAGTCGATGTGGAAATTTCTCCTTGTTCATAATTAATTCAACATTTTGTGTGACAAGATAATGTAATGATGATAATTTTGCCTTATACTGTTGTTTTAGAGCCAAATTAGTTAATCACACATCCTGCAGTCTATTATACTGTTATGTTGTTTTTCCTGCTTATGTTTTCTTTTGTTGCTTTATTTCTGGTATTCATTTGGAACAGCAGTTTATTATTTTATGTTATAAAGATGCAAATGCAGTGATGTATGAAAACTAAAGTGACATTTATATCACTTTTATGGAGACAATACACAATGTCGACTAAAGAAATCCTGAACCCGTAAAACTTTTTTAAATAAAAACTGAATTATAATCACCAAATCAATCAATAATAATAAAAATCATCATTAATTTTGTTTTTATTACATTGTTTTTCCCAGTCTGCCGTGAGGGGCAATCAAAGATCAAACCTATGAGAACCGAGCTCCGTCTAAAGTAAGTATTCTCAGTAATCTAAAAATCAATATTACTTCATATTATTACTCACTCAGCTGGGAATGGGGAGATCACGCGGGTGGAAATGAAACCTCTTGAAAGATTTTCTTCACCCCCCCTCAAACATCTCTGACCATTCAGCGTCTTCATTCACTCTCTCAGAACGCAGAAACCTCGTGCTTCAGTCGTCTCTGTTCTTGCTGACTGGCTCAGGCTGCAGCCACTAGCTCTGTCCCCCATCCTAAGCAGCGCTGAAGAATGCCGGGCCTGAGCTTTTCCCCACTCCTAACGCTAGACTTCTCATTTCTAATCTCTGCTGATGATTCCCCCGTTGTTCTCCCCACCTTTTTTTATCAATCCGGAAGGTGAGGAACCCTTTTTTTATCAGCCATCTGCGTCACATAACAAGCTGTACTTTTTTTCTGAACGGTTGCCACCTTTAAGGCTCGATTCATTGTGACTTTCTTACAGGGATGCTGAAGCCGAAGCCTCCACCAAGCAGCATAAGGCTGGAATCAAGTTCTCGCCTTCCTCTAATGTCCTCTCACCTCCAGCACCTTCACAACCTCCTCCACATAGCTTTGCTAAACAAAAACCTCAGCCCACCTCTGTAAACCTGGGTAAGTCACTTCATAATAAAGGTCTCTCCTCACGTCATGGTCACATCTGTCCCCTCTGGTCCATATTTCACACTTTCTTACCTGATCTCTTTTTTCCTTTCCACTCCAGTGGTAAATGGTCTATATTAATCTATAGCTTTTCACATTATGCATTCATACATAGCATCTCTTTACATTCACATGCTACCAACACCGTTACCAGATGCAATGTGCGGTTATGTGTTTGCCCAAGACACATCTGAATCTATAATAAAGGAGCTGGGAATCGAACCTCAGCTCCATCTTAATCTAATTTTGCTATAGCAGTGTGTGGAGTATTATGTGAGGAAGAGGAGGATGATGAGAGAATAAATTATTTTATTGAGAGTAAATGGATCACACGTGTGACACATTTACATTTACATCTCGTCACGTTTGAAAAGAAGTAGGCAGAGGTATAAACTTATATCTACCTATTACACACAACTCAATGTATTACTTTATCCACCACAGTATTTTATACATATCATATACAAGTTCTTAATTTTCTCCGAATACGTCTGGCTTTAAACGAAACCATTTCCATCACCGCCCTGGATTATACTGCTGTTCTTCATCCTTAATTTGTATTTTGTAATTAGTATAATTTGTATTTGTATATTCTTTTAAACTGATTTTATTTATTTTTTACTCTTTGCTATAATGAATCTGTCAGACTGTTCCATAATGTAACCTCCCAAGAGTGAAACACACATGTTTTTAAAGTTGTCCTGGCCCACTTGCATTTTTAAATTGTCTATCTGAAAACAATGTCTTTGTTTTATTTGGGAGTAACTTATTTCTTTACTGAATCACAAATGAACAAATTATGACTAAAGTTGTTCAGTTTTCAGTTTGGACCAAAGTGTCTTGACAATCATTTTTTTGTTTGTTTGTTTGTTTTGTGATTTTTTTTTTTCACAACTTTCTGCTGTTCCACATCATATTAAACCCTGATGTCCTTATTTCAGGTTCTAAACCCGTGAATCCCTCGCCTGTGAAATCCCCGTCCAGACGTCCAGCTGTGGAATCCGTTCGCTTTTCAACACCGGCTTCAGCCGATCATGGACGTGCGTCAGGTTGGTTCTCGGCTTATCATCGTATAGCTTCACATGCAGCGCATTATTTTCATATTTACTTCAAATAAAGCAGGTGAAATTGTTTGCGACAATGCTTCCCTGAATTGCTGCCATGAAAAGAATATCAAATCCTATTTCATCTACCTCCTAGGTGCTAAAAAGGGAAAGTATTTGTCACCCACCAACGCCTGCAGGAGTGAAACGAGGTCACCCTCTGTAAGTTCCCTCCATTAAGTCTCTTAAGAGATTAATTTACAGCTCTGCAAAGATGCTTTCATTACATTCCCAGGGAAAAAAAATATATACTTTAAACTTCTTTACATTGGAGTACCCTAAACTGTGACTGTGACTCTTTTTTTGTTTTATATCAGGTGAGGACTTATCATGTCCCGGTGGAGCAGATTGAGAGGGAGCTGAATGACATCGAGACAAACTTGGCTCAGCTGGAGAAGGAGGGTGTGGAGCTGGAGAAGAAGCTTCGCTGCTGCGAGGAAGGTACTTTATTTTCCTCTCCTCCCCCCCCCCCCCACAAGTCCCCCGTCCTCTCCCACTTCCTGCCGTTTTCACAGATAAAACCTGAATGTGGACGAATTTAGAAACACACTTTTCAATTTGGAAAGTAAACAGTCCTTCGAACCACCCACTTATTCTGAGGCAGAAGGTGATGTCTGTGGACTTGTAGAGAATAACCTTGCCACAAACTTTGATATTTTATTGAATTTGTTCAAACTGCTGAATCCCACTGCTGCATAAGTTGTGTCCTGGTTGCTTCACACACACACGCACACACACGCACACACACACACACATTCACCCACCATCAGTGTGTTCCCTGTCATTTCTATTACTGTTTCTGCAGCCAAATGAGGTGAGAGGCAAAGACAGCCCACTGGGACAATGCTTCTCTTTTTAAGGTAGCTGGAGTAGGAGGAGGGGGAGGCTGATTGCTTTCCTCAAGGTCAACATGACTTGGTTGTAGTATAGTCATATATATATTGCCTTTTTTTGTTTACTCCCTGTGTCAGGACACCTCAGAATGCAATCCCTTAGCTAAAATTTGACATCAGTTACACACCACCTTAGAGATCATCTACTTCTCAATTAGAATTGTCTGTTTTTGATTGTGCAACTGCATTGTCCTTTAATTTAATTCTGTTGTGTATCTGCTGGATTGATTGGTGACTAATTGGAAATGGCAAAAAATAATTTTCAAAATCAATTAATCCACCTACGCAGGTATTCCTGTCTGGCATGTACAGTATAGTGAAGCAGGAAATGTGAGCTGTTGATATTGATGACCGGTGTCACTATCACTAAATCGGAGAATTTAAATCAACTGTACACAGTTTGAGCATATTTTAGAAGTAGAAAAGCTACAAAATGTATAGTTTTACTTTTTTCAAATAAGCAAAGGTGAAATGATCTACAGTAGACACTTCCCTCTGTGTTGGTCTACACCGACTGCATGATCATTTATTTATTTATTTATTTATTTAATTCAATTTGTTGGCATTTCTGCAGGATATTAATCAATAATGACCGTGGACGTCATTAAATACAGGCTGCATCAAAGTGAAAAGTCAGAAAGTATGGGGAAACTATTTAAAGTTTGCGAGAACAAAAATGGACATTTAAAAAACACCTTTACATGTGATAACACCATCTAAACCCTAGATTACTGTCATATATGATGAGAAAATCAACAGATCTTCATCCAGGAATTGTGTAGAAGACCATCCTGTATATGAGCTGTTGAATCCTGAGTCTTTATTGTGTCACACTTGATGAGTAATGTTGAAACTAAACAGCAGATGAATGATTTGCTGCAGGAGGAAATGATTCCAAAAACCCAATCAGTGCAATTGAAATGAAGTGTATTATTGTGTAATGAATACAGTAATGTGAATAAAGATAATGAGTTGATCGGGTGAACAGAAAAAAAAAGACACATTATTGTTAACTTTCCCTTTAACCACAGTTGTTGCATTACTGGACATGCGAATAAGGTGATTCTTTTATTCTTTATCCCTGACTATAGGTTCATTCTTTTAATAATTTATGATAACAAAATAATAATGTCCAGCTTTTTTAAATGTGAATATTTTAAACTAAAAATAAAAATATTTGATTTGTGGACAAAACGAGACATTTGAGAATGAAATTATTTTTGTGATTTTGGAATCAACGATCAAAGTTTTTGACATTTTATGGACCAAATAATGGAGAAAATAATCCAATCCAATCTATGTTATTTATAGAGCACATGTTTAAAAAAAACAAATGAATTAATTAATTATGAAAATAATGGTCATTTGCAGCACATTATATTGCTGCCTTAACACTTTCTTCCTGCATAATTGTGTTTATCTTTAAATCAGACACATATATTGCAGTTAAGTTTCATTAAACTATTGAACTAAAATACTAAAATATTTTAGAGATTATCAAAGTGTGTCATATTTATATTTGTTGTACTATTTAAATCAGTTATACATGTGTTTTTCTTCTTCTTTTAGAGGGAGACGGCGACATACTGATGGACCCGCTGATGGTTGACTGGTTCAATCTGATTCGAAAGAAGCAGATGATCATTAGAAAAGAGTCCGAACTTGTATACATGTGAGTGAACGACTGTTTTACGCGCTTTTGTCGCTTACCTTTCTGCAGTTTAAGCTGCTCTTGTGCCATCTGTGTGAATGAAAGGCCGTCTCCCATGCACTTACATAACTCCACGGAAAAATGATCGCTTATTATTAACCCGTCAAAGAAAATACACTGGTTTGAGATCGTTACCGTTTTGGGGGGGGGTTTGGGGTAGAATTAGAATTAATTTGCATAATAAATTACATTTGCTTCTTTTTTTTTTTTTGGGCCTGTAATTAATGACACACACACACGTCAGAGCCAGGACTCAGGAGCTGGAGCAGCAGCAGCCAGGTGTGGAGGGAGAACTTCGCAGGCTGCTGGAGAAGCCAGGTGAGACACAGCATGCGGGGGTTCAGTGGACGGAGTTGACTTGCTCTGGTGCTGATGTGAAGTGTCCACTTTGACTTTGCAGATCATCTGAAGTCCAGAGAGGAGCGACAGCAGGAGACGCTGCTGATGCAGAGGCTGGTGGAGATTGTGAACGGCAGGAATGCCATTGTGGAGGGTCTGGATGAGGACAGGCTCAGGTGACGACATGAATTAATTTGTTACAAGACGAATAATATGCAATACTGTTTCTATAACAACATGACTCTGTGATGCACTGAAGGCCAAATAATTACACGATTTGCCACCTTCAGGGAGGTGGAGGAGGATCAGTGGTTGAACGAAATGATGAAGAATCTCGGTAAGTGTAGTTTATTGTTATTTAAATACAGTGTGACTACGTTATTCTAAATATACGTGTGTATCTGTGTTGATGAATAGGAGTAAAGAAAACAAAAAGTAAGAGGAAATCCTCCATCTCAAAACTCTTCAGGCGAAGAAGTAAGAGACGAGTGGAATGATCCACACGGTTTTTATATTTGTATGTACTAAACTTAGTTTTATATAAAAGCTAAATTAACATTCTTTATATACATTTTAAGGTTTTTATATATAGTGCTGCATTACTTGGATAGCACATAGCATTCGTTGTGATTGTTTTTTGTGGATTTTCATATTCAGATAAAATTATATTTGGTTTTGAATTCTATACGTTATGTTTTTTTTTTTGTTTTTTTTTTACAGTAAAAAGAAAACACGTTTAATAATTACCATGATTTTTCACTTGAATGGATCACAGAAAATCACAAGAAATATCACCATTTGCATTTATAATCTATATTTATTTTCTATATTTATTGAGTTATTGGAGTGAGGTATCTAATTTATGAGGTGAGCAAATTAAAATGTGCTTGGTCAAAAAAGGAAAATGGATGTCGAGTCAAAATGAACTCTCACAAAGTGTAAATTACACAGGGAGCACTGGCTGCTCCGAGTGCAAATAGGAGGGAGGAGAATAAAGAGTGTAATCCTTCAGCAGTCTCTGAAAATGAAATTATTTCACTATTTATTTAATAATGGATTTTAACAAATTTCCTGTAAAGGATATTAGCAGCAGGAAAGAGCCTCGACAATTAAGTTTGAATGAATGTGTAGCGTTGGGGGGGGTGGAGGAAAAATAAAACAATGTGATGGAGCCACACATGTTGAGCTGCCTTGTTGCTGCTGCTGCTCCTCCTCTCTCGTGCTGTACTGTAGGTGGCAGCCTGGGTATGCTGTATCACAGGGCGACAACTCGGGGAATCCAATTTTCCACAGTGCAGAAGACGGTTAATTTCTTCTTGCTAATTTTTATAAATGCTGCAAAAGTGTTTTTGGGCTGTGCTGATGCAATAACGTTATGTGGAAGTAGAGGATTAGGTGGAGTCGGTGTAGCTTATGGCCGGGCGAAGGCTTATGAACTATAGGTTGTACCGAGCGCTTTATCTTCAAACCTGGTTTAATTAAACATCACTCTTTTACTAATATCTGCATCAGAATTGCTCGGCACCTGAGCTATTACTGAGTTGAAAGGGTGCCGCTCATTCACTGTGTTATTTATTTACTTTTTTTTTTAAAAGGAATGGAATGGAATGTAATGTTGCATTCAATAGCATGAACTTGTACTCTATTTTTTAACTTGTTGTCCAATAAACCCTTTGAAGATTAGCATGTGTGTTTGCTCCTTTGCTTAACAGAACTTTTTTTTATTTTTTTTTAAAAATGTATTTATCACTTCACTTCAGCTCCACCGTCGATTCAACGAATGCGAGACGCTAAGAAACCAACAATGCTGCGACTCCCTTCCATTAAAGCAGTGGCCCTTTTTTTTTTTTTTCTCAAAAAGACGCCATCCTGATGGTAATTCACGTGCCGTCAATATAGCATTTCAGCTACTTACGAACGAGACATCCCCCTCATTTTGCGTGAAATTGTGATCGTGAAGTTGGAACACAAATCTTTCTAGCTGAGCAGAGTTGGGGCTCATGATATTGGTACCAAAAAAAAAAAAAATGCCATGCGTGATGCGGGTGACAGTCGAGACTGAATGTGTGATATTAGAGTTAATTAAAGCTTTGCGCCCCATCTACTGCAAATGCTTGCACTTCTGCAATTAAGAATCAAAGGCGAGGGCTTAGTGTCAGGAGGGGGGGGGGGGTGTCTAATACATGGTTTTAACAGGAATGGGACCTGATTTGCCAAGCTCCTAGCGACAAGCATTAACAACAGCCTCAAATTAGAGGGACATTAATATTCATAAGTAAAACAATTCATCCTGTGAATGTGTGATGAAATGGAATCCTCTGAGGTGAGCTCTTGTGTCCAGGCTGCCATCATTCATTAAAATATGCCATTACCCATGAAGTGCTTAATCTTTATGAAAGGGAGGTAAAAATCTGTTTGAACTGCTCTGACAGAAAGGTGGAATTGGTAATATTGTTCGGCACCTTGCATTATGTTAATCCTGTGCATTTTTGCATGTTTTATGTTCAAATGTGGTGATTTCAAACACCCGCTTTTTTTTTTTTTTTTTTTTTTTTTTTAAAGATTTTTATGTCTCATTAGCTGGTGTAGGTATGGGCTGGGGAGGTTTTCCATGTTGACATCAGTGTTTTAACCATTAATGAGATGTGAGTGCTTTGTGATGTTTTAGGTTAGCTGTTGTGTGCTGCCACTTGCAATACAATCTGAATTCTCTCTCTCTCTCTGTGTGTGTGTGTGTGTCACTGTGTGTGTGTGTGTGTCGTGTTATTCCAGTCCCTGCCAGAGACTCTGCCACTAGCCTGTAATTATGATTCTCGAGGTAATTTTATCAGGCTCATTAGCTCTGATGAGTAAACGAGAAGCGTGCCTCTAATTTATTGGCCATCCAGGCAGGAGACTTAATTCTCATCAGAGAGATCATAATATTTGTATAGAGACAGATATACAGTACATATACTCAGTTATGAGGCTCTTAGACCAACATTGAGGCCGAGACATGTGCAACTTAAAACCAGTAATTATACCAGTCTGTTTGGATAAGTGGGCTCGTGCTAGAATTATTTCCATAGATGTCATGCTGTTGAGCACAGAGAGCACCAAACATTTCCTTTTTTTTTCCCCATTTTTTTTTTTTTTTTTTTTGGATTCAGGCATGATTTCAAATGAAAGCTATTGTTTGTACTCTACCCAGTCCCATGACTTTATCTTCCCGCACGAAATTAGATTCTCACACCTCTTGCAAACCAAATTGCATTGTTTTGTTCCCCCGTTCAATAGCGGTGATCCGTTTTCTGTGTCAGAGAACGTGTTAAGGGAGCGGGGTAAATACGCTCACAATTTTTCCAGTGTGTAGAAATTTGCATTGAGGGGAAATTATGCATGCCGGCTACTGGAAATGAAATGTATAAAGTGCATGACTGGTAGACTTGACAAGTGCTGCTTTCATCCAACTCAAATGAATAATTTTCACTTCCCTTAAACATCCTTAATCCAACCATGTTATCAGTGGGCATGCAGGATTCTGCCAGACTTTCTTCCCTTAACGGCACAGCAACTTTCGACTTTGCCTGAGAATCTGCACTGCATTTGCTCACCACATGGTCTTAGGGACTCGCTCTTATCCTTTCCTGCTGGTTTTGTGGATCAGTAAAATTCCTTCCAAACACAATATATACATAGCGTAAGTCTTAATAGATAGCAGAATGTCTCACTCTAGCCTCCTCTGTGCCGCCTCAGAGGTCGACTTACTGCACTGTATTTTTTACCTCTGATTCACATTGGCAGAGATTTCAGAGGATGGTGTCTCTGGAAAAAAAAAAGAAAGAAAAAAACCTATTTGCTCGGTGGCCCTTTGTCCTCTATTTCAAATTTCAGTGACAGACCCTTTCCATGTTAGTGTAATGTGTGGAAATTCATATGGTCATGAAGGGATAGAGGAGGATAAATTGTTCATTTACAGTCCAGCGGTGTGACTTATTTCGGGGACGCTTTCTTGTTTTCTGGTCTCAAACGCACATGATGATGATATTTTATTGTGGCACACACTGTTGCCCAGACACACTGATGTCTCTTTTTATAACACTATCCCCCCTACTTAAGTGTAAGATGAAATCCATGTGGTCGTGAAGGGGATAGAGGGATAAATTACCCATTTATAGTCTAGCATTCAACAGTTTAACTTGTTAGAAGCATTTTTCTTGTCTTCGTAAAGACATATCTATGATATTTCATTAAGGCACAAACACCCTGGTTCATTAACTTTAATTAATGGATGTTTTATAAATACATCACCTCAATGTTAGTGTAACGTGTACATTTGAATGGCCCTATAGGGATAGAGAAGGATAAATTGCTCATTTACCGTCCAGCATTCAGCAGTTTGACTTATTTTTCTTTTCTCACTCGCATATATCGTGATATACACTGTTGCCCAGACACACTGATGTCTCTTTTAAAATAAATAAATAAATAAATACTACCCCCTCAACTTGAGTGTAAGATGGTGAAATCCATGTGGCCGTGCAGGGATGAATTACTCATTTAAGCATCTATGATATATTTTTAAAGCACACACACACACACACACCCTGCATCATATTAATTTTAATTAATGGATATTTTCCAAGTACGTCACCTCAATGTTAGTGTAACGTATAGATTGAAATGATTCTATAGGGATTGAAAAGGATACATTGCTTATTTACAGTCATTTAGTTGGATTTATTTTCTAGACACTGGCACTTTTGCTTTTCTTGATTTATACCCCCTGCTATTCCCCATTCCTCTTTAATGTTTTAAATCCTGCATCTCCATGTGAGTGTGGAAATGCATATAGTGTGTGTGTGTGTGTATATATATATATATATATATATATATATGTATGTATATATATATATATATATATATATATATATATATATATATACATACATATATATACATATATGAAGGGATAAAGAATTATAACTTGCTCAGTTTATCTTATTTTCATATGTTGTTATATGTTTTTTTCCTCTGATACGTGATATTTAATTGTGGCGCACACCTCCTACCATGTCCTAGTACTTTTAATTGACGTATGTAGGCTGTTTTCTAAATGCTACACCTCCGTGGTAGTGTAACATATGGGAATTCATATGGCTGAAAAGGGATAGAGAAGAGAAAATTGCTCATTTACAGTTTGCAGTTTGACTAATTTTATACACGTTTTTCTCATTCTCTCCTCTCCAACACATACCTATTTCTGTGGCACACGCACACACCCCCCTGCCACTTTTATGGATATAGCATGTTTTTCTAAACAATTAAATGTGTAATTGGTGTTTATGCTGCTAATCCTCGTGATACGTACCCTCTAATATGAAGGGGTTACCTGGCTATTTTTCAATATCCACTTTCACAGGGGCCTGACTTTGTGATAAGAATATTAACCTCATCAGTTTCAGGTAACTTTCAACGCTTTAACATCTTGTCTTAAAGACCCTACGTGTTAGCGGGAGTCTCAGCCCTGGCATTTAGTGACATTTTAAGCCTTTTAACAGAATCCAGACAGGGATTTGCCGTTTCCACCAAAGGAAAATAATTTATATCCTCCTTTCTGAGAATTGTGGGTAGAGGGATTAAACGCACCAAAAGAGATTTGTATGTGGTGCAAGTAAAACAATATTGTGACTCAGTTAATACATTTTCTACCATCTACTTTCATGCTTTGAGGAAGTCGTGAGTTGTTACACATGGAGCTGAAGTTAGCTGCAGTGCTTTTCTTGTTTAATTTTCTCATTTTCAAGGCTTTAAGTGTATAGGTCACAGTGACGGCGGCGCTGTGCACCTGAACTCCTCTTATGATGGTGCAATGAGATGCCAAAAATAAGTGTCTGAGCCAATGAAGAGACTGACCCAGGCCAATTATTTTTGCATTCCTCCTCAATCACACTGAGTGGAAACGTTTGGAACAAGCAAATGTCTTCACCCCTCTTACAATCACATTAAAACATGAGGATGTCCTACACAAAACATGCCTGAGTGACAGTTTGCAACACAAAAGGTCTTTTCTGTGTGTTGAACGGGTTGTGGACTGTGTATCAGCCCGTGTGAGTGATGGCTGCTGTGTAGTGGAGACGTGCGGCGCTCTGTTCTCTCTGTGGGCAGGCATGCTTTGATGCGCTGCTTCTCTTATCTCATGCCTGGCAAGGTTAATGAAGTGGTGGCACTTTTGGAGGAAGTAGAAATGGGATGAGTAGCAAAGACCAGAGGAAGCTTGGAGATGAAACGTCCTGCTCTTAGTGGCTGTAAGTGGCAATTTTGGTGAATTACATAGACAATAAGAAAGAGGGTTGTCATCCTCTTAAACACAACAGTCGGCTGGATCGGGGATGGTTGATTGCATCTCTTTCAGCCTGGTTCATGTGAAATTACATTAGCATTTCGGCATCACTTGTAACTTGATCTGTCAAAACCTCATAAGGCCGCATTAGTCCTTCTCTGCAACGCTGGAGTGTGCTGCGTAGAGGAACCTCGTACCAACTTAAAGGGACACTGTGTGGTATTTATGGGTTTATATGACCCAAAATCCACTTTTCTATACATATTATGTGCTCCTGCATTGTCTAGTCGCTGTATAATATTTTTAGTTTCATTTTCATAGTGTTTCAAAAAGTCATGTAAAATAACATAGTCGCGGGCCGCGGTTGCATAGCCACTGTTGGCAGCGAGACGCCATGTTTCTACCGGAGCCTGTAAGGACAAACGCGAGAGAACAAATCAAGCGTCGCTTCACTTGTAGCGGAAGTCCCACCTCCTCTCTCTCCGCTTCGTCTGCTACGGCCGCGGTAGCTCGCCCTCTCCCTCGCCTCACGAACCTCATCTGCTGACACGGAGAAAGACGATGAGGATGACATTTGACCGGCTGCGGACACCGTAGCGCTCAGGGAAGGGAGGGGGTGAGCAGAGGAGCAGTTCTTTGTTGTAAATTTCAGCCTCTCCTCTAGATGGCACTATAAACTACTTACTTCACCTTTAAAGCTGCAGTGCGTAACTTTTGGTGATTTTATTTTTGTTGTTGATGATGTAAAACCCAGAGTTTAACACGCATTTCTGAATCGTGAAGCCAGTATCTTAAAAAGCGAGAGAAAGCTAGTCAGTCTTTCCAATTAGTTTGAAAGATTAGTTTGGCTTTCCATGCACAGATAGTTCCCAAATTAGGCTCCGCCAAGCAATACTATCAGCTCTGACTGAGGGAGCACTTGTGTGTACACACTAAGCAGTGCAGTGTCGGACGGGGCAAGAAGAGTATGTCAAAAAGTATGTTTTTTTGATCAGCAGAATTAACTTATGAGTTTATTTCTGTGTCTGTCTTGATGTAAAACAAACCACTTCCTGTGTGCAGTGTAAACATGTCACAGGGCAACACGTGATATTCTAAACACTGCTATACTGAGAGAAATAGTCGCGTGGAGCTAATAGGCTTCTGTGTGAACTCATTTGACAATTGTTTGAATGTAATATAATGTATTTTATTTCTACAGCCCTTTATGACAACCCAATAGGTGACCAAAGTGCTTTACAAAATTAAAAACAGACAAACACATAGTATACAAAAATAAAAAATACAGATTAAAAACACAAAAGAATAAACAGGGAAATAAAGTAATTTTTAAAAGTTATCATGACAACGTCACATCACGCCTCTTCTGAACCAGGGAAACTGACTCATTTTCATCACACACTAGTATTTTTAAGCATTTCTTTTTTCTGAAAACACTGTGCCTTTGTCGGGAGGCAACAAGTCTCACGTAAGTGAAAAACTTGGCTCATTTTATTCGTGACAAGTGTCCCGTGATTTGCCTCATGGTTATTGCTAAAACAAAGGCCAGAACTGCCACCCTAATATAAATATAATAGCAGCTGATGTACTGCTAATGCTCTGTATTCCTTAGCTTTTTGGTTTTAATATTCCAATTCCCTTTGCATGTATAAGAGCTAATAGGTAAACAGTCCTGAATGGAAGAAATGAAGCAGGTCTACATGCCAAAGAATTAGCATATAGATGAGTTCATCTCATACAAATAGTGCTCTTTTGCCCAGACCTCCCTGTGCTGAGCAAAGATCATGTATGTAAAGTATGCATGCGGAAAATGTAAATTAATCCATTTCAATCATCATTCAATCTAATAAGACGTTTTCCCCCCCTCATTCTCTCTCTCTCTTTCTCTCTCTCACCCTTGTAGCTCAAATGTCCAGAAATATTGAGATATTGAGAGGGCGGTCAAACTGTTCCCCCCGAAGCAGCTTAATTGTTAAATAGAGAGAGAGAAAAAAAACAAAAAAGATTGAGGATGCAGAATTGATGTTGTCTACAAATGACAAAAGCGATTTGCGTACGCATCCGCCTAAAGACAGTTTTACACGTGTCAGAGCACCTGCATGTCACTGAGAAATCTGCTTCCATTTTGTAAAGCAACGATCCTATAAAAGGGGAGCCGTTGACCGCATGTTTCATATTTGATCCCCATCGTTGTAATTCCATAAACAAACACCGCCTCTGTGAGACACGACTATTTGTTACATAGCTCTGGTTAATATGCTAAAAGGAGCTTATAGAATTGGGTCAGCTAATTAAGCAATTAGCTCATTTCAGCTCTGTGGTCAGGCCGTTGCTAATCTACAGCATTGTAAAACCAGATCTGCCAAAACTGAGAGGCTCGTGCGTCTGCGTCTCTCCCTTCCCGTCTGACAAAGGATCATGTTTGAAGTCGTCCTACGGCTCAGCAGAAAGGCAGGAGACTTGTCTCTGTTCACTAATGCTCACGTTTCTCATGCAAATCCCCCAGAATTGAATAGGTTGTTTATTGTCTAGCTAATATACTGACACATTTTGTGTAGTGCCGCTTGAAGTGTTTGCTTCTCTGCGTTTGTAGCTGTGTTAACACACATGAAATCCCAGGCAGATTATTGTTTGATAGCATTAAAACCGCAGTGGATGTTGGGTGGCTTTGAGCGGAGCCCGCCGCGTAGCTTTGCTGAGCGTTAAACACGTCAATGTTGTCGTTTTTATTAAACTTACGAGTTAAATATCCTGGCACGTCTCTGTCCTAGAAGCGATGATGTTACCGTACACAATCACTCTGCAGTACTTCAGTTTCATCGTCTTACATTTGGCTTCATTTTACTGAAACTAATCCAGCTACTTTATTGGGTACACCAGTTCAACTGCTTGTTAACGCAATGGCGATGCATTGAGATATATAGACATGGCAAAGACACAATTCAGAAATTGTAACATCAGAGCATCAGAATGGGGAAGAAAATGTTTAAATACATTTAAACATGGCATGGTTTTTGGTGACAGACAGACCATTGATCTGCTGGAACCTATTTCATCACTAGGATGAAATAGGTGGAAATGTCGTGTTGATGCCAGAGATCAGAGGAGAAAGAATAGACCGGTTTGAAAAGATAGAAAGGAAACTAATTCAACGGTATGAAGACCATGAACTTACAACAATGTTGAACTTGAAGCTGACTGGTAACAGCAGCCGACAAGACACCCCCAGGTACCATTCTTGCCACTTTATTAGTTGTCCTGTGTACCTAATAAAGTGGCTGATGAGTGTATTTTATGTCTCCAAGGCTGTGTGGCAAGCTTGGAGTGTGGAATTGGTAAATATATGCACAGTTAATTGTTGTCTTAGCCTTGATTTAACAGTTTGTATAACACACTTGTGAATCATCACTGTTGGGGTTAGCACATGGGATGTTGCTTCTCGATGCTGTTAAGGTGCTTTTCCTCAGAAGTGCCCCTGCTAAAAATATCCCCGTTTTGTGTGTTTGCAGGAAGGAGTGTTTTTCATTAATTTGCCTCTAAATGTGGCCTTAATTTCCAAAATGGAGATCATGTTGTGTTGAACAAGACTCTAAACTTGTTTTAGATCAGGATGTATGATTTGTATGTAGGATTTCTACATGCAACCAGTGTCACCCCCTGATGGTCATTCCTGGGAATACAGGTTTCAGATATTTCCACATTGGCCTCACTTCTAGCCCTTTCACACCGGCCGGGCTCTGTGCCAGTTCAGGTTCCCAAAACTAAATGTGTACCAAATGTGTTCAAACCAGAGAAAAATTGGTTCTGAACCTGGGAAGTTGGTTCGTAACCGGAACCAAGAAACAGTTGGTTCTCCCTCTCAAACTGTGACATCATCAGTGGGCGTGTCATATTCTGGGTTGTGAAAATGAACAGGAAGTATAGGATGTATAGAGATAAAGTGCAGAGTGACGCAGATTAACGGTTCCTCTTAAACTGGTGTGAATGTGGGCTGGTTTGCGAGAAAGCACCATGGTCCTGAGACTCCAAAACAGAACCAGAGCCAGAACCCTGTCTTACTGAAAGCACTAGTCTGCACCCAGAGACTATGATGTAGGGAACACACGTGACAGTGATTTAAACAAAGAAGTTTGTTGTTCTAGGGGAAGAAGAAGAATTGTTTTTGGGGGTGTTTTTAATTCTCAGTCAATATATTTGTAGTCATGTGGACTGCTGTTATTATAAAAGTCAAGACAATTTAAAACCTAATATGTGAAAGTTCATGTTAAATGTCTGTATAGGAGCACTTCAGAAACAACTTATTAACTGGCTATGAAGGCAATACTCTGCTCTTTCTGATTGTAATCTGCACTGCAAAATGAACAATAATTTTGTTATTTACAGCAGTTAAGGGTTATGAAGCCATAGAAGTCCAGTATACCTTTAAACTTTAGTGCACTAATAGCAATTTGATGAGAGAAATGTGACTGAAAAGTGTACCTAATTGAAGGAAAGGGCTTGAAATGCATTGTTAATGGGTCAGAGAGACACCACTTATGGTCATGATGATGATATGCAAGGTGTGGAAATGCATTTCCAATCTCGCTGCCTTGAGCCCATCAGTTTCCATTCAGAAGTGTGTGCACTTGTTCATTAAGCTTATGCATATCATCAACTGGTGCACTCATTCTATCAGGCAGATATGGCAGGGATAAAACGATGTGAAGGATGGAAATTCAAACAACCATTCTCATTTGCAAAGGTCATTAAAGCTTGGCATACATTAGAAAATCTGCTAATTATGAAATGGCTTAACTCCACATTCAGTGGGATTATGTCTGCTCATTTAGAATATGTTGATCTCCTCCCTTACTCATCACAAGACAGTTGATGTATGGGACTTGTGGCACAGAACTAATGTTCCCACTGCTTGTCGGTCATCTTAACTGACTGTAAGAAGTCCATAAAAGTGGCCGTCTCCTGCTTAATGAACATCAACCTCCATGAAAACACACACACACAAGCGTCACAGCAGCAGGGAAGATGTGTTTTAATGACGCGTTTTGGCTCAACCGTGTCATCTTTTTAATTTTACAGTCAAATCTTTGAGTAAATAAACTGTGTGTTTCAACAAATAATAATGACATTTAGACCTAGAACCATTTTCCCTCCAGTACAACTTAAGAAGAATCATGTACAGCTTTCAAAATGGACACATTAAGTGACATAATCTGCTTTTTGCACATACAAACCTCTGGTGCTACAAAACCTTTAGTTTATTGCAGAATTAAATAATACAACATACTTGTGTTTGTATAATTGATCTCCACAGGATGAACAATTAAAGAACAGAGCAGAATTCTGCCTTTTCATTGATGAAGTTGAACATGAAATGTAGTAGAAAATACACTTTTAAATTAGAAAATCTCTGTAAAATCCCACACAAAGCAGTATAAAATACAGTGTATGCACAGTCAGGTGTTTCCCTCATAGTATATCATTTACACATCACATCAGTAATCAGTGCTAAGTGCTATTCTCTGTAGTATTCCTAATTAATGCAGACATGTAAAAACCTGCTTAATCTACATGCACAGTATCCTTGATTCACTAGATTTCGTATTTTATGGACAATGTTTGGAAAGTATGACTAATAGATTACATCATGTAAAGCTTATTAATCTGAAGAAAAAAGTGCATGGAAATATATGATTAAACTGCATTTATATATATATATATATATATATACATATATATATACAAATGAGGATAATGTTTTTCAGTCTCCTCTCATGGATGTGATCCTTTTCACATCCGTTTAATCAGACTTGAATTAGTTAAATCTGTGCATATTGATGAATTTATATTATTTGTCTGAGATGCAAATTAAGAAAAGTATAATGAACAATGTGTTTCTCCTTTGACAGTGAAATTACTCTTACATTTGCACGATAAAGACGACCATCCTGAGGATCCCATTTCAAATGATGCATATAGTTCCCATCGTTTTTTTTGCACAGTCCATTTCTGATGACTTATAGATTGTTTGCTCTGAAGCTATTGACAGCTCTCACTACACTTTTCTAATTCACCGTTTACCCAATGACTTGACTTCAATATCTCGTGTTGCGAGTTTATTTCACTGTAGAGGATCGAATGACTTACATGGATCGGATGCACACGTTGTCACAGAGTGGACCTTTCAAAACAGCCCCCACATTGTAGACCTTGTTGGATCAAATCACTATGAATTTGTCCTATTTAATAATCCAATTGCCAATTAAGACAGACGGCAGTGCTTAGATCCATAAAAGGTTAATAAGGCTCAGCTGCAGTGTGTTTCTCTTGGGTAAATGTCACTTAGACGGGGGCCACCGTGGGTCAAGATCTCCCTCCAGATCTAAATTTAATCACATAGCATCGCCTGGCCCCATTCTCACCCTCATTAGCCCATGGCTTGTGCAGGAGTATGATCTGCCCCGTTTCAGACCTGGCACTTTCCCTGTCGCCCCCTGACTCCGACCCAGACGTGACACCAGCAGCCATCAACAGCTCAGAAGATCTACAGTAGATTTGCTTGGACATCAGGAGAGTCTTGCACCAGGGGGATGCTAGGAAATGTGCACATATACAGTGATCTGTCGGCTGAGCTGTCACCTGATGCAGGCCTGCGTGTGCCACCTGTCGGCCCTGCCCCACATAATAGCACAATGACCAAGACTACTCAAGCAGCCGCCTCATCTTAATTATCTCCTCAGAGTTTAATTAACTAGCTCATCTATTAAAAGCGGGGTGGGGGAGAAAAAAAAAAAAAAAAAGGAAAAGCAACCTTGAATCACTTGAAATCACAGCCACAGAGGAAGAACAGATCAGTGTAAGATTATTGTTTTGTTAAAGCTGTTCAAATGTACGAGGTGGATGACGACGGACAAATCCTGAGAGGCTGTGTGTGATTAGAACGGATCCATTTCCATAGTGTTTGTGGGAGTACCACAGGGACATCGCTGTCATGTGAGCGTTATGAATGTGTCTCTTATTTTACCACTGTGCTGTACGCCCAAAAGATGTCACGGCACGAGGAGTCCATATGGAACAGAATGCAAAATAAGAAAAATCATTTAGTCCTAAATGTTAATGCGTATTACACACAAAATGGGTAATAATTCTTTTGCCCTACAGAAATGATTAACATAATTCTGATAAATAGGCAGATGGCAGAATGTGTGAATTGAGGTACATTTATCTTAATTAATATCTTGAACCTACTTGGAGAAAGGTAAATGGCTCCACTGGGGCCAGAGATGTTCCTCTGTCTTGTGTGTGTGTATCTTTCTCCTGGCCTGACATGTAGTAGTGGCCTGAGGATATTAAGTTGCTCTCCAGGTATGCATCAAGCCCAGGCAGTGTGCTGATAATGAACATACACCCAAGCAGGAAACACACACACACACACACACCTCACCCTACCTTTTAACCCACAAAGAAGCCAACATATTAAAAATTAAGCCATCATGTGTCTATGTGGTCAAATTGAAATTCAAATAATGTACACAAAAAAAAAAAAAAAAAAATCAACATCTGGAAACTGTTCATAGAAAAATATGCCCCATCACCACTTATCATATTATATCTTTTAACATTAAACACAAGTTTTCAAAAGTTAAACATACAGTTATCAAAAACATGTCCACAAACGTCCAAAACCTGAATCCACTCACTATTAAAAACTAATAATACCGATTTGCAGTGCTGTACCAATATAGTGTAACATTGTTCTTGTTCAAATAAATGTTATATATTCTTCTATGTCAACTGGAAAACCTGCAGTGAAGAGAACAGATATGAAATAGAGTTGCGTAGAATCTATTGAAATGCAGTTGTCGAGCTGACTTAAAGGTGAAGTAAGTAGTTTCTAGTGCCATCTAGAGGAGAGGCTGAAATTTACAACAAAGAACTGCTGCTCTGCTCACCCCCTCCCTTCCCCGAGCGCTACCGTATCTGCAGCTGGTCAAATGTCGTCCTCGTTGTCTTTCTCCGTGTCAGCAGATGAGGTTCGTGATGCGAGGGAGAGGGCGAGCTACCACGGCCGTAGCAGACGAAGCGGAGAGAGTGGAGGCGGGACTTCCGCTACAAGTAAAGTGACGCTTGATTTGTTCTCTCGTGTTTGTCCATACAGGCTCCCGTAGAAACATGGCGTCTCGCTGCTAACAGTGGCAAAGCAACCGCGGCCCGCGACCATGTTATTTTACATGACTTTTTGACACACTACGAAAATGAAACAAAAACTATTATACAGCGACTAGACAATGCAGGAGCACATAATATGTATAAAAATTTGGATTTTGGGTTATATAAACCCATAAATACTACACAGTGTCCCTTTAACTTGCTACAGTAATCTGTAAGTGTGTGAAGTTAAACAACATGACCGTCTGAGCTGAAACTGTATGCATGAAAAAGTTGAGTTTGGCAGGTGAAAGAGAACAAATCAGTTCAAAACTTACAAAAAAATGTTTTCTTAAAAGATATATACAGATAAGGAAATGCATTAACTGCACATACTTAGATTTGGTAGAGTTTTATATGGTGTTTAATTGTGTATTTAAATGAAATAATTCATAATCATTTTGTATCGGGTTGTATTTAAGTTCATTTTAGTAATTATTGGGTAATTATTGGTAAGAAAGGTTAAGAACTAATAAGTGAAAAAAAGTGTAATAGTGTAATATTCTTTATTAATCAGGTTATTCTTCCTGGGGTCCACACACATCAAACATAGAGTAATAAGTATAAACATAATACAACATTTTAAACGAAAAGCTTCACCATTTATGCATATTTTTTCGGAAAAAAAAATAAAATAAAAACAAACAAACAAAAAAATGTCACACAAAACTCAATAAAGATCAAGTGAAAAGTAAAAGGGATGAAACAAAAATTTGGATTGAAAAAATAGTTTTACTTCATTCATCCATTCATTCATCATCAGTTCCGTGCATTTTATCGCTGTATTTCTCATATTGTATCAGGTGTGAATTTCTTGTACTCATCACAAATTAAGGCAATTAAAATGTTAATTATTACAAGTAGAAAAGGGACAAATGAATTCAAATAAATTGATGTATTGGCGTTTTTTTTAATTAATTCATTTGGGTTCCTACTGCGCTGGATAATTATGTTTAAGTGTTTAATTACATATTTTGATGGGATCCTCAATTACTCTGGCTTAATAAAATATCATTAGCCTGTCTCCCAGGTTCTAAGCTGTGGAGACGTACAGTATTAGTAGATGTATTTAAATAAAATATTAGATTACCGGCTGGCTGGGACGTGCAGGCAGGTCTCCAGCTCTCAATCTCCACTAAATCTCTGTTAACCTGGAAGCTGCACTTCACATCAAAGTTTGACACAGCCACAAACAAACAATATCAAATTTACATATTAATTAGTGGCAGGCTATCAGCACAGATGATGAATTTAAATGTGTGGTGGTTCCTTTTTTTTTTTTTTTTTATTGCTGTGACTTTGCAGCGATCCATGGCGACACCGCCGCCTTGCGGGAGGCTGCACACTCACCCCAGCAGAACAATGAGGAATTACCTCAAGCTAAGAGGCCAACACAAGCCCCCCCCCCCCCCCCCACTCTTTGCAGACATGATAGGTTTTTATTACATGGTGAGCGCAAATATTCAATATCCCTCCATTGACTGTGTGTCTGCACAAATCAATTTACGCCGTCGACACATCAACTGCAAAAATATGCAGAGCACAGATAAGTACCTAGTTGTCACCCATCCAGTGTTGCTCAGTCAGCCTCCTCTGTCAGAATGCACATAAGGAACGACGGTTTCCATCTGGTCGCTGTTGTGAAATTATCTTGTTTAAATCCTCTAAAGGTTACGCGAGTGATCTGTCAGTTTTGCAGCTCTACTGAAGCACAGAACATGTTTCGCCTCTGTATTCTGCACGTATCACCACTAAAACGTGCATTTTTCCTTTAAAAAGAGAGAAAAAAAACATGTTTTACATCTTCTCACTGCGAACAAGGATCCTTGGCAATGGCTCAGAGGCAAGATCCTATAATTAGAACACAGTTCACTTGGTTAGCAGGTAATTTACCTTTAGGGGGAGAAGTCTAATTATTGTCTTTGAAAAGCTAATTTAGCGTCAAACACTTCAGGTGTCTTTTCCCCCCCTCGCTAAAGCAAAGGGAAAAGGTTTCCTGGAGCACAGCTGCCTCTGAGCCGTGCAGGGATTTTTACTGTTTTATGTTTGATTTCGACAGATAAAAATTAGGAGCAATAAAAGCAGTGTAAAGCAACCTTCCCTCTTTGTTTGATCGAGTAGGTCTCACACTTTTTGACCTGCTGATAAAAGCTCTCAGCAGACGGATCTGTTTCTTGGCAGATGGTGTTTGTGACTGACACCGTTTTCCCAGCAGAAGCAGGCCCAGGGAAACGATAACAGAGTGGAGTCTCTGTAGAGCAAAGCAGCCTGGTTACCTGACGGCATAGACTGCATGCTCTGCTGTGGCCTACACCTGCTGAAAGGACGGCGTTTACACCACGGTCCCCAGACTCCGCCTCCATAGAATGCTGTTAACCACAGCTCACCACTCTTTCAGACACATTTAATACCGGAAAACAAATGAATAGCAGGGGGGTTTCTCACTTACACTCACTTTTGTTGTGCGATCTGATGAAACAGATATTGAGGAAAGCCGTAGCACTTCCTACGAGGGATAAAAACTTAATCTGTTCAATGTGTATCCAGTTAACTTATTTGAAACTATAAACTTATATTATGGCATGTTTGCCATGATAACAGTAGATGTTTGAATGACTTCTTGGTCATTTCAACCGATTCAGCTTGCCAGGTCTAATTCTGGCAAGTTTTGAGTCTCTGGCTCTCATTAAGTTACACACTTTTTTTTCCTACCCACTCATCGACTTTACATAATGTAAGGACAGAGGTTCTGGTGCAGAGTGGGAATTAAAAAAAATACTCCATTCTCTTCTCTTATTACAAATCAGTGACCATCCAAATAATTTTGACACTGTTATTTTAAGGTGCACTTTAGAGGGACACTATTATTATTACTTTATCATTTCCTCTCAATCTAACACTTTTTAAATGTGTGGATCTTAAATGTAAATTCGATATCTCTGCTACAGCCTAATCATTATTTGAAATGAATTCACACAACGCTGTTTGCGCCTATCAGCTCCACTGAACTCGTGTCGTGTTTAGAGCACATGTTGCTTGGTGAAGTTACTCTACTGCACCCAGGAAGTGGATTTGCTTTCTGTCAACATTGCGATAGTAAAGCGGGACGCCTGCAAAAAGGTTTGAGGATGACTGAAAAGACTAAAAATAAGCAAGAAAAAACAAAAAAAAACTGGTCGTTCAGCAGTTGCACTGTTCCTGTACTGTTTGTGCAAACATGATCATTCAGTTAGGTCTGATAGTTTTGCTTGACAGAGCATACAACAAACATTCTCCCCGTGTGTGTGTGGGTTTTCTCCGGGTTTCTCCCACAGACAAATTGACCGTAGAGTGTGAGAGTGAATGGTTGTTTGTGTCAACTGGAACTGGCAGCAACCCTCCTGTAGAGGATAAAGCAGTAGAATATGGAAAGATGGATGGATGGATACAAATAAACAACAACAGCGGGAGAATCATAACATGAACAACAGCGAGTATCATTCAAAGCAAGAAGGTCACCTGTTTGAGTCCTGGTTCGGCTAAGGGTCTTTCTAAGCTTTGGGTCTCTTCAGGTTCTCCAGAGTCCTACCACAGTCCAAATACATGCAGATTATCTTAATTGTACACGTTGTGGAGGATAATGTGGTAGATAAAGAGGGAGTGAATTATGCTTAGTACGATAGAGCAAGAAGGTTCTCTGTTTGAATCCCTGCACTATGCATGTTCTCTGTGTTAGTGTAGGTTTTCTGTGGGTAATCCAGCTTCTTCCCATAGTCCCCCAAAACATGCAGATTGGGATTATGGAGACTGTACCAGTGAATGTGAGTTTGAATGGTTGTTTGTCTCTCTGTGTTTTGGCCGTCTGGTAGTTACCTGTCATTCGTAATCTTCCTCACAAGCAAAAGATAAGCGTTACAGATAATGGGTGTATATATGTATTTGTGGAATTGATGATAGAATTTGGACACAATCTCAGTTAATTTAAATGAGCCCTTGTCATCCAATTTTCACTGAATTCCTGCAAAATACACAATGCATTTGCAATTTATCACGAGAAACAAGCTACTGCAATGACCTTATATCTATCAACGTGTGATTACATCCTCCGCAAACAAATCTCATGAATCCCTCATAATGGAAATGTCTATTTTAAACGCTAATTGGCCAGTTGTATTCTCACCGGGCATCTACTTAGTGACATGTTTACATCATTTTTGAGAGATAAATGAATCCAGGTAAAAAAAAAAACAAAAACATGTGGCTATTTCAACTCTTGAGTAAACGGGCTCGTCTGGCTCCGAGACAGTTTATTTGTCACTGTAGTATTTTTCAGCCGCACCAGCAGGGACTGAAGGACAACAGTGTCCACAGCCACGGGGATCAGTAACAGGTCCATGGCTGAAATATGTGCAAAGTGTCAATAGTCTGGAGCTCCTCTGTCCAACTGGAAGCTATTGAGCTGCTGAAACAGAGCCGGTGATGATCGGACACAGTCACCCCACAGTCAGTGCCAATTCAGATGTCTCAGCAACACTGGGCACGACAGTTTGATCTGCCTTGCTGTCATTGATTCACAAGGCTTCCAGCTGGAGCAAAGATCCCTACTGAAGCGTGAGATAGAAACCTCTCCATCTTGGCACATCTTGGCTGGCTCAATCCCCTGCAGGCCATTAGGGATAGAATATGTTGTTTTCTATTTTTCCCCCCTTCTCCTCCAGAAGAAAAATACAGTCTGTCTTCATGCTATAACAGCCATTACTTAATTGTGCCGGATTTTCCGAGCAGAGTGTTGCTTTAATTAAGCAGCTAATTGCAATGTAGCTCTTGATTAGCTTTGGGGGATGGGAATGTTCAGACAGGCTGATATGTTGTGCACACTTCAGAATCATTTACAGAAATTGAAGCTAATTTCGCTCTCTGTCTATTGCTGCATTAATTTAATTTGGGTTGCTTTTAGCTCATTAACACTTCTAATTAATACGTTGACATCACTATTAAGATGTCTCTTTGAAATTGGTGTCTCCTGATAATCAGGATGGAGGAGGCTGACGGATGGAGTGAGAGGCTGACTGGAGGGGAAAACGCCGAAAACTCCTCCAGACTGAAGGGGAGGAAGCCGCCGTCCTCATTTATGAGCCTCTAATACTGTATCATAGTGGACACTAATAGGAGGCTATGGCAGGTGGCTAAATTGGAAATGAAAGGAATGCTGATCGGTTTAAAATTTGATTGGGGTGAGTCTGTGTATATGTGTGTGTCGGGGAGAGAGTGTGTGTTTTTGTGCGATGCTTTGGGGAGTTGGGGCGGGGGTGTGTGTGTGTGGGGTGGGGGGGGAGCGGAGGTGCGTCAGGGCCAGATGCCACACACAGCTGAAGATCACGCCTGAGTAACTGTGTGTTTGGGTTTGTCATTTTAATGAGCAGAATTTAGTGACTATGGGCTGGTAACGCTGCGTGAGAAGCCCCATTACATTACCATCACTTTAACCAACCTCCACTCACTAATACACATTATGTAGTATGGTTTTATATTCGTGTAATTTTAGAAGATAAAACTGTGGTTTGTAAAAAAAAAAAATAGAAAAAAATAAATTGGGAATTTTTGGAAAAGCCTGAACTTTCACTAACACAGTCACTATATTTGCCTCTGAGTATCTAAGCAAACTCCACTGACTAGAATATGTTATGTCTCATGACTTTATCCTCATGTAATTTCACAAATAAAAATGGATTTTTTGGAATTAAAATTAGTAATTCCAGAAAAGGGTGGACATTTAACACCTATTTTTTCTTTTTTGTATTTTGCCGAAAGCAATCATCATATTTGCCTCTTAACGTCTAACCAAACTCCACTGACGAGTACATGCTATGTAGTATAACTTTATCCTTGTCAGATTTGAGAAATAAAAGTTTTTTTTTTGGAATTAAAATGAGTAATTCCAGAAAAGGGGGGACATTTAACACCGATTTTGTATTTTGAACAAAGCAATCATCATATTTGCCTATTAACGTCTAACCAAAATCCACTGACGAGTACATGTTATGTATGACTTTATCCTTATGTGATTAGAGAAATAAAAGTGTATTTTTTGGAATTTAAATGGGGAATTCCAGAAAATTGTGGGCATCAATTCTGATTTTTTTTATCATCATATTTGACTAGTTCAAATATGATTATTTATGATATCATTTCAGAAAGAAAATAATGATAATAATAATGATAATAATAAAAGTCTATTTCACCCAGTGTAATAATCATATTTGACTCTTAACATCTTTTTTCTCATACAAAAAAATTTAAGAATTATAAGTATAAAGTTTACACTACATGACAAGCACACATTGAAACAAGAGCTAAATTATTAGGACCATTATCGTAATGGTCCTAATAATTTAGCTTTTATTTCAAGTGGTCAAAATCTTCAGCAGTTTTTCCTCCACAAACGTTCCCTCGCTCATTCACGACGCCTCTGTGATTGACTTTCTCTCACGCTGTTGTCTATTAGTGTTCCATAAGTTGCGAAATAAGCATTGATCTGGGGGGTGGGATTCAGTTATTTGGCATCATAATCAATAGGGGACCTTGTTTTTCCTGTGAAGTGCTTTCTTTTGCCGCATGTATTCCTGAGGACAGGCCACACTGTAGGAAAAGCTTTCTGTTTAGCACTTCATTAAAACTGCCTCTAATAGGAGCCACTGGGGAGATGCTCCCTGCATTGTGTGTAAAAGCGATCAACATCTGCATCAATTAACCCCTTCGTCCCCATGGGGCCCATTAGTAGGAGGAACACCCTTTAAAGCTGCATATGGTTTTAGCTCACAATGGAGAGTGAGAGAATATAATTGCTTGTTTGCTTTTTGTTGTTGTTTGTGTATTTTAAGAACATTTTCTTCTATATTTTATCGCAGGAGTCTTTTTTTTGTGAATGAACAGAAATAATGTGAAACATTAAAATGAAAACATTCGTAACTTGTTCCTTTAACATTTTGTTTTAATTCACTACAGCTCAGTCATACATTATTGCACTATAAGTGACACCCAGTGTTTACATCCTACCCCCCTTTTTTTTGTTTTACTTTCCTTTAGCAGCAGACAGCTACAATTAGAGTCTTTGAAAGCAGCAACAACAGTGTGAGGACATCTGAAATCAATACTCCTCATGCAGTTTTACCAAGAAAACATTGGGGGAAACTGCCCTAATGTGAAACAGTTGTGTATCGATATAAATAAAGATAAATTCTGCCTTTTTAATTTGTGCCGCGGCTGTTTATCACACATGCTCGGAAACTTTAAAGGAGAAAATCACGCTTTAATTGCCGCTTCAGCTCATTCACATTCCGAGCCATGATATTTTAATGCAACGGTTATTAATAGAGCAACGTTTCATTTCAATTCACGGGGATGTGTTATGTTATATAGCAATGAGGACTTTGGGAAAATTTGAGCGAGAACGTTTGCTTAATTAGACAAAACTTGTTTAATCCTGAGCACATTGTGATATTGTGTTTAAACTGGGAGTGAGAGCGATAAGTGACATTAGGAGCGGAGCCTTGCAGTGCATATCTATGTGATTACACGTAAATGACATTTCCTTTAATGGGTGGATGCAGTTAACCGCTGTGCGCTATTTACAAGCGAAGAACAACAAACATCAAAAAAGGGAGACTTTTCATTTGCCGAGCTGTAATAATTAATGTGATTAAATGGGAATCAATGGGTGGTTTTCTCTTGTCACCTGTCCACATCAGCTGGCAAGTGTTTATCCCTCAGTAAACAACGACAGCTGAGCCCCGATACGTTTAACAAACCCCAAACCAAATCAAGAGTAATAAAATCACTCATTTTGGTTAATGAGCATATTAACAGCAGAGGTAGTGTTTAAGCACAAACAAGAACAACAACATTAATAATTGCAACTCTCTAGTGCCAGGCTGATGTAAGCTTTAATAATTAACAAGTCTTTGTCTTATCCCCTCGAGGCTGTATTCCTATTATCCAACTAAGTTACAAACGAGTAATTACGCTGTCACTGAATGGTCACAACTGTTTACCTCCGAATATCCTGCGGTCCACGGTTTAATACCTGCGCTCAATCTGCTCATATCCAGCTCACCTGACAGATGCCTCCATTAAAAGCGAGACACGGCATTTTCAACTTATTTATTTCACTTTTTTTCCCTCCCCTCATTAGAGGATTACTCCTCTTACCTCCTGTGTTTACATATTAGTGCTAATCCAATTGAGTCAACAAGGGCACTTAGTGCAGGCTATGAACTGAGTCTGAGGGACTTAAATCGGGAGGGGAGGGATATTAATTTACTTCTTCAGATTTTAGGCTTCCAGGGAAAATAGTTTTGAACATCTGCTATGACAAATGAAGCATTGCGAGAGAGCATGTTGTCAGTGAAAGACTGTAAGCAGTCGGCCTGTAGAGGGAGCCCATGGTTATGAGTCTATACACTCTACTGCTGTATATACTGTAAAATGCATTGTTTTTTTTTCTGAGTGCAGATCTGTTTTATTTTTCTCCTGTCTTTTCTCAGAAGAAGAAGAAGAAAAAAAAAAAGGCTGCTCAAGCCAAAGTGTTACAGAAAATGAAATGTGTTGCGTTTAAGTCCAGTCTGCGATATGATTCGAGAGCTACAATTTCTGGTTAATGAGGATTTCAGATCCCTCGACTCAAACCCCCCCTCCACCCCAAACACCTCTCCCTCCTTCCACCATCATCTCCATAACATCAGTCATGATCTTTGACCTGAGGGCCACACTCCATGTCAGCTGAAACTAATTAGCCTTTGATCGTTGGTGACTGCACACAACAAGAGTCATGCCGGAGAGGTGGTTTTACCACACAATTCGGTTGCTACACACACACACACACACAACAACAACAAAAAAACAGACATCTTATTAGCTGAAAAATACAACAAATATGATTCTTATGTTTTACTAGTGTAGTGTAGGTTTTTGGCTTCAGGTACATGTCGAATAACACGCGGCACATTAATTCCTGCTCAACGCCAAATGTGAGATGTAATATAGAAGAATGACCTCATATTATGCAGAACTCAATGTATATGTCTTGCTGCGTATTGGCTCATTATAGAGCCTGTATTTGTTTAGTTGAACCATTCATCTTCCCCTAATTAGTTATAGATCAATATAGCAATTGATTTTGCAGTGTGCTCGAAGATTCAGTGGAGGAGTTAAAGCATGAAAAATGCAATACAGCCTGACCATTACATAGAGACAGAAACATGACTCCTCAGATTTCCCTATAGACTCTGCACAGTCAGCTGTTACATGTGTGTCAAGTAGAAAAAAAATAAAAGAAATCCTGTCCTTTGGCGATTGCACGGGGGGAAAACTGTGTCATTTATTTATTTGCGTTAAGTACAAACACATGCAGCCATTTTTTTTTTGGGGGGGGGGGGGGGGGCAGAGACAAATCTGAGCTTAATCAGGGTTTGTGAGCATGAATAATCTTCGTCGGATTCAAGGAGAGTGAATCGCAACAGGGTTCATGTCTGTAGAGGACACAGAATGACATGTTGTGTTTTGTCAAAGGTTTTTTTTTTCTTTTTTTTTTTTCCCAGGCATTTTTTTATCATTAATCATTAGCCTGTCCTTCTTTCTCTGGGGCTCAGAGATGATGGCAGCTAATTAAGTAGTGGCTGGTGTCACCTACTCTAAGACAGCATGTCAAGCAGGGAGCTGCTCTCTCAAACCACAGACTAAAAAGACATTTGTTCTGGGAGGGGTTTTCTCCCTTAAATGAGTCTCTCCCCCCCCCCTTTCCCACCTATTTCTGTGAAGTGCAACAATCTGCATTCCCTCTTTCCAATTCCTTTCCGCTGCAACATAAAAAGCGCTAAATTATACAGCACGAGGGCCACGCGAAGCCATGCAAAATGGTTTGGCTTTGTTCACGGTGAGCTTGGTGGAAGACAAAATTTTGGCAAAACGAGTGGAGGCATGTCAAGTGTAGAGGGAAAAAAAGTCGTCAGAACGCGGCGTCACGGCAGAATGAACGAGCGTTTTATTTTCCTCTCGAGAAGTCGAGCTGCTAATATTTGTGTTTTGTTTTGGCATCGCTAAATTGTCTAAATTTGCTTTACATTTCTTCCCCCCATTCCCTCTCATAAAAGGTACAGGAGTACAACAGTGAGGAGGAAAAAAGGCTTTTGTGCGAGAACCAAGCTGGTAAAGTAACACCCATTAAAACCTAATTTGCACCTTTAGGCAGTTCATTAATATAGTGAATGGTAGAATCACACCAATATAGTCTGTCCTCACCTTAGGGCACCGTCTCTATTCATCAAAACACACACACATTTCTTCATTTTCACTCACGTTATAAACACTATTGCTGGGCTAAGGAGCAGCACTTGTTAGACAATGGACACCTACAGTATGTTACTGTTGTCTGGTCTGGTCCAAAGTCGTCATTTATTTTAACGTAACGTTTGATGCGATCTGTGTCTTTAAACGTGTTTCAGTGTGAATTCCTGCAAGTGTAGGAGAGAAGAAATAAGGAGGAAACAATATCTGGCATTGATATTGGTGTTTTATGCAAATCGTCATTTTATGTCAACATTATAGCGCTAATTCCTGCAAGTGTACACTCTACCAGTTTTTTTGGGGGGGGAGATTTTAACAGAAATTCCTGCAAATGAACATTCAGCTGGGATATAAAACAGAGGAGACGGTATTTCTCACAATTATTGTCGTTTTTTTTTTTTTTTATCAATGTGCTTTAGGCGTCTGGTAATTTTATTTCACCATTATAATGTGAGTTCCTGCAAGTGAACACTCCAGCTGAGAGATGACACAGAGGGGGGGAAATATTTCTTATCATTATTGTCATTTTATCAACATGCTATGGGCATATTTTCATTTCATTTTAACATTTTTATACACTCTACCAGCTGAGAGATGACACGGGGTACAAATATTTGACAATTTATCTGACTTCTATTGGCATAATCATGATTTTATTTTGAAATTTTAACATCAATTCCTGCAGCTGTACGCGGAACCAGAGGAAACGATATTTCTTACCATAATTGTCCGTTTATCAGCATGCTTAAGGCATATTAAAAATATATTTTAACAAGTGCACAGAAGATGACACGGGGGAAATCACTTCTTACCATTATTATTATACTATTGTAATTTTATTTCAACATTTATGTCATATAAACACAGAGGGAAATGTGTGTATGAGTGGATATTTGTTAAAACCTAGAAACCATGTGTACATTTCAACTGCAAACTCACTGGACATCACTCACCATTATTATCATATTATCAGTAGGATATAGGGATATCATGATTTCATTTTTTTAATAGTTCACATTATTACTTGACATATTGGGGGAGGTTATCACTTGACTAATTGCCAGAGGCTGCAGTGATCCAGTCCATTAGTGTGACTGAACTTTCCTACTCTTAACTCTCAAACACAGGGCCCCATGCCACACATAAACAAACATGACTTGTAAACACATACACACATAATATGCACACACCCCGAGGCCAGGCGACAAAGGCTGCAGTTCTGTTCTCCGCCAGCAGATGACCAATTCCCCGCGTCCCCCCCCCAGTGGACCGTTCTGTCTGGGTTCTCCATGAATTTTCCCTTTCTTTTCATCACACTCTGATGTCCAGCTGCTCCCGTCAACACCTTCTTACAGCAAGCAATTCATTGCAACATACTGGCAGCTGAGACCCCTGTGATGAACTTCAATCTGCCGTTTGCAGAGGGGGCTTCACCCTGCGTCGGGCTAATCAAGGGAAACACCCCCTTCCAAGAGGGAGGGCGTCTACAGACAGATTGAGCCCAAGTTACCCCCGTAATTACCCTGCCACTGGCCCTCTGCTGCAAGCTGCTGCATCTGAACCCAGTCAGCAGAGGAACAGACACTTTGGTGATTACTTTCCAATCTGTTTAACAGTGAACAACTACAACCTTTCATTACACTCATAAACCACAACTTCCTTTTTTTTTTTTTCTTCTTCCCTCCTGAAAACATTTTTTTTAAGGGTTCAGAGCGCCAAGCATTTTGTTATGCTTCCTAACGGTAACACAGTGCAAATGTCTCTCGCCGCGGGTTTTGATTATTTCCAACTTGGTACATTCCCCTGGGGGGAAGTTCTCGGGGTTTTCTGAATTTTATTAAAGCCTCTACAGCTGATTATGTGGAGTGAGGTGCACAGGTTGGTGCATTTTAGGAGTGGAGTGGAGGCCTGACAGGGTCATGTTTAACATGTCCACAGGCAATCAATTCACCTTAACCCCTCCTGGTACTCCAGCCCTCTCCACCTAAGCTGTCCTTAATAACCAGGCAATGGCGAATTACTGATAAGGCACTGGGGTCTCTGACCTATATATCCCCTCGCTGTACGTGTTGGGGGAAAAAAATCCACCCTGAAAGAAATGTGCATCTGTAATGCATAGAAATTGTGGAATTAAACAATCACACATTGAGCGGCTGTGAAATTCACTTTATTCTTCTGTTTGTAGTACTTTTTTTTTTTTCTGCCCAAAAAAATGTGACAACTGTAAAATGACCCTAAAAAAAGAATTCTGATTTAAATTCAATGTATGTATATATATATATATATATATATGTTAACATTATGAGATTTGTGTATTGCATATGAGACACTATTTTCTGCCTGTACACAAGTTAAAAACCACATAATATGTTTGCTATATAATAGCAAACACTTATCACAATGATTGTTGATATTGACTCATATGAATATTTTTGGCCACACTGGCTGCAGGCTGTTTTTTTCTTTTTTCTTTTTTTTCTTTATGCTATAGAATAATTAATTAATATTTATTATAAAGGGGAAAAAAAATTGAACAAACAAAAACTTATGATGCCAAACATAAGTATAGAGAAAGCACACAAAAAAAGGCCATTGTGTTTGATTGTGTGTTCATTAATAAAACACTTTTTTGGTTAATGAGACTAACTTTGATCTTATTTCGAGTCCCACAAATTTGAGTTTTGTCCAGCCTCTTTTTTACTTTCTTGCTGGAATTTTTCTATAGCTCAGTGGTCACACTGCATTTCTCTTACATGTCAGTGACCTCTGTGTAAGTTTCTACTTAACAAGCATGCAAAGGGTTCTACATTTGCCCCTATATGACAGTGACTAATTGCCCCGAGGATGCGAGCTGCTTGTTAGGCTAAGGGAGGATCCTTTTGCTCTTCACATGGCTAAATTCATTATTTCCTCCTTTTCAATTCACCCCACCATCCACATCTAAAGGTTAGAAACCAGATATGAAGAATTTCTTTCTCTAATTGTATGTTGCTAATTCTTCCACGTGGACTTTGTGCTCCCACTTGTGTGTTTCAGCTCAGACTCCCATCACACTGTAAAAGAGTTAGAGGCCAATTTAATGTACAGTATAGCAGCAGTTGGACAAAAGCACACATTTGTACATGACTGTGAGAAAGAGGTTGGGGTTGTGTTGTTTATTTTATTTATCTGTCAGTGCTAAGCAGTTTGTGTCTCTCTGGTGTGTTGTGTGTTTGCGTGTGCAGAAAAAATAAACTATTGGTTTTTCAAAATAGTGTACAGAAATCAGGAATGTGTTCTCTTTACCATGGACTGGGCAATGTGGCTATACAGGTTGTCATGGTAGAAATAACAGTTCAACATTATTGCAATATAAGTCACACGATTGATTATTTGCACCTTTGAATTTCACATTTAATAGATAAATGACAAAAACATATTTAAACAGAGACACACTTTACACATTTGTTATTATATCTGTTATCTCCACAGCTGCATCTAGATGATGCATTAATGTATTACATATCAAAAGTGTGCCATATTACTAGTAAAGTAAATCATATTTCAATAATTAGTGTTGTTTTAACACTTAGCTCTACTCTTATACAGTCATTGGGTTTGCTCACCTGAATAAAAGGCATTTTTCATCAAATTCCCATAATACTGGACTTAAATTGACAGAAAACGACAAATGTTGTTGCAGAGAGAAATGTTTTACACATTTGAGGTAAAACAATGAAATAATCTTTCATACCCACAAGTGTGTTAAATTCGATTTTTTTTGGCCTATGAAATCCTTATTTTTTTGAAGATTGAAAAAAAAGTGGAAGGAATTGTTGACTTTATTCAGGCATAATTTGCTCAAAAGCTGCACTGGAATTAAAATTAAAAGACTTTAAGTATGAGTAAGTAAAATGTAAATACTCCAACTTTCTTTACTTTTTTTCTCTCTTTTTTATTGCCAGCTGTCTTTAAAGTCTTGTCTTTCTGTTCCGTCACTGTGGTACCTGTGCAGCTGCCAGGGTCGCGGCTGTTTAGACAATTAAGAATGTTAGACAGAGGGGGTTAGTGAATCACTAAGAACATCAATCTGGCTGGACGTTGTGCTCTCACATTACCACCCTGCTGTTTTGGTATTTATGCCCACTGTTTACACAGAACACACAGAGGGTGTCCTCCAATCAATGCCATTATGTTTGCTAATACAACTGGTGCAGGTCCACCACACTCTCATCCCTTAACGATCAGAATTAAGGTTGTGCTGCATCACAGGAACTTTTGTACATGTACAACGGTTAGCATTAATCTACTGCACTCCTTCCTCTGTGTTGCTTTAATAAACCTATTTTTTTTGTTTTTAATTATTATTATTTATCTCCACTTTCCACATATACAGAGTCTCAACCACCTCCCCCTCCCCCTTTGTGTCCCCCACCTTCCCCCCAACCTTTACTGCCCTGGGCCTGTCCCTGGACAGGTTTCAGCATATAAATTTGAAAATGATTTGTCCTGCCCTCTTAATAATAGATGAGAGAGCAGAGTCAGGGTCCCTTCAATAAACTCCGTCCTCGCTTTAATTAGTGAACAAAAAAACGCCAGCCCTGCTGAGGACTCTGGCTTTGGCTCTGTGTTAGTAATTAAAACTGAAACCACCAAAAGGAGAGGAGAGGAGAAGGCTCTATTTTTAACGGGCAGGCTGTTTGGTGCCGAGTGCCCGTATAAGGTTCTGCAATAAAGAGTGATAATGAAGGTGTGAGACCTCTGGGGGCTGACTGGGCGCTCGCTACAATGGCTGCTCTCACACCAGACTGAAATACAGGGAGCAATTAGAGGAGGCAGTGCATAGACTGGCCACCAGAGATTAGTTAACACCTCAGGAGCTTCGCTTCAGGACAGGCACATGCTTGTTTTCTTTCTCCCTCTTTTGCTTTCAAGATATCACACTAAAGGCCTTAATGATGAGATTTATTTTATTCAATTGTCTTCTTGGACGCATTTTGTTTCAAGTGGTCTTGTTGCAGGTTGTGGCTGTATAGAAGGGGGCCA